>NW_024529932.1:3463839-3872994 GCF_017590135.1 Pyrgilauda ruficollis
AAACAACTAAAGTTCATGAATTCACTGGTGAAGAGGTCTTGCCAGTCATTCTGAGTTAGTCAGGACTAGTCGATAAAACTGAAAAAGTAAATGAACCTCTCCTTGAAGAGAATGTCTTGGGCCATGTCCTCATACAGAAAGGTATTTAAATACCAGCTGCTCCTTGCTTTATGCTCAAATCTTAGTGGAGCTGTTGGTGAAATGAAATGTGCGAGGAAATCTCAGAGGTGGCAGCTGGAACACTGAGAACTGCTGTGCCTTTAGTAGCACTTGGACAGGTAGGAGCTTGCTTTTAAATGGGAAATTCTGCTACCCTGAATGTGCTGTGAGGGCATCTTTTCACTGGAAGCTGAGATGTTATTCTCCTTCCCTGCAGGTGCACCAATTGTAAATTTAGAGAGGGAGTTGACCAAGGGGATCTTCAAATCTCAGTGGAAAAGTGTGACATGTCCACCTGAAAGTACATGCCTGCAAACACTGCTTTCCAGATTGATCAGATTATGGATGAGCAACAAAAAGTATTTTTTAGGATCAGCAGCTGACTTCAGTTCCACAACCTTGTGATGCTACCATGTGAACAGAGTTAGTTTCTGCCTGGATCAGCTCTCCCAGGGTATTGCTCTGCAGCACCTCTGAGCAGCCTAGAACCTGCAGCAGAGGGGCCATACAGCTCTTCAGCTCTCTCTCAAGCTGATCTAGGCTCTAATGCCTATCTCAGCCCCATCAATTGTTCTATTGCATTTACTGAACCATCCAGAACTTGTGAGATAAAGCACTGTACAAATCCTGCTTCAGGAAAAGAAGTGGTTCAGCAAGGAATGAGAACTTTCCCACTGATGAGTTTGCAGAGACTGTAAGAGACTTGGCTATACTTCAGAATCAAAGATGCCAGGGAAGTTATTTTGTAGTTAGTAAATCACATGTTAGCATCTGGTCTCTGACAGCACTTAAATTATCTTCAGGAATGGGTTTAGATCTGTGGGGAAGATCCTTTCCCCTCTTTTCTTAGGTCAGGGTTTGCTTTGTTCCTCATATTTCCTATGAGCTACTTCCAAGGATACCTTACAGCAGCTGATGAACAACAGGGATGAATACTCAGTTACCACTTCTGCATCCACCTGAGAATGTTTCACCTCCACACCCTGTCAGATGGCTCTTTGGTCCCACTGCCTCTGATTTCCTTAACAGAGTTATTTAGGTGCAGTTGCATAAATGCAGTTGTTACAGCTAAGGAACTTAGTTCAGCGAGCAACTATTCTCCAAGGGTTCCCCTGCCTCCCTCCTGGTATTGAGAATGCCTCCAAGTGTCCTGGGGCTAGTCTTTATAGACTGCCTCAGTTGCAATGGTTTCCAGGGCTTGATTCAGCCAGCCTCACCAGGATTAATCCTGCAAGAGGAGATAGCTCTTCTGATTCAGGGCTTACTCGTCTGCTCTGACTCTGACCAGGGAGTCTGCTCAAGCAGCTGCAGTACATCTTCTGTGCAGGTCCTGCAGCTGCTGGGAGAATTCCCATCCTTATACTGATACCATAAATTAAGGAGTTGCATGTGAGTGCTTCAGACAGGTCTTTGCAGATCACTTCAAGTAACAAGAGATGAAACACGACATCAGGATGTGATATCTCAAGTCCACACAAGCACAGAGAAGAGCCAATATACAGCAGGGAAGGCCTCAGGCAATGTGAGACAGATTTGGTGCCCTGCCAAAGAGCTCACACACTTCACATCATATGAAGGGTTATCCTTCTGTGCTCTGTGCTTTGAAAATGTGGGATTGAAGAACCAACAGAGACAGACAGCAAGCTGATTTTTGTGTTGGTCCCTGTGGCTGGACCCAGTTTGACTCAGCAGCCCTGTGATTCTCCTTAAAGCCCAGATCAGCAGTGATAAATAGTGCAGAAAGGGGAGCTCCTCTGTCTAATGCTCTGAGATCAGCTGGTACTTACAATTGGCCACACAACTCTTAAAAAAAAAGTTTGTTTTTGAGTATGGGGAGTAAAGAAAATTTTTAGTCTCAGACTTACAATGCCACAGCCATCTAGGAAATTAATTAGTTTATTTTGTATGGTAGGACAGTGTTGACTTGTTGTTGGCTTTGTCTGGGAAAGCATTTTCTGTTTGTAGAGATAAAAGAGGATGTTTGGAGTCAAGTCTGGTGGCTCAGCTTGGATGAACAATTTCCAGGAGTGTATTTGGTAAATGAGGTGGCTTATCAGAGCCTGGAGTATTTCAACCCTGACTTACTGAGTTAGGGAAAAAACTCCATAACCTCTAAGTCATTAGTGTGATTCTTCTGTGGTGATAGAGAGCTTTCCTGCTACCCAGGGAAGGATGGCTGAGTCAAATCCAGGGAAATGCTTTCTTGCTCTGCTTGGCAAGAAATCATGTATTAAGTGGACAATACAAGGTGCTGACCAGCAGCCTGAGTTATTGGTCCTACAGTTCCACACAGAGATACTGCTCACAGAAGAGCCCTGCTGCCTTCTCCACTATCCATACTTCTGTGAGAGGGGAGCAGTTCACCAGTTTAAAAGCACAATTTTCATTACTTCCAAATATAAATTCTGCATGTTGCAACTGCACTGGTGGGACAGCAGCTCTGCCCAGAATACATAGTAAATTCCAGTGGTGCTGACAGCATCTCCCAACTCAGATTGGTGTACGCTTGAATATCCTCAGTGACCTGAAGTTGTGTGTCACAGTAGCTCATTGTTTCTTTTTAAATGGTGTCCTGATACATGAGTCCATTTCTTGTACCTCTGACTCTCCAGAGGACCGAGGGGGTGATGAGCTTTGGGCCACTGAGTTGCTTTAGCAATCCAAATAAAAACAAAGGTTGGGACCTCATTCGTATGAAGCGGATCCAGCTCTAGTTACCATGACACCATGACAATCAACTTGTTTACTGCTTCAAGGTACAGTCTAAACATTCTTGGCATGTCATTTGCATAGCAATATCCAGAATGCTTTGTGTCACTCTACTGTATTAGGGCTCTGCAAGTGCATTGAAAGGTTTCTTTACATGTATGCTTAACTAAAGAGAAAGAAAGGAAGAGAAAGGAGAAGGGAGCTTTACTTTTGGTAGCATGTTTCATACAAAGTGTAATCTAAACTGTGTGCAAAATTAAACATAAGAGCTGGATACATGACCCCCATATGTTCTGGGGAAAGAGGGAGGGGGGTAATTATTCAACAGAGGGTGGAAAACAACTGAGAATACCTAGGACTCATTTTGGCAGAGTACTTAAATATATGCTTAACTTTAAACAGGTGATTGACTGAAATGCAGGAAGAAAAAAATAAAAAGACACAGGGGAATGAGAAAACTGAGATTAGTAGAAGAAAAGGGAATAATGTCAGGGAGCCAGCTTGGCTGTGTGAGCTGGCAGCACTGCAGAAGGGCCAGGATGGGTGTGTTGTCTGGGAATAGTTGGTGGGTTGGAAGGGTTCATGGAGAGCTGTGCCAGGACACCGTGTACAGGGAAGCCTGTGTGGTGGTGAATGAGGCACCCAGGTATCTATCACCTGGCATAAACTGATGTCGTCCCTCTGCTTGCTCACCACTGCTGACAACCTGAGTGTTGGCTTGAACAGTTTTGCAAGCAGGGCTGGGGGTGAAACAGAGCCCCAAATTGTCTCTGAAAAGGTGAGACCTGGGGACAAGACAGAAACTGGGGCAAGAATTGTGATTGATGGTAGTGAATGGCCAAAAGTATGCAAAGCTGGAGCTGGAGTCAGCCAGGGAGATGGAAATCTTACCAGTTAGTGCAGGCAGGAGTACGAGGGGGTAGTGGTGGGAAGGCTGAAAGCCTGGGAAGTGATGCAGCAGCAGAACAGGTTTTTGATGTGCTGGAGCAGCTTGTATCTGGGTTGTGACAGATTAAGTCAGCTCTGCAAGGGGCCAGAGTAGGACTCAGACAGGTCTCAGACACCATCAGAACTATTTCACTGCAGTCACAGGCATCTAGGTAGAAGGCATGAGGTCCAGCAGGTTTGACAATGGCAATACTCCAGCTGTCTTGTCTTCCCTCTGTGCCCATAGCACATCTAGGCTCAGGACAGGTCATGCTCAAAAGAGCACCTTGATGGCCAGGAACTAAGGACAGGAGTTTCCCACATCATCAGCTTTTGATTACCTTCCCCCTAGTACAGTGTTGTGTCCTCCCAGTTCTGGCACTAAAGAAAACTCAGAGTTGACATGGTGGCATCAAAGATAAGTATCTCTTGTGGATTCAGAGAATCTCTCAGACTGGTCAACTCAGAGGTCAAAGCTGGTTTTCTCTAGAGGAAAGAATTAATGGAGAGGCATGTTAACATTTCTGTGTCTGCTGTAATAAATGATCTGCAATCCTGTACACTGTTCCTAGCTGAGACCATGGGAATACACTCAGGAGACAACCCACATCAGAGGTGGACAGCTTGCTCCGCAGGATAGCCTTTACAAATCAGGCATCTCTGTGCTACCTCCAGCAGAACACCAGTGAAGAGACACCTCTGGTCTGAAAGAGCCCTGCCTGGTGCGAAGGCCTGAATAAGACAGCTCCCAGGAGTGTATTGTGTCGCTCCCCAGGTAACAGCCTCTGCCTCATTCAGTCCATGCATCTCCTTTGCATCACCTGGCTTGCAGAGGCCTTTTCTCCCCAGAGTTACTGATACCCATGAACTTCCTCTGGGTTTATATCACACCAAGTGCAAAAAGACTATGGCTTTAGAGGAAATTTAAACAACATATGTACATGTGTTTTACCATTCTATGCTTCATGTTTTACCATATTATGCTTACTCCTTCTGCTCTGCCTTGCACACTACAAGCCACCTGAACACCTGCACATGTTGCAGGTCTGTATGGACTTCTACTATTATTTGGTATTTAGTTGAGACTTGATTGAGAAGAGGGTTCTTAAAAAAAAAAAAAAAAAAAAAAAAAAAAAAAGAGGTGTAATCCAAGGCACTGCATACTTTTATAGTCTACCCTGACCAGGATCAGTCAAGTACAGGTAGTTAGCCCTCCACACAGGATATTTAAATTTTTAAAATAAAACTAAATCCAGATGTATTTGCAGCCACAGCTACCATGTATTCTCTCCAACAGTATGGCTGTATTTGCCTTCTGTGTTTATGCTTTCAGGTGTAAATTTTCTTGTGGAGAACCATTTGAGGTGTCTGGATGTGTGCCTAGTGCTATTTCAGGTGTACCAGGGTACCTGACATCCTCATCAGACTGGCAGAAGGGACCTTTCATCTGCAGACCCCTCTGGAGCAGTGGCTGAAGCCATACAGACCAGATACTCCCACTCACCATCTAAAATACCAGTACACACCTGTGTTCAAGCATGGGAGCCACTGCCTATCCAGCTGCAAAGTGCATAAAATAATGTATTTGTAGTCTGTGGCTGACACTAATAGCTTTCCTAGTTGGAGGGAGGGTGAGGAAAAGAATAGACACAGATCTGACAGGAGTTACTGTCTCCAAGACACGTTTTGGGTCCATGCTAACATCCTATTGATGTGTTTTCTCCAATTTGGTCTATATACACTGGTAGCAAATATGTGACAAAAATGTACTCTTTTCCAGGTGCTCTTTGTTGGGAACAAGCCTAACAGAAAAGGCCAAGGAGGAAAGGGCAAGTTAGAGAAGGTTGTAGCAAAATAAGAAAGGGGGTAAAAAAGGCTTAACAATGAAGACTTTTTCCTGGTTATGATAATTGCTATTTCTCTTTTTTTGTTAGCTAGTTAGTTTGGTTTTATTTATATATGCTGGATATATATGGGTTGTATAAAATAGAGTATATAGAGTAGCTCCAGAGCAATCATCTGTCCAGCACCAGGCAGCCATTCCTGTAGAGCTACATCCATATTAAGCATCAGGCCCAGCCATTTGCTGTCATCATCAGTGTCAGTATCCTAGGAGATGTCCTCATCTTGCATAATTACATCCTGATAAATGAGTACTTTGCGCTCATAGCAAAAACACTTTCAAAATTAATGTAATTGAGAGAGAGCTACTGTTGATGTACCTGTCTTCAAATCATTTGGAATATCATGCAAAACTGTTTTATTTAGGATCTTTTTAAACACCCGCCTGTATTTTAAAGTAATCACATTCATAGACCAAATTATATTGTCCTTAGAGAATCAAATTTCAGAGCTGCCCTCAGGAACCTAAGGATTAAAAATTAATCATTGTTATCCCAGGAAATTAATAGGTAAGGTTCATTCTAAATAAATAAGAGTGATAGAAAACACCCAGTAACTCCCACAGTGTAATGCAATTCCAAAGCAGCAAGTCCATTTATCCCAAACACTATTCCAAGGCCATGGGGCCAGCTCAGAGCTGGCACTGTGTAAATACATTAATGCAGATAAACCAAATTATGGAATTCCTGAGTTAATAATGCTAGTTTTGTGGCTAAGAGCAACAGCATTTAAAATACCAATGCATGTTTTCAACTGTAAACCTATTTGATGCAGCATTTATGTGGAACCAAATGAGGTCGAGAGATAGAAATAAAAATCACATTAATGTAAAAGCCAAAACATGCAAATTAATATTAAGTATATGTAAGTACACAAGTAATTAATGTTGAAAAGGTTCTTCATTCCAAACCTTTGTTTTTTTCCCCAGGTATCCATATCACGTTCACATTTTGTGCCTGTGAAAAGAGAGTGGTTGCATATGTGATGGGATGGGGTGTAGGACACCAAAATTCAGCAATACCAGTGTGTGGAAAAGAGATCCCAGCATGATCTTTTGTCCTCTTTCCCCTGCCAGGACAGTCACTTTTGCTCTGGGATACAGTCTTTACAGCCTTCATAGCATCCAAAGAGTCTCCTCTCTGCATGCTAGGGCAGAAGTAATTCAACTTTAAGACAGAAATATGATCAAAAAATTATATGCTGGAAAATATTCAAACTCACTTTGTGCATTTATAAATCTGCTTCCTGTTGGAATCAGGTGCGACTGGGCATTTTAGATGCTAAAATGCTTAAGTAACTTTCAGAAACCTGCTGCCAAAATGGCTAGAGATAGAAAGTTGAAAATTGGCATGTTATGACATTCGCTTTAGCAGAGGTGCCCACGCTCTTCCCACAGCAAAATGACTTTAATTTGCCCAACCTCAGAGTCCTTGAAAATGACACTCTGAGCATTTGCTGTAATGATTTCTCACTAAATTAGAAAAATGCCCAACTAAGGAGGGATTATCTCTGCATGTGGATGTGGCATAATGACTGTCAAGTGCACTGAGAGCCCCACTGGGCTTTGCAAGGTACACAGGGTCTGCAGCAGAGGCCAGCGTGCACCGGAGAATATTAATACTGTCTTGTTGGGGCCATCCATTGTAATACTCCACTGCTGTTCAGACAAAATTATACCATATGAGGGAATTCTCTTTGCTACTTTACATATATGAGGTACATTTTAGAGCTGAGGATTGTTCCAAATTGTCTGGCTGACAAACTCAGTCCATAAAGGATGCAGTCACGTGTGTGCCCACACTCTCTGTAATGTGTGCATTGGCCAGGGCAGCATCACTACAAGATTCTTCCTTGCAGCCCACAGCCACTGTACCTGCAGTGAGGATGTGATAGTGAGCTTGATTCTGCACACCTATAAAGTTTTCCAGCGGCTGCCTCAGATCCCACCAGCTCTGGTTCTTCAGGACAAAATGTGTTTGTCCACAAGGTTCTGTTTGTCTGCTAGGCATGCTGCTGCCCAGGTTTCACAGTGAGCAAGGAGCAAACTGTGTGGGCAGTGCCACTGCCTCATCACCCCTATCACAGTGGTGAGAAGCTCTCCCTGTCTGCCTCTGCTCAGCCTCAAAACAGGAGTGTGAGGAGGCACATTTTGTACATCAGAGCTTGTGCCATGGAGGAGCAGAGACATGATGGGAATGTGCTGGCAAGCAAGGATGTTGAGAGCTTCAGCAGCAGCACCACAATACCACCCCAACAGCTACACTCAAACGCTCAGTGCTGGTGTTCCTTGTGTGTCACTGCCAGCCAACTGGCTCAATCCCCTGCTGCTGGGCTGAGCAGGCACGAGGAGCACACACACGCGCCTCTACGAGTGCCACTGGCTTCAGTGCCAGTGCTCTGTAAGAGGATGCCAGACCCCTTGCTAAACCTACACTAGGCTGTTTCTGCCTCTATTTTGCAATGACTTTTCAAAACAAGCCTGGTAAACATGAGCAAGATGGGAGGTGAGTGCTGGAAAAGCTACAGGGTCCTGCTGTGCAAATTAAGGTCCTCTGAGGGGTCTTTTCTGTTGAAACTGGTCCACTGGGGAAGAACAGGCATGCAGGGAACATTATGGGGCCAAGCACCAGGCAAGACTGACTGACTCCTGTACCAAGGCCAGATTTTAGTCTCAAACCTGCCAAATTCACCCCCAGCAGTCAAGGGAAAAGAAGCCAGGAAGATGTTGCCCATGGAGTGTTGTAACTACAAGCCTGCCCTGCCATCCCATCTCAGCTGGGAATGTGAGAAGCCAGCAGAGGAGGAAGCCAAGACGAAGAGGTAAGAGGTCTAAGAGTCCCAGGAGTCAGTGGGTGAAGGAAGGCCACGAAGGAGCCTGAACATTTTGTCCATTTGCCTCAGTCTTGATAATGCAGCTACCTAGTGTCACCAAATCCTTGCGGCTTCCAGACAGGGGAACACAAATCAGGCCAGACTACAGGGTGAGAGTACTGCCTTGTGCCTGTCCTGCACTATCATGTCTAATAGTTTCCTGCCACTGCACATCGTCCTGAGTGTCCTGAGAAATCTACAGTGTGCCGTGAGCTGCAGGGTCACACTTTCCACTCACCCGTGGGGTGGAGCTGCAGGAACTGTAGGTCTCCCAGACCCACAGCTCTACAAGGTGTCTTGGGAAGGCTGGAGAGTGACATGTTTGTTTTATTGACAGGACTTGCTGTTGTCCAAGCAGTGGGACTTTTACCTGCTCTGCCTTTAACCTGGGTGCCCAGGGATCTGAAACCCACACCAACTTCAGCCTGTGTGTGGAGCAGCATTGACCTTCTCCTCGAGGATTTCTCATGAGGGACATCTCCTGCCTCTTCCTGGTGCATGTTTTGGACATGCTCTGGGACAAAAATTGGGTCCCATCCCGGTTCGGGCAGGAACCTACTGTAGCCTAGGGACCCAAGCACATTTCCCGGATTGCAGGGCATGAAACCCGCCGTGCCAGGCGGTGCAGCTCTGCGGCCTCGCGGGGAGAGTGGAGGCATCGGCTGCGGGTGCAGGGACGGCCGCTGCACCCACTGAAGATCGTCCCCGTGAGCCCGAACGGAGCGGGAGTCCCGGCACAAGGGGCTTTTCCTTGCACGAACGGAGCGGCGGCCGGAGCCCGGGCTCTGGATTCCCGCACCCGAGGAAGCTGATGCCAGTCCGGCCCCGCGCCACCGCTTGTGGCACCCGCGGGGCTGCGGAACCTCTCGGCTGCTTCCGACGGGGCTCCCCGAGAGCCACCGGGACGATCACCGGGTCACCGCCTGGAAACAACAGCAAAGCGCTGCCGGGAGCGGGGCTGGCGGGACCCGGTAGTCGTGGTGGAGGGAGCCCCAGCAGGGTCGGTCCCGGCCCCGGCCCCATCACAGGAGGGTTAGCGGGAGGCTGGGGGAATCCTTCCTATCTGGCTGCCGCGGGCACCGGGACAGAGGAGCCGAGTCCCGGCGGCAGCCCGGTGCTCACATTGCCCTGCGGCCGCAGGCCGGCTTGCGGCTGGGATGGCAATGAAAGGTGCTCCGCCCAGCCTCTCCCCGGCCCGAGCTTTAGCTTCGCGGGGGAGGACCGAGAGAGCCCCCGGAGTTCTCTCAGAAGGCGGGGGTCCCATGCACCCCGTACCTTCAGCTCGACACGGAGAAAGGAAGACTCCCCGTCATCTGCGCTCGCCGGAGCGGGCGGGTCCCGGTGCCGAGCTGCGGCGGAGAGGGTTGGAGAGCGGTGGTGCTCCCAGCGCACGCCCG
Source organism: Pyrgilauda ruficollis (assembly GCF_017590135.1). Classification (NCBI taxonomy): domain Eukaryota; kingdom Metazoa; phylum Chordata; class Aves; order Passeriformes; family Passeridae; genus Pyrgilauda; species Pyrgilauda ruficollis. The sequence goes on from NW_024529932.1 coordinate 3,473,805, forward strand.
GGGGCCCCGAGTGGCTGCTTTCTACGCGAAGAGAAGGAAATAAACCACCAACGAGCTTTTATTGTTATCATAATCATTATTATCATCGCCATCATCGTTTCTCTGCACATAAATAAATAAATAAATATCTCCCGCGGGGAGGGAGTGGAACGGAACGGTACAACCACAGTTGTGCGCACGGCAGCGACGAAGTCAAAACAAAACAATTTTGTAAAGGAAAAAAAAAAAAAGAAAAAACGGAAAATATAGTAACCCAAACAGCCTTCAACCCTCCCCGTCCGTCCGCCCGCTTTTGGGCACCGCCGAGTTACCGGAGGGAGCCCGAGACAGCATCCCTCCAGGCGGGCGCACCGCCCGTGCCGCGCAGCTTCCGCGCACTCAGCACCCGTCTCGGTGCGCAGCGAGGTCTGCGAGGAGCTTCCCGGGCCCGGGGATGCGCCTGCGGGGAAGCAAGTGAGAGAGCACTATGGGGGCACGCCTGGGGTCCCAGGGAGGAGTTTATTTACACCAGGGTGCCGGGACACCCGTCCCAGTGGGCCGGGGGTCTAGAAAGGCGAGAAAGTCCTTCGTAAATTACACAAATTATACAAAACAGTATAAAATCCTTCGGCTGCATGTCAGCACCGGGGCAGGCAGGACTCCCTCCCCTGCTTTCGCTACAGTTCCTGCGGAGCCGGGGTGGGTGCGCGGGTGGTTAGGGGGTGACTGCGAGACCTCTGTCGTCCTTCCCCGAGGAGGATGGAGACATGCGCAAGTCCTCGTCGTCCTCCGAGCACTTAGTGGTGGAAAGGGACGAGCATTTGCAGCTGTGGCCTCCCCCCCCGCCCCGATGGGAGCTACTTTTTCCTTCTTTCTTGTGCTTGACCCGTCGGTTCTGGAACCAGATCTTCACCTGCTTCTCGGAGAGGTTCAGGTAGGTGGCGATCTCGATTCGCCGCAGTCGGGAGAGGTACATGTTGGAGGCGAACTCCCTCTCCAGCTCCAGGAGCTGCGTGCTGGTGAATGCGGTGCGCATCCGCTTGCTGCTGGGCAGCTGGCTGGACGTGCTGTCTGGGAATGGAGAGGGGCGCACCGTCAGGACCGGCCGGACCCTCCGCCGCCCGCCCCGCAACGCCGGGCACTCGCCAGTCCCCGCTGAGCCCGCCTTGCCGCCCACCCTGCGGGGCCGCAGCCCTTCCTCGTCCCGAGGGGCCTGAGACCCGGCAAGCGGCTGCCAGGCTGGAGTCCGAGCCCACAAGGGCCCTCCCCGTCCGCACAGCCCGGATCGGAAGCTCGGAGGGAAGCAGTGGGACTTCCCCAGAGCATCGTCTGGGGCACCGACAGGGAGAGGTGCCGGGCCTCCCCGTCCAGCCTCCGTGCGCTGGGCAGGCACACCCCTCCCCAGGTGTCTTCGGCAGGGCTCCCCGGGATCCCCATCACCTCCCGCAGCGCCCACCGCGGTCATGCAGGCATGCACCCCCCGCTCCCGCCCCTGCCCGCCTTACCCACGGAGATGCAGTGGAACTGCCGGGGGTCGGGCAGTGGGTAGGCGCCCTGGTAGAGCGCCGGTGCGTGCCCCACGCTGACGGCGGAGACGGAGTGCTGCTGGCGGGCCAGGGGCGAGTGGCAGTACTGGGAGCCGAAGGGAGGGAAGGAAGCCTTGATGAGGGGGATAGCGGGCGGCGGCGGGTGCAGCTGGGAGGCGGTGACACAGAGCGGGCAGACGCAGAGCAGCCCGGCCTTGCGAGCGTGGCAGGCGCCGGCCGGCAGCCCGGGCAGCGGGTGCGAGGGGTGCACGGCGTAGGGGAAGAGCGGTGGCGGAGGACTGCCCTCCCCCTTCTTCTCGCCCGCCTCCCGCAGCACCAGCGAGTCCACCAGGAAGGAGCGCGGCATTGCCCCGCGCAGCCCCGCGCAGCGCCCCGCGCAGCGCCCGCGCGGCGCCGCTGGCCAGCCCGAGTGGTGCTGAAGGGCGCCCGCCGCCCGCTTTAAATAGCGCCCGCGCCATGTGATGGCGGCGCCGGGCGCTCAATGGGCTTTCTGTGGCTCTTCTCTTGGCATTCACGCCGCACGCTCCCTCATTATTTCCCTTGTTAACTAAATGAACTGCATAATGTACTCTATTCTTGTCGACCCCACCCACGCCGTAGCAGGCGGCCTCTCCCCTCCTCTCCCTTTGGCGGGGTTATTTTCTCATTCTCTCGCGATTTAATATTCTTTTCTTTCTCTTTATCGCTCTCCTTCGCTTTCAGCCCAGCTTTCAGCCCGCTCCCATTTGTTTATTTTGCCGGCTGCAGCCGCCGTCTCCGCCGGCGCAGCTTCCCCTGCCAGCCCCCCGGTGCCTTTCCCACCTGTGGCACCAGGTCGGCTCCCCGGTGCCGACGGCCTCTCTCTCTCCCCTCGCCTCCGGGATGTCTCGTCCTCGCTACCTCGCCCGCCACCTTCCCTAGCCCCGCGTCTTTGTTCCCAGCCTGGGTCCGGGACCTGCCACTTGTCGCTGTCGCCGCCGTCGGGGGAAACCCCCGGCCGCAGAGAAGTGCCAGCCGGTGCTCCACGGCAAGGACATCCGCCGGGCCTCTGCGTGGGCGTGGGCGCCCGGGCACAGCTAACGGGTGCAGAGAGCCACAAGCATCTCGCCCGCGCTGGTGCGGGTACAGAACACCCGACACGCAGATACCGCTCCGTGCCGGCGGCTCCCGCGGAGGGGGAAGAGGCGCTCGGCACATTCCGCGTGTCCCTACACCTGGTCCCCGTGCCCAGTCCCAGCGGTAACACCTGCCATCGCACCATGGCACCGCGGCACCCACGTGCGGCGGCCCCGACCCCGGCCACCGCCAAAGCGCGCTAGCCCGAGCCCGCATCGATGCCGCGCACAAGCGCGCCGGGAAGTCCCCGGGGCTGTGGGGACGACAGGGAAGCAGCTTATTTTTCCCGAAGGATGAGATTTAATTTAAGCACGGCGGGGGTGGCGGGATGTCTTAGCACAGGGACCTGCTAAGGGACCTGTGTTCACAGCGGTCCCCAAAGCGGGCGCGCCTTCCTCGGAGCGAAGGCGCACCGGCGCTGCCCCGTACAGCCGCTCCCCGCGCCGCTCTCCTTGGAGCTCGTTGATTTAGTAGGTGAATAAGGAATGCTAACAAATAAGAAAAAAAAATATTCGTGGGGATACATATTCTACCCCGATTTTCCCGTTTAATATACGGACAATAAAAAGACAAACGCACCCTCCGATCTCGGGTAAAACGTGGGGAGATTGGTCCCTACAGTAACCTCCCCGCCTCGAAACCAAACGGACTTTTTTGAAAAGGAGGGGGGAAAAGGGAGAAAGGAAGAAAAGTCTTGAAAGTGGTGTACTCCGTGTCTCAGGGTTGTGCAGAGGTTGTTTTGCCTGTGGTCACAATTCTTATAGCAATCCACGGGAGTTTTGCCGAGAGACTATTGATGCGTGAGCCTAAAAATGTACTGATGTGCACAAATGAACGGCGAAAATCACAGAGCGAGCAAAAACGAATGTTAATAAAAACTCAGTCCCGCGATGATATAGAAAGGATTCCCAAGTGTCCTTTCCCTGAAAGTGTTAATAGGGTTTGTATTTTTTCTTTTTTATTTTTAATGGAAAGGTATTTTAAAACATTTTCCGCCGGAGCCGGGTCCCGAGAAGGGGCATTTTTCCCCGCTGAGAAATGGCTCGCCACCGGGGGTGGTGGATTCAGCCTTATTCCGAGGGATTCCCGCTGCCCAAGGGCTGAACCCCGGGGCTCCGAGCCGCAGGAAGGCAAAGGGTTAACAGCTTCTGAATGCACACCAAGCCCAAAGCTACTGGGAAAGAATATCCAAAAAAATAACCAGTTTTTTTTTCCAGCCGCTGGACCTTATTGAATGTCATTGAAGAAAGTTTTGAATGCCAGATAAAGAGAGGCGAATTAAAGTGTGTGACAGCAGAGGATAAGCAAACACAAAGAGAACTCTGTCACACTTTGGGCAAAATCCGTGGGCTTTTTACCAAGCCTCTTCGCTATGATTGAATTAAGTAATAGGAAAACATTTTCTTTCAGTTTAGAGCCATTAGACAAAAACTTCAAAGCGAATAACACTTTTTAATGTGCAGCTCAACAATGGAATCTGTTTTGTGCTGAAATGTTTAAATGGTTTGTTGTGCAACTGTGGGCTGAAATAACCTAGACTGCAGCAAAATAGCATCCTTCAGGCAGTTTTATGAGCGCTTGAAACTAGCACAGACCTTTAATCCCAGCACTTTAAACCAGCTCCCCTCCCCGTCTTTTTGCGCCCCCCTCTTTTTTTGGTTTTGGTTTTGTTTTTTTTTTTTTTGTTTTTTTGTTTTTTTTTTAATAGAGCAAATTCTCCGCGTATATTTGCTATCTCGAAACGATCGCCGCTGAACGAAAAGGGTTCCGAGAGAGGGGGAAAGAGATCCGCCGGAGGGCTACGCGCTGCAGGCGGCTCGGGGGGCGCGGGGGGAGCCCCTCCCGGAGCTGCCGCTGCTGCCTGGGGAGGGCAGCCCCGGCCCCGGCCCCGGGGGTCCTGCCGGGACAGGGTCCCCGGCGGCAGCGGGAAGTGCCGGCGCTTGGGCTCCGCACGGAGAGAATCGCCGGGTGGTGGCTGCTCCCCCGGCGACACACCCCTGGGGAAGGGGCTGGGGAGAGGGAAACACCAGGGTGAGCATCAGCTGGGGACCCTTCGTGAGGGGAACGTCAGGGATCGCTGTGAGGGATGCAGGAGAGAGAGGGCAACAGCGCTGGCACTGACTGAGCCGCGCCTGCCCCCCCGGGGCTGTGTGACCTGCGACACGGCTGGCGGCGAGGGGACGAGGTGTCACACTGCCGCTGCCTGGGGGCGGCTGTGCCGGCATCGGCTGAAAGGAGCTCCCTCTTCATTCTGAGGGAACAGCCATCGCCGCCTTTTGTGATGAGGCACTCACTCTCCGCGGTGCTCGCCGCTTCTGTCCGAGGGTAGGAGATGCCACGCACCATCAATCCCTAAGTAAGGCATGGAGAGGTGCTTTAGTTTGGGAGCTGTGGGGACCTGAGGGTGAAATCCCGCTGGGATGGGAAGCAACCGCTATTTCCAAGGAGACCACGTCCCTGATAGCTGAGCAGGGCTGACGATTTGTGAGTGACTGTAATACTCCCCAGCCTATCCAGAGTTACTATTTTCCAATGGCAAATACCAAAATGTGAATCAAAGCCAATACTGAGCTGCAAGGCACACACCATGTGAAAGATTGTTCGAAGAATGTGCTTACACTGGACAAACACACCCAGGGGCAAGCCTGTGGGATACCTGTGAATCCCTTCAATTAACCTGATCACTGAGTGATTCTGAGTTTGAGTGGCCTGTAACAGTTTTTGGTTTACTTGGTTTACTTCTGGCCTCCAGTGACCCACAATACCAGAGATTCCAGAAACATAAGCTATTTTTGTGTTTCATTTCAGTTTTTCCAAAATAAAGGCTAAACCACAGGGGGTTTTGTCATGAGAGTTTCTCTTTATCTCATCTGTTCAATCAACTCCTCTCAAATTTATAATTGCATAATTTTTGTAGCCTATCAGTGATGGTTTTAAAGGGGGTTTTAGAAAAGGAGAGACTGTTTACAAGGACAAATATTGTTAGCATAACGGGGAATGGGTTTAAACTGGAAGCAGAGAGGTTTAGATTATTTTTTAGGAAGAAATTCAGGGGGTAGTGAGACACTGGACCAGGTTGTCCAGAGAAGTTGTGGATGCCCCATCCCTGGGAGTGCTCAAGGCCAGGCTGTATGGGACTCTGAGAACCTGCCCATGGGCAAGGGGTTTGGAATATAGATGATCTTTAAAGTCCCTTCAACCCTAAGTCATTCCATGTTTCTGTGACCCAGCTCTGCCACATTTCCATGTGGTTCATCCAGTTTCATCAGTTTTCCATCACAGTTTATCAAGACAATAGCTTATCCTGCCAGTAAAACCTGTGCTACAGGACCAAATCAAAGCTGCTTGTTTCTGTAACCTTTGTTTTCTCTTTCCACAGCAGAAACCTGGGGCAGAGATTTGCCATTTAGATCTTCTTCAGTCCCATTGGTTCCTAACAGAATTGGTTTACAAGGGTATCTTGTACTCATGTTCTAAGAAGACGATTTGTTGCTCTGTTTCTCCTCCTTGATTTGACCTTTCACTGAGGAGGCCATTTCAAAGATGTAGTAGGACATAAATAATAACGAAGTAACAAGAAAAGCGAGAATATGGAAAACCAAACAATTTTAAATAACTTTTTGCTTTTATAGTGAAACCACATTTCAAATTTCTGGTGACCTTGTAGGACGAAAGTACTCAAAGGATGGAAAAGTGCTTGAGAGTAATGAAGGCAAAGAATTGCAAAAGAGGAGTTGGATATTAGTTCTGCAGATGTTGTTAAAATACAAAATTGTTAGAAATACCACCCTTCAACCTCAGAATCCACCCTATTTCCCAGCCCTTTTTTATTGCCATCTTCTCCTTTCTCCAAACATCTCACCTTTATGTGTTTCAAGTCCTCTACAAACTGAAAGCTTTAGAGGTTGCCAGACTGCTCTTTGAGAACATCCAGGGGGAAATTCTGTCACCTTGTATGGTATCACATCTGTTGTTTATATGAAGCATTTGAACAGTTTCCTGTAGCTGATGTAGTTCTTTTTAATCACATTAATGTGGATGGCATCATCAAACCATATTGACCTGCAGCATGGGTGCTTGAGGCTGTGGGCACACTGGTTTCAGTGCTGGCTTCTGCCCCTTCCTGGCAGATTTGGAGGGTCTTGCAGTGGATGTAGTTATTGCTGAATGAGATATCTGGTCAGTGCATTCTGTGATGGAAGAGAGAGAACTAAAGGTCTGTTAGATTCACTGATAAAGATTTTTCTTTGACTTCTAATTGAAGATCTACAGGAAGTCAACAGAAAAAAAGCAGGTTTGCCCTATCATTTAAAAGAGAATATCAGAGAGCTGAGGATACTAGAGCCAATAAAGCCACTGAAGAACAATCTCCCAGGTGGAGTTCCCCAACATACAGAAGGCATTTCCTGGATGCTTTTGCAATGCTGCTACACAGCTGCAAGCAGAAATGCACCACGAGTGCTGCCAAAGGAGGAGTATGGAAAATGGGGCAGGGTGTTCTGCTCTGGATCAGGTGCTGGTAGGTTGCACGTGGAGAGTGGCAAGGGCTGTGAGCAAAGAGGGAGGTTTGCTTACCTGCCCCAGGGTTTTCTGGCCACTGCTGGTGACATGGTGACAGAGCCTGAAAGTTGCAGAACTGTGTATCTTGGTTCCTTCTCTGATGCTGACAAATACATGTTCCTCAAGTGTTTATCACGCATGAATATGAAATAAGTATCCTAAATGTTTATTCAGCTTGTGTAAAGCAGACCTCACCAAGGTATGTTAATTCCTTTAACTTGCCAGTCCTGGCAGTAGACTGAGAAAATTAACACTCTGAACTGACAAAATAATTTTCTTATTTTCATTAAATTTTTGAGGACTTTAACACCCCTTTTGAACACAGTAGAGTATCCAGAACATATTACTCGTGTTTGTGTCTGCATATCTGGACATGAACTGATAAACTATATATATTTATGTTTATGTTTACATATATTTTTATATAGACATATCAGCTGTGTATGATGGATGTTTACAGCCCTACACAACCATACTGTGGCAATTATATGAGAAATAATTTCCTGGAAACAGAGCCATTTGTTGACCTCCTTATATTTGCATGCTAATTTTCTATTTTACAGCAGATTGTTTTTTAGTGACAAAAAACAATCACTAGTTAACAAAAATAACATCAGGGATATCGAAGCTAGTACATGACAAACATATGTGATGGCACTGCCTTTCTTTTTGTATTTCAAATGCAAGCCTGTGGTTTTCTTCCTTCTGCTTGTTTGTTTTGGTAGGCAAAGTGACCTAACACTTAACAAAGTTTGGATTTGTAGCTGTTACAGGCTGCCCTGGATTAGTAACAGTCCTGGGAAGTTTCCTACTCAAAATGTGAATGTCACAAATCTGACTTCACACCCTTTTGCTGTTAGATCTTCATGTTCCACATTTGGAGAGTGGTGTCAAAGACTCTCCTGTCCTATGTCCCTGTGTACCTGGTCTGTAGAATCACAGCTGAGCTACTGCTGGGGATGTGCATGAGCAAACAGGCTCAAGGTTTCTCTTGAAGGAGCTCAGTTTTTATCTTTAGTCCCTCCCACCATGGGCTAAGGTGGTTCCTTCCACTGTGGTCCAGCAATAGTGTCCACCACATCATCCTGAGCAGAGCAGTCAAATTTTGGGAAAATAGCCCAAAGTTGCATGCTTTGATATGAAAAAGATGATCCCAAAATATGGGCATTATGCCAGTAAAGTTCAATAGGAAGGCAGCATACTCCAAAACACAAGTTGGATTTCCTGGACTTCTGGAATCCCTCGGGCTTGTCAGACCCTTGAACTTCAACTCTTGAAGTTTGTGAGAAATACTTAATCATGAAAGGATAAATTCATGGCTGGATAAATGCTGATCACCAGCCACTGAAAATATTCTTTGTCCACTACAGGAAACAAAAGAATCTTAGCCAAATTTTATTCTTTATGTAGTTGTACTGTGGCTACATGAACTCTCCTCAGTGTGTTACCTGCCACTGCACCTATTACAGACTTACAGGGAGTAAATGAAGAGGGAGGCCAAATAAGAGCTGGTCGTTGTTGGCTCCCTTTGTAGTCAGTGGGAAGAAACATGGACCTGCACAGAGAATTTGTTTGACTTATTACAGAAACCCTCAAAGTTAAAAAAATAAAAATATCCCACCAGAAATTCTTACCCAGTGCTATAAAGGATCCCGAAGTGCCTACCCCAAATGCATGTGTGAGGTGAGGGTTATGGGTGCTCTGTCTCTGTCCTGCTCTGCCTCAGCTGTTGCCTTCTCTCATGGATGCCGGCTGTGACTCTTTGGAGCACTGAACTCTGCAGAAGCCACGGAGCTGCACAGTGTGAGCTGTGTGGAGCCCCTCTACTCCCACTTTTGAATCACTGAATCTGACAATGAATCATTGTTCTTCTGACACCTCTTGCAGCTTGTATAGAAGAGGTCAGAGCCTTTTAACTCTACTTCTGTCCCAGAGTATGGAAACTAATTAGAACCCTGCGTGGGTTTGGTGTTCCTGTCCCGGGAGACCAGATTGATCCATTAGATTTTAGGCAGCCATTCCCCTTTACTCTGTATCTTCTGACTTCTCCCTCCAGTTTTTCAACTTCACTCCTTTCTTGGATGCTGTCCTTACTTTTCCTTCTCTTCTTCAGAGTGTCTGTAATTTTTTCCATCACCATCTTCCCTTGTTGTCTCACTTTTCTTTTCTTCAGCCAGATCAGTCTCTCAGTAAATGGAACAAGTCTTCTAATAGGTTTTCATCCAGAAGTGTGAGAGAAAAGTTTTGAGTCTGAAGTCTTCCAATTATCTCCTTCAAAAGATAAAACTAGAAGGGTTGATAGAGCCTTCTCTAAATTTTTCACATTGCCCAGATGAAGGGCTAGGAAAAACAAAAACAAAACCAAACCAACAAAACCCCAAACAGATGAGGAGACTCTGATGTCTTGGTCACAGGCACATAAAAAAAAGCAGTAGGTTAGGCTCGCCAGAAAGAACAGGCTGGGAGAAAAGGAATGTGGCAATAAGGAAAGAAGAGGAGATACATTCAGAAATTTCAGTCGATGTCAGACTAATTGTTTTCAGAGATGAATAAATATTTAGATCCAATCTTCAGCACCAACTGGAAAAGCTAAGCAATTGCACAGATTGTCCATTCTTCTCAAGAGATTTTAAGCAAACTTCCACTTGTTCTCTTTTGACAGATAAGATGTTCTACACCAAGAAAAAACAGATTGAAGTGTGCCTGCCATGATTTTCCATGTCACTTCTTCTATGGACACTCTCTGTCTTTTATTTCATCAAATCCCTTCCAGCATTATAATCAACCTCACATCAGGGAAACTCCTCCCTTCAGAAGGGAGGGTCTTTTTTATCACTGGTGGTCTCAAAACTACATCTTCCTTTCTGGAGCTGAGGCAGAGAAGGAAGGCTCCTGCTTCTGTGTTGCTGCATGCATCAGCAAGGCTTCTCTGCTTCTTCATAGAGCAACATGATTTAGATCAATGGTAAAGATCTCCCTCTGAGGGAAGGAGAGCTTCAGAGGGAATTTCTGTAGTGGTGCCATGTGATAGGAAAAACGAGCACGAGAGTACATGTGTGTTGTGCCTCTCTATTCAGGACCTGTCTGTAGCTGAGATGCCCTTTTGAGACTTGTGTTTGCAGTCTAAGTTAGATGCCAAAAATACTTTGCAGACATGACAGAAAATCCCACGTAAAACCTGCTCAGAATTAAGCTGAACATGCAGTAAAGAGTGCTACTATAGAGTCAAAATCCTGACAAGTGTTTTCCACTTTCTGAAAACCAAAGAAATAACAATGACGCCAGTAAAACCTTTAAAAAATTATTATCCGAACCACAAATACGCACACATATGCAATCCTGAGTTCTGAAAATCACCACTGTGGCCTCCATGAAGCCTACCAGCATGCAGAATTTGATTCAGCTGTTTGTTGACTCAGGTTATTTGTCAGGGATCAAAACAACACTGTAATGCTCTTCTGAGACCAGCTCATCCTGCAGACCCCGGGTCACTCCAGCGTGAATCATCACAGGTCCTGTCACGTCTCTGTCACAGCTTGGAAACGCTGTGTGAGGGTTAAAGTATACTTTCTTGTATGTTTGGATCATATTTCACCTGGTTGTATGGGCTTGTTCAACCCAGGCAACGTGGACAAATCAGTACAAATCCAACATTCCTTGTACATGTCCCTTTGGTGGCCCCTTCAGTAATGCTTGGAAGTGAGAAATGGGGGAAGTCATCTCTGCTGCAGCTCCCATGAGATGGAAGTGCACAAGGGGAAGAGCTCTACTACCTCCATCTCCAACAAATATTATTTTTACTGTTTAAAATTTTATGGTAAACATGAAGGAATAATCAAGAATTAAATAATAATATTTAAAACATTATGATAAAAATGAAGGAATAATCAAGAAAAATTTTCTCTTAGTTGTGGAAAAAATAGTCTGTGAGCAGAGTCTCACAGAACAGCTCAGGAGAGAGAGGCACATATTTCACTAGAATTAAAAACTAACAAAGGACAACATCCAAAAAAAAACAGCCCATTAATTGAACATCTTTTTAAAATGGCAAATTTAGAAAACATTGCCATTTATGATGCATATCCCATTTGCTTTTCATTTTTCTGATCAACATATCGTACCTGCTCTGTCACTCTTCCCCTCTGTTGTTTCCCATCCTCTCCTGGGCAGCTGGGCATGGGGGATGGCTCCTGACCTTTAGCCACCTCTCAGCATTTTAACAGGACCAGTGCTGAGAGACTGTGGGCCCTTACAAGCAAAAAAACTACTACATCTATGCTTCCTTGCCTCAAATTATACTTTATTTCTTAAGTATTATCACATCTTCAGGTTCCTGGTCAGATACGTTTTGAAGTCAGTGGAAGAACTGCCATGGCTTCCAATGAATACCTATCACCTTGCCATACTTTCCAGGGGTTTGTTGTTGTCACCTCTTCTAGGAACTTGTTTTGTGCTGCTCTTCACACCAGCTGAGTAAAAATGCTCAGCAGTCTCTGATCCTCCTTCCACTTCATGGTGTATCTTCACAAAGCTCTATTTCCCTTTCTGACACCAGGGAGAACAGTCCAGCCACGCTCTTCACATCCCACAAGTGCCAACAGCAGCAGCAGAAGTTGCTGAGCTGTGCTCTCACTTCAGGGGGACCTTCAAGAATAGATACATCCTGTGTGATTAATTCTAAGGTAGGAGCTAATGTCAGGCAATACATCTTGCTCATTTTTGTGTTTATATTAGTGTTTTTATAGGGAGAAATACTTCAATTATTTTGAACAAATGCCCTGGCCATCGCCTCGTATCATACTCAGGCTTGGTTGACTGGATGGTTTAAGTACACGTGAGTAGGGTGCCTTCTGGAAAAGAACAAAAAGGGAAGCTTTGCCCAAGAGGAACATGAAGTGGGTACAACCTGTATATGTGGCCATGAGGACCTGAACCAGCTACTGAGCTCTCAAGAAGCAGCAAAGCAGAGGCACCAAATCATGTTCAGAATGCACTGGCTCCAAATCATGTCCAGAAGATGGCCCCTTAACTTAAAATGAATGCAGGAGAAGGTGTTGCAGAGACTTCAGGCTACACATCTGCCCCTACTATGCTGCATTGCTGCTGGGGTGGGTGCAGCCCCAGAAGACAAATGTCACCCATCCATGGGGACAAGCACATTCTCTCTGTAACCACACCTTCCAAATTCATCATGCTGAGCCTGTGATTGTTTCTAAGTTACTGAGTGGATGGAAAGCTGAGCTGCAATGGAACAGCAATCCATCTAAAACCTAAACACTGTTTATTCTACTCTTAATCACAGTCTATGTTTAAACCACTTTGCTGAAAAGATAACAAGGATCTGGGTCTATAAACCCATTTTTCTCTGCTAGGACATCACTGAGAGCCATGAATGTGACTTGCACAATGCTCATTTCAGTCCTGGAACAGAGGAAGCCACAATCAGTGTATGGCCTGTCCCCATCTACCTGCACAGTTGTGTTTATCTCCTGGAAAGTCACTTTTATGAAGATTCATGTCCAAAAAAGGAATGTAAAGCAGAGTACACATAGCTCACTGCTACATGCTTTGGCCTCTCAGGGAGGACAATTGCCCTGCACAATGCAGCATTTCTGCCAGCACAGGAGGCTAAACCCCAAAGAGAGAATAATAAGATGCCTGAGTCACGTTTATTAACTCCTCATGCATTAGAGAACTGTGTACCCAGAAGTAGGAAAGCCCTAAAGAACAAAGGTGTTAGAGCCCAGAAACCAGAACAGTCTAATTTTCACCTTATGCTGTACAATACGGCCACCTTACTACTCAGACCTGAGGATGAAAACAGTGGAATTTTTCACCTTTGGTAGCATCAGGAGTAGGACAAGGCTCTGAATTTACAGGTTTTATACTGGCTGATATTTTACAGACTTTTTTGTTAGTATCCTTAGAATAGAATAAACTTGTGGCAGATAAGGACATAAGTGCAATATAAATTATTAATATAATTAACAAAAGGACTGTTGTTTTTCTATGGCAGAAGATGAAAACTAGACACAAACATATTCTTGAACTTCTTTTCTGCATATGTCTCAAAGGTCCCTTTGTCCACTTTCTAGATTGCTCATAGAAATGCCTTTCTCAAGCAGTGACTATTCATGGTTTCACAATGGACATGGAGGTCACTATTGGAATCAAAAAATTAAAACCTCCAAATTTTTCTTTTGCCATTAACTTCTAATATGGGACAAAAAAAGGCTTTATTTCCGTCAATAATAGATAAGGGTCAAAGGCTACACATTAAAATCCCCTCCATTAGGCACAGTCAATTGAATTTTGAAGTTGGGTTTTTTATTCTGGAGTCTTGGTTGGGAGCTAAATATAAGAAGAAGTCACATTTCCTGGAAAAAAAAAAAAAAAAAGCCCGAGGACAAAGGGACCTGCTGATGAGTGTTCACACGACTCCAGGCTATGGCAACTCTGCAGACCAGGTTCTGACTCTCAGCTCTGAGGAGGCAATGATGGATGATGGCCCAGTGTGAAGGCTGAGCAGTGATAAATGAGGCAGCCACGCTGAGCACACTCAGGGTAGCATGGTAGTTTTACAACACATCATAAAACAACACTGGCTGCTGCTTTGATGGACAAAACTCATGGAGACTGGAGAGGAAATATCAGCTGTCTGTGACAAGCTGGGAAGGTCTGGCTGGCAACCGAATGCAAACAAGAGCACCTTTGATGGTGCTTCTGCTGGGAGAGCCAGAACAACCATCCTGTAGGAAAAGACAGTTCATTTTCTGTGTGGGTTGCCATCCTTAAAGGGGCTGTAGGTCAAGATTGCTGACCAACACAGGAGACAAAACCTCTGAGGTATTTTGAGCCTTGCTCTCAGATACATAGGTATGGTGGGACATTTGGGACCCTGCTCCTAGAGTTTGGAAAGAGACAAATGCCAAAAACTTGGTGGCAAAATTTCAAAGAGGTTAAATGAGTGAGTTCATGATTTCATCACTCCTTTGAGTGGACTTTCCTCATTGCCAATAGATGCCCTCAGTAGTGGGAGGGAAGAGAATGGCCAGCTGATACACCTACAGTCACAGGGGACCTGTCTCTGTGACCTGCAGCTCTGCAAGAGCTCCAGCCAACCTCATTCCCTGGGACCCCATCCCAAAACCCTGCCAGCCACCTGTTAGAGTCACACTCTGCCCCTGAGCAGGCACTGATACCACACTGCAGGTCCATTACCCCAAGGCTGGAACTGTCCTGTACGTGCTGACTCTCCACACGTGAGCACCTGCTGTTAAGAACACGCGTGACTCAGTCGTGTCTGCGGACTCACTCTGATGCACTTGAGGAGGAGAAGCAGCTGGAGAACGAACTGGGCAAGGGTCAGGCAGGAGGGGATGGCTGGGAGGAGTGCACCAAGCCAGCAGTGTTGTCTGAGCAGGACTGGACATGTGGTGGAGATGTGAGAACTGTGGTCTGGCATAGGAGATAGCCTGGGCACCTCAAGAGTCTGGATCAGGGAATGGGACTGTGGAGAAACCTGTCACAGAAACATCATCACTGGCCTGTGAGAATGGCTGACAAGAGGCATGAAAAGAGAAAAAATGGGGCGGAGGGGGGAATGGCCGAAAGAGAAATTGTGGTGCTAAGGAGATAACGGGATGAGGATGGTCAGAAGGAGTCAGATGGGGGCAGGAGACTATTAACATCATACCACAGAATGGAATTTCTGCTCCTTCATTGCGCCTAGGAGCACATAGATGGCTAAATATGCCACAAGCTTTGAGCTTGGCTCGATACCCTGGGCTCTCATGCACATCCTGCAGAGCATCCTCTGTGCAAAGCAAGGGAGAAAGAAGCACTTCAGACCCATGAACTGTTAAATTGCAATTCAGTGCAAATGTTGCCCAGCGGCTGCCAAAGCTGAATGCAGAGGAATAAGAAACTTGGATTCAATCCCAGGCAAGGCATGTTTGGTCTGATGCAAACAAACATGTTTGTATTGATGTGGACCTCAAAACACAGCAGGAAACAAAACCAGTCCCCAAGCACGAGGGGACTCTCATCCCACATGATTCAGACCAAGATGTAAGAAATGCCAGTGGTGCATTTACAGTGGCAGCTTTGCAAGACCATGGGACCTCAGAGCTACAGCTGTTGGCCACTGCCTGCACCCTGCTCTGCACCCATCCTGCTGCAGGCTTCTTGACCTGCTCCTCTATTTAGCTCTGCAGTGTTCCACATCAAGCTGGACACTTGCCCCTAGAATCCTCAAAGAGGATTTGGCTTTGAGGTTTTGTCTTCTTTTTAACTTGTGTTTGGAGAAGCATTATGGTCTGTTGTTGTATGATGCCTTTTGATCTCTGCTACTGCGGTGAAGCCTGTACCTGCAAACTCCTTTCTTTGTGTTCTGGAGAGTTGGTTCAGTTTTCCTAACAAGACAGTGTCTTTGCAGGTTCAGGATCCTGTTCAGGTTCAGAATAAGGATAGACATCACTTTTGCATCTCCTCTCAAAGATAAGCAATGTGGACAGCTCCGTATCTCAGACAGTAATGCAATTGTGATAATAAATCTCAACTTGTCTTCTCTGTTTCTGGTGTTTCCTACCCAAGAGCAGCCAACTTTTCAAACTCTCCTCTGCAATTTGGACAACATGCAATATGGTGTTATGGCTGCTTCTTAGCCCAAGCTGAAAACTTCACATAACCCAGAAGTGTAAAATCAGGACTGAGAAAAAATGGAAATCAAGAGATATTCACTGCATCTGCCAAACATGCTAAATGATAAAGCTCACTGGTTTTTTGCTGCTGTCCTATTTGCTTTGCTGATCTGGCAAAAAGCAACCCAGGTGAGGACTTTCTGTAATATTGCAGACTCCCTACATGGAACTATTTTCCTGACTCTGTGTCCCCAAGTCTTTTCCCTGCCTGCTCCTTTTCATGTGGTTCCTCCTCTCTGTTACCTTGGACACAACGTGTGTGTTTGCAGCTACTCTGTTTTTCAGCTGCAGGAAAAGTCCAATATCCAGCTGTCATTCAGCCTCTGAATTAAGCTTACTTTTTTCTCCACTTTTCTGTTTTCACTCTTTACTTTCTCTTCCCTGCTCTGGTCTAAAAAATAGAAAAAGTTATATTTGGCTTTTGCTACATAAACAAATAAATGACACATAAAAGACAAAAACACAACTATCACAACTTTCACCTTCTCAAGTGAAGCAGCCCCCAACTCCAATATTCTATTGACTGGTTATTGAATCTGGATGGAAACTCCTGAAGACAATTTTCTGTCATATAGACATCTTTGTCAAAACCAAAGTGTGTCCAAGGAAGATAACAAGCAAGAAAAATTTTCATTGAGAACTTGCACTGTGCTATCCTGTTTTTAATATTCCTTAGTATGGAATAATGGGTATTGTAAAATATTCCATTTTGATAAGGTCAAAACATAATGGTTTGATACTTTTATTCATTATGATGTTACTGTAGCACACATTTTATCATTACTTAACTTTTTATTACAATGCTTTCTCTTTATTAAAGTTAAATTAATTGTTAAACAAAAAGGTACTGAATTACCAAAGCAAAATCCTTTCGATGAAACTTTCCTAATAAAACACCAAAATGTTTGAACCCATCTACCTTCACCAAGGCCATGTGCATTGATGACACACTCACTACAGCTTAAGGTTTTGGTTTTGATTTAATGACAATAATTCCTCATTAAATTTTGTTGAAACTGAATGTGCATTTAAAGCAAAGAAAGGTGTTCATGACTAAATGTGTTTAAACTCCTGATTTCAGGCAAGTCTTAGCTGTGTTCTGTCACTGATGAGGCTGAACTGATATGTAGAAAGGAGATGTTTCCAGGATCTTGCAAAGCTGAGACACGAGTGGCTGAAACACATCATCCTCCCTCTGCTCTGCCACATGCTCCTCTTCTTGGCTTTCAAGTAGAAGCATGTATAGTAAAATCCTTGTTTACATGCCCCTGAACAAAGAGCCCGCTTGTACAACACTTCTGAGGGAGAATACATTTGAGTGTTTTTCGTCTGTCCTGCAAACATTTACCTGGACAGACATGAAAGACAAGAATTGAGGTGTTTGTTGGGTTGGTGTCTACCACCTCACATGGAGTGGTGGAATAGTGGCAGCAATTAACTAAGCCAGATTATCAAAGAATAGAACCAGAACTCTTTGGAAAATAATAGAACATTTCTGACTTCAGTAGGATTGTGAGAAAAGATCCAAAATGTTATTTTGATGTTCATAACAGTTTGTGGCCCAATGGGAAGATATCAATGTACTTTGAACTTTAAAAGATTAGTTTTCCTTGCCAAGCATTGTGTATTACTTCTCAGATCAACATTTGTACAAGTCTAACTGTATAAAGCAAAGTGAACTCATTAGCTGATGAGATGGAAAGTCTAGGGAGGAGCCATAGGTAAATTACTGTTGAATTTCTTTTTCATGGGATAATTGAATAGAGATTGCCTGTCAATATTCTCTGCTCCATGTGGCTTTTGAATGGAGTAGAGATGTTGTAAGATTTTCCCTTTTTTCCCGTACAGCCTGTGATGCCAGTCTGCCTTATTCACTGACTTCACCTTTTAGCCCTGCACAGGTATAAACCATTTGATGAGACACTCACAGATCTGTAACCTCTTCTTCTGCCTTCATCCAGAGCGTTGATCTCTGACTGACTCTCCTACATTTGCTCACCTGTATCTGCCTCGGCACAGAGGAAACAAAAAAGCTGGCTATCATAACAAAAATACCCCATATCTTCTCCTTTCCACAGCAATCATAAAATATCTCATGAGAGACTTGGCAGTTTTCTTGTGAAAATTCCACTGTTCACTTTTTCCAGTTCAGCTACCAGGAGCAGAAATGATTAAAACTGAAGCTTTCACTCTAGAGGTGCATTGGTGTCAGGGCTGGACCCTCCCTGACTCCTGTTCATACTCTGGGAGCCCTGTAAGAGATCTTTTAGCCTTTACTGTGCATTCCCTCTAGACTCAAATTGCAGGGAGAGCATGAACATTTGGCTATTCCTTTCCAAAAACCTGTAGTAGCTTCTACTCCTTTCCATGCCTCCTAGAAACAGTCTGTCCCCCATAGTTACAACCCGGCCCTCAAACTTTACAGCAGTGAGGATGCACTGCCCACCAGAGCTGTCCACCATGAGCTTTAGCAGCAGTGCCTGGGCTCTGTGGCTGCTGTCCTTCAGCAGGGATGCTGGTGATGGCACTAAAGGGAGAGGTGAAAGGATCATAGCCACCACTATGCTCATGTCCACCAGACTTTGGTTCCACTTTAGTGTAGGGTTGTGGAAGACATGAAACACTGGACAGATGGAAGGTGTATTTCTCTCCGTTGTCCAGCTGTGACTCTCAGAGCACTATAAATTGCTGAAGATGTTGCCTATATGAATCTTACATTCTTCCCCTTGCTGATGGATGTGAGGGTATGTATAATACCTCATTGTCTGCCATCCTACATGATACAGGCACTTGCTCTCTACTGTACTTTGGCTGGTTTGTCCCCTCGTGTGTGAGTGTATTATACACACTGTCACCACCAGAATGAGACTTGTCTGTACTATCTACATTTTTAACGACAGAATTGTTAAAATGTTTGGGGCTCATTTTTTGGGTTTTTTTATTGGAGCTTAAACTTGTGAATCTAGCATTTTTGGAGAAAGCTCAGATTGTTAAGGAATCAGCAGGACACATCACCAAGCTACAATAGGTTCACTTTCATGTGGATGCTGTAGCAGGCAAGCCTTCATGGAAAAACTCTGAATGTGAATTTAGCTAGTTTTGGATAAAGACGCCTTTCAGCGTCAATAAACACCATGAATGCAGCCACGGTAGAGTTACAACTTAATGAGATGAGGGGAAGTGCACAGGGTCAGGCCTCATCTCCCGGCCTCTGTCATGCTAATCAGCTGGGCAGCCTGCAGCTGAAAAACTGCTGGAATTTTTATTTGCATTTCATTTAGTTGGAAGGAAATTGACCCAGATGGTCCACAAAGGCAATAGAAGGCTGGCAAGCAGTCTAGTGCTGCACACTTTTCCGAGGGGCTGCACTTGTCCGCCCGTCCCTCTTGGAGCCCAAAACATAAAAGATTAAAACAGCGTAAGGGAATTGATTTCATGATTTTTAGATAATTTCCCTAAGATTTCAGAAAAGACCTAAAAAAACCTAATTTAATCAGCCAGAAGCTCAATAGTAATTAAAGGGAAGAAAAGCTGAGATAATGAAAGAGGTGGTGGGGATTTTTGCTGTTGCTGGTGGGAACCTTTCTTAATTAGAAAAAGTCTAAAATCTAAATGATGTTAATGACGACAAGCATGAACATTTATTGCAAAGACACTGTATTCTTGATCAGTTCAGATGATTGATTGCTAAATCTGATAAACTGCCTTAGAAAAAGCTAAAATAATTTGCTACGCATTTGTGCAAGCTGAGTATTTCCATGTGTTTGCTCAAATGAAGTGCATTGGTGCTACTGTTATTCCTTCGGACAAGGCTTAGATATTTGCACAAGTGTTGTTTGATTCTACACCATCTGCTCATGATTTCACCTATTTTCCCTTGAAAGAGTAGGCAAAGCTCTGATAAAAATAAGGACATTTCAGATTCCACCTAGTTTTTCACTGAATTTTTAGAGATTGCAACATTTCAGAGCTAGTGCAGCAACCTCACGGACCTGATGGCATATCCACTTAATTGGAAGATACAAAGCATAACTATAATCCTAAGGGCAAACCTTCAGAGAGAAATGCTCATGATACCCCAGGAGTGCATGAAGCTGGAAGAAATGGGTGGGGATTCTTTATCTTCTAGTGAAGATGCCACTGTACAAGTGAAGGTTCTGCCCTCCACCTCCACCCTTCCCTGGAAGGGAGGAACTGACGGGTCCTCCTTTTCTACCAGCATTACTCCAGTCCAGGTGAAGCTTCTGTCTCTGTGGATAGTTTGGTGGCCTCAGTCTGCAGTGTGCTAGCCCCTCTTGCCTGGACAGGTATTGAATATGAGTGAACAAGTCTTCCCAGTGCAAGTCCTGGAGTACACCACCAAGGTGACCCAAACATACACCTGCTCCTGCTACAGTCGAGACAGAAACCTGGCCTTTGTCTTCCAAGGAATCAGTGACTCAGCCATGAATTTTCTCGAGGATTGTTCCTTCCCACGGTTAAAAGAGTCACACTTCAACTTTGATTTTATAAAGCTTACACAAAGAACTTGTCCTTGGTCCTCCATGCAAAGCAGTTTGGGATAATCTCCATTTCCAGCAAAATCAGCAGTCCCAAACTGCTCCTAATGCCCCTGTTAACATTTCAGCAGCTAAGAAACCATGGAAGAAGGATAGGAGGTCATTATCTCCTTTTCTTGATCTGGTAGTGGTCCCTCTAGTAACCTAGGGCAATTTATAGGACAAATATTTATAAGGGAGAGAAGATTGATGTGGTTCTGGAGACCAAATAATCAAGATGGAACACTCTGAAATCATACCCAAGAACCATAAGGCAGCATGCACAGCCACTGTCCACACTGAAGGTGGCTGAAAGAATTTCGGGCACTGCAAGTCCTTAAACTATCTTTGAAGAGATCAGTATTTTCCATGTGGCTTCCAACCCCAGCTTGCCCTCCACTCAGAAGGGAAAGATTCTGACTTTTGGGAGTGTCTCAGGGATTGAGCACACTGCATAGGAGTGGTGTTGACTTGCTTGGAAGAACAAGCAGGTTAACACTTTTATTTGCACACACCCTCCTATCCACTTAGGAGCTGAGAGGTAATAGGACTTGACAGAAGATGTGGAGGCCTGAAGCATACAGATGATGCACACTAAACCTTGAAGCACATGAGAAGCTTCTTAAAAATGCTTAAAACATCTCCTCCCTATGAGGGTAGCAGTGGCTTCACCACAGGACGCTCCCCTGGAAGTAGCAGTGGGCCCAGCAATGGAAGATCAGGTCAGACATTCAACATCACTTGGACAAACTTACTCACAGATATTGCTGCTTCTGCCTCCTGGGGAGCCTTCTCAGTGCAGAAATCCAACTCTGCAAATGAATAGGAAGTCAGTGCTAGAACGGAATGGGGCAGGCCCCGGTGCACAAGCTACATTTTGACTGGTGCCTGAAATCCAGATGAAAACCAAAATTCTCTCCTTTTCATACTGGCAAGGCAGAAGAATAAAAGTCTGAGGTAAAGGCAGAGCTTTTAAATTGTAACTATACCACTGCTGACCCAGAGCTGTCTCATCTGCAGCGTGTGTGGCATACTCACCACCGAGCTGCCCGTTCCAGGTTTCAGTGTTGCACGAAACCATCGATGTGGGGTGCACATGGACAGAACTCAGTGCACCACACATGAGGGCAGCGCCAGGCTGGGCCTCAGGAGCCACACTCACAAGCCCTGAAGGATGCCTACAGGGCAGATGGTTGACTGAGCTTGTTCTCTGCCCCATCTTGCTCATGAAGCTCATGTTGAAGGAGTTTGGATGAGCACAGTAAAAATGAAAGCTAAAATATAAAAAAGGAAAAAAAAACCAAACCACACTTTCCTTAAGGACTGCAAAAGCAAATTTGTTGTTTCTGCTGGAATCCTAAGAAGGTCTCTGGCAAAACAGGGAACGTTTACTCAAATATCTAGCAAGGAGAGCTACAGACTGAGCTGGGCTTTGACTAACTCTCCCTCCCTGCTCCACAGTGATTCATGCTGCACCAGGGCTCAGCCTGGAGCCTGCACACCTTGAAGGTGCAGGTAAAACAGAGAGCCCAGTGTGGACAATAATAGTGACAGCAAGTCCAGAAAGGTGACAGACAATGAAAGAACTGGAGTTGCTCTATTTTATGTCTGGGATTTTCTGATAATATTTTTCAAATATATCAGGACTTGCAGCAAATGAGCAGAATGCTCTTGCTGCCCATACAGCACAAGAAATAACATACTTAGGTGCACTGTAGGGGTTCCCATGAGGCACTTGGAGCACTTGCTAACAGCGTGGACAGTGAGGGACTGGAGCTGCCCTGGAGAGGTGTGTGCTGCCCAGCAGCTTGTGGAATACCCCATGCGACAGATAAGGGTGATCATGTCTTATGGTGATGGTTTGTACTAGAAGACTCCTTGAAAACCCCTCCAGCCTTATTTTTGTAACCTTTCAGAGTGAATCTGCTTTGATGACTTCAGCTCTCTGGGTATATTTGGTTTTATTCTGTAGAGTCACCTTACACCCTGTGTAATGGTGTCTGCAAGGATTCATCCCTCTAAAAACAAAATAGTGTCAAGTACAGGTTTCTAGTATGTGGGAACAACTCAGCTAAATTCATAAGGTTTGCAAATTCTTGTCCCAAGTCTGAATTTGATTTTTGTGAACCCAGTAGAAAAGGTGTTATAGAATTGATAAAGGGAAATAATTTCAAAAAAGTGAAATTATTTTAACAGAAGAAAAATCATGCTAAACAGCTCTGCAGTTTAACTTAAAATTCAACAGAAAGTTAATTCATTAGTAAAGCCACTCAAGCTTGAGTAATAACAGTCTGAGCCAGGAAACGCAGTGATTTAAAGTAAACCCTTAGCTGCATGCATAACTTGATGCATATGATGCCAGCTGCAGAAATTGCCATTGCAAACCTCACTCTGGGTTGGCACAATGGGAACAAATAGCTCTCAGCTGCAGGTGAAGCCTACCAGACCTTTCTCCTCAATCTTTGTATAGTGTCAGTTCTTCTTAAAAAACAGCCATTAAATTATCGCCATTGTCTTGGGGGAATGGTGATTGATGCCTCTTCTTTTATGCTAACCCAGCTCCTCTCTCTGCTCTAAATGGCCTTGTCTTTGGCATGGGTGTTGGTAGCACATCATTAGGTTTTGGTACTGGCTCGCAGCTCGGCAAACAAGGCTGTCAGATGATGAAGCTGTGCAGGATTAACAAAACTCCCCTCAACTCTCCAATGCAGAAAGGCACAGGCTCCCACCTGATGGGGCTCAGGCAGGGCATTTTTCAGGGAGCGTCCTTCCCCCTGTGAATGTTAGGGTGCAAGGTAAAATACCAAGGATTTGTGCTCCCGTTGTATAAATTGGGTGTCATCCCAGATGCCACGGGTGGCCCAGGAGGATGAACACGGGAGAGTGGGAGCTGCAGGATCTCCCATGATGGCAGCGGAGACAAACGCAACCATTTCAGGTGTTTCTGTTGGCATTCAAGTGCTGTTGCTTTGTAGTCGTGCTGGAAATGTGAGCTGCTCCCAGGCGTGCTGGTGCCCTGCAGAGGATGGCTGTGTTTGCACATAGCTGATTGCTGCTTGTGAAAGTACAGCCATACACCTGCAGGGAAGAACTGACAAGAGAAGTGAGAAAGAGAAAGCTCTAGAAGTCTGTAAGGACAAAAAGCCTGATGTGTAAGCACCAGTACAAGCCCCCAGCAAGCACAGAGGTCCTGGTGGCTGTCCCTGTGATCCTGGGTGCCTTGTGCTGTGCTGGATTCCCCGGCAAGCACAGTGTGGTTCCAGAGGTGATGCTGACGTTCCTGCGGGCAGAGCAGAGGGTCGGCTGCCATGGTCAACAGCAACCTGCCTGCCACACCCTGTGCTGGGACTGGGACTGGGACTGGGACTGAGATGGAGTCAGACCTGCCATCCACTTCTGGATGAAGAGAGTTTTCAGTCTGAGCTATGGTTTCAGCTCAAGTAAGTTGTTTTGCTGTGTCTTCCTACAAAGCAAGAGTAACTGTGGTGTACTCACCAGGTGACTTCTGAGAGCCAATTTCTGTGGAGCTGTGGGATGTCCTGACAAGGAGACTAGGGGGGCAGGGAGGACAAAGGTAGGAGTGTTTGGAGATACTTTTATTGTGTGAAATATCTTTCTTCTAAGACTATAAATCTTGCAATAAAAGAGCCAGGCTTTACATCTCTCTGGTCCCATGTGTAGTGTCACCGTTCACCTCACTGGTCCTATTACCCCTTTTCATCCCTTACCCATTTTGATTGCAAATTCTTCAAACAGGGAAAGTTTCTTGCAACATATCTGAATCAGCATAACATGCCTCTAGCGCTGGCTGCGGTTAATCAGAATAAAATGAGCCTTAAATGCTTTATTTTTTCCTTTCTGCTCCTCAAACAGCCATAGTTTGAATTAGCTGTAATCTTCACAGTTCATAGGCTTCAAACTTCCAAGTAAAGACAGCAAGTATTAAAATAAATAGGACACATCAAAATTGTTACTTAAATTGATAAAAAAACTTAGCCTATCAGTTGCACATCCTACCTGGGAAGTGTGTGAGGCTTACCCATGTTTTCGTTCTTCAGAGATGTGTGGCCTGAGCTCAGGGGCGGGCTCATATTTTTAAGCAGCCTGACTCAGGAGGCAGCCGAGGTGTGCTGCAGCCACCAGAGCATCCAGTAGGTGTCACATGGACAAAATCTCTCCCACTGTGAACCTTGTTTGAGCCAAAGCTACCCACAGGACTAGTGAGACTAGGACTACTACTAGTGAGATTATTATGGTGTTCAAGATAAAAAACAACCCTCTATATAGTGCATAAAGGAGTTTCCATTTACCTCATTTTGTATTCTTTTTCTTTTTAGGAAGAAGGGAGATTGAAAACCTTATTTCTCTTGTGCATTGGCTATTGGGTGCAGCTCAGGTCTCTGCATCACAAGAAGGATGTAGTAAAGTCAGAAGACAGAAAAAGACAATGAAAATGACTCTGGGGTGAAGCAGCCAGTTCATGTGGAGACACTAAAGAGGCTTCTTGGTTTAGAGGTGAGAGGGCTGAGGGGTTATGTACAAAGTTCACAAACCACAAACGTGATTGGTAAGGCAAACTTGGAACTGCTGTTCAGAAAATCCCTCAATCCCAGAGAGTGCTCAGGGGAACTTGCGGAGATCAGTTTAAAACGGAGATCAGTGCACGGCTGGCAGCAAATATCTGGAAATCGTGTCCATGGGAGGCTGCAAAGCTGAGTAGGACCGGCAGGTTCCCAACTGGATTAGACACATCTGCGAACAGCAGGCTCTTCAGCTGGGATTTAGGGTCTGTGCAGGTACCTCCCACTAACATCCCATAACCTCTGGGGCTGGGGGCTTCCACAGCAAGTGACAAAAATCCTGTGCTCTCCCTCGCAAGAACTCCTACTGCATGAAACAAAGGAGGAGTGGGTGGACGGGGAATGACTAGACCTCTGCCCTGACCCACTAGGGTGTGTCTCAAGTTCACCTTCTGCAGTTTTCTTCCCCAAAGGGTCCTTGCTCTCCCCAGAGCCCAGGAAAAGCTCTCACTGCAAAGGGGACCACCTTGGACTGGCAGGAAAGGGGAGCATGCCATGGACTAGAGGTTCTCACATCTCTCAATGTGGTCCTGGAGCTACTTTTATTCTGCTCGGGTGGTCAGAAACTATACTCCTTTAATAGAAACATTGTTTTAGGGTGACCCTGTTTACAGTCAGCTCCAAACAGCTTTTTGCAAATGTTTTCCCAAATACAAAATAATCAGTCTTCTTTGGTGGCATTCAACTCCTTCTTCATCTCATTCCTTTCCAGAAATGTGAGGGCAATATGGTTTCTTAGGATATTCATGGACACAGAGTCTGGCAAACATGTTCCTCCATGAAGAGTCACAGTAGGAGGGATCATCTGGTAAATCTTCAAAGCTCCACGAATTGCCCAATTGGACATGAGAAAATAGTGTCTCTAAGTTACCAGCTATGACCCAGTCGCAAAACATTAAAAAAAAATCTTGGAAATGTGCAAAGCAATAGACAAGGAATCTGCAGACAATCCAGAGACTGCCCAGTGCTAAGCAGAACGCTATGGGGGAATAATTAAGGCAAACAAAATCCTTCCACAGATAATTTTCCAAACAAGAAAATGTCGAATAAACCAGCTCTGTTCAGGAATCCTGTTATAGATTTTGGAATCTTGATTTTGTACAAAATCAAAATAATGGCTCAAAGGGTTGTTTTAGATTTGGTTTGGTGGGCTTTTTCCTTAAGTTTGCAATTGCTTCTTTTGAATGAACACTGTGCCCTTGGAAGATTTCTGGGAACTACAGAATTCAATCAAAATCTATAGAAATCTTCCTTCATACCTCTAATTTTCCAGCTAGCCTTTCTGTAAGATGATGTCCTACCATTAGTCAACACCAAAGACTTTCTATGTGCTGTTTCTGCTTTTTCCTTTCATCTTTGAGGTGATGAGATACATAAAATCATAATTCTGTGAACCTAGAAATAGAAGCAGAGCCTACACTTTTACAGACCTACTGCTACATGAAGGGGATTTAACCTGTTCCTGGACTTTCTTTTGAACACTTAAACTCATCAGCGATCCCCATATGAGCTGCTGTGTTTACTGAGTTCATTCATTTTATGGACTAGAGCACTGGTTTTGCATCAGCTCAGAGCTGGATGCATTCTGCTGGAAGCTTCTGAGAAAGCATTTTAACTTCTTCAAAGCTCCTGAGAGCATTGCCACTCCAAGGGACCATGAAGAGCTAGCTGTGTTCAGAGGGAAAGAGGAAAAAGGATGGGTGTCAGGATGGCCAAACTTTGGCTGAGCAGGAATCCAAACAGCACAGGCTAACATCTCTCTGCTCATTCCTTTTGCTGTTTTCTCCCTCTTCTCATACTCAGTCCCCCATTTCCATAGGCACCAACCCTCTCAGCCTTTAAGGTGAGTGGGGATCCTCTCGGTTCGGAGCTGTCCCTGGTTCATGGGCCAGTCAGGTTTCTCCACCAGGTTATCTTGGTTTACCCCCCTTGGATTATGGGGACTCCTGCCCTGTCATCACTGTTCCTCTGTTCTACTTTGTGTTCACAGGGCTGAGCCTTCAGTCAGATAACCTAATACCTCTAGGCAGCTGAGCCAGTCATGAAAACAATTTGTTTCTGGAAGGTTGTGCCACCAAATACTTGGATCTTGCATGATAACTTTTATTGACATTATAAAACTGCAGATCTTCTTAGGGCAAGTTCTTTTTGAAGATCTGTGTGGCCTGTCATTTGACTAAAGTTCACTCTCATGTTTGTAATTTATTTTTATTTCACTCCACTCTTCCCGTTGTAAATAAACCATGAACCTCTGCCAGGCAAGCAAGGTGACCGGTCCAATCCAGACTCACACAATGGCATCCCAAGGGAAAGACAGGGACCTTGGCTTCTGCTCTCCACCCCATCCCCACGGAGCAGGACCTGCCTCTGGACTGCCCCTGACAGTTTACACTCAGTCTCCCCCTCCTCAAACCCACAACAGCAACTGGGTCAGCCACATGCAGAAACATCTCTGGGTCCTTCTCACTAGGGCTGAGTGAAATCCCCAGGTTTCCAGCTGTTTGATGTCTGAGTCCATGCTGAAGCCTGAACTGAGGCTTAAACCCATACTTCTTCTCTGAAAGCCTTAGGTTTTATGCTGTGTTTCCAGGCAGACTAAACACTAGTTGCAAAATTTGATCTCCAAATGCAGAAGGTTTATTTCCTGATACAGTAAAAGCTGGTCACTCCTTTCTCCCTGATAGTGTGGTTGACCCTGAGCATGTCAAGAGTCTAACGTAAAGCAACAAATCTCATCCCCGCCTGTCTGTGTGCTAAAGAGATTTAAATATTATTTATCTACCCCTGAACTTTGCTGTGCCCTGTTGAACAGATGACTCAGGGCAAGAAAAACTGGCCAGTGGGACTGTCTGCAAGCTTCAACTTTTTTTGTCCTTGTTTAAGAGAGGGAGAGCTCTGATGAATTTCATCAAAGCTCTTGAAAAAACTGGACAAAACTGCCACTCCAGCTATAGCCCACACTTCAAATGGCCGTGAGATGGCCTTTTCTGTATGTTACATAGTTCAAGGAGGCAGTGAAGTGCTCAGTGGAAGATTTTGTATGGGAACTTTAACTTCCCATTCCATTTGACTTTTGGTCTTTAAAATACAGGTCAAATCAATGAATTTAATGAAGGCCGTGGAACACAAAGGCTTTGCCTTGCATTTTGACCTAGATAAAGGAGAGTCAGTCCAGGTCAAAAGGCTTTAGCAGCACTTTAAGTGGTTAGTACACAAATGTGACAGAGTGTTTAGACTCTCAGAGACTTGCAAGACCCAGTGACAAGCCGTTAAAAGTATTTGAAATAGCTGCTTGAATGAACTTTGATAAGGTACTGCTATTGTCTTCCATTGTCTCTTTCTTTTCATACCAAAACACCCCCAAAAGAACAAGAGTCAATGAATGTATAATGCAGTCCCACTTTTACTGGATTTGGGGCTT
Source organism: Pyrgilauda ruficollis (assembly GCF_017590135.1). Taxonomy (NCBI): domain Eukaryota; kingdom Metazoa; phylum Chordata; class Aves; order Passeriformes; family Passeridae; genus Pyrgilauda; species Pyrgilauda ruficollis. The sequence goes on from NW_024529932.1 coordinate 3,502,227, forward strand.
CTTTTGGCCCTTTGGACTTTTTTTTGTGCACGGTTTATGCCATTTTCATTCATTTCCTCACATTAAGCCTTTCTCAGAAGCCAGTGATTAATGTGACTTGTCAGTAAGAGCTTTTAAAGTGCAATGATACTTTCAGAAGCTATAACATGTCAATCGAATCTAAGATTAAGAACAAATTAAGAATAAATTTGCTCTCAGTGAACCTTCTTGAGGCATGGAGCTACCCTATGTGGAGATGGTGGTGGCACTTTCCAGCTCGTACCTCTCAGATCCAGACATCTGAGGCACAGCTAGCTCAGAGCAGCAGACCTGTATGTTAAATTCTGGCTTCATACTTTTCCCCTCACTGGGATTAAACAACTTGGCGAGACCATCAGGCACTTAACACACACTCACACACTCTATGCCGGCATCTAAGATAGGTGTTTGAAATCAGCTTGTTGGTAAAGTTAAGTTTCTATCATCAAAAATAAGTATATTTCAATGGTGGAAAGTGTACTGTCAGAAAGCACAGGATCTGCCAGATCTGCCAGAAAGCAAATCTCCATTTAAATATGTAATTATTCTTCATTACCAGAAAGCATTTGTCCAAAGAAAACTGGTAAAATGTGTAACAGTTCATTATGCAGGACCAAATTTGTCTAGAAAGACCAAAATCCTACTTAATTTGTGCAAGGCAGAAAGGTTCAGTTTTGTTTTGCTTTTCAATTTTGTTGTAAAAAGTCTGCTTCTTGAAAGCTTTCCAGGCCAGAGATCAGGTTCCCCCTTTATAATAGGAGCTATTAATGCCTGAAATGGGCCACTCTAAAGAACCACATGTCCGTTTCACATGGTTTGATAGCTCCAAGATTTTGCTCACTGTGCTTTTGGGACTTTTCTCAGTATTCTCTATAGTGAGATTTTTATTGTATTTTACTCTTTTGTCTGGTTTTTGTGTTAGAAATTTTTCCCTTATTCATTGACCAGCAACTTTCTGTCACCCATCTTTGACTTTTCTTCTTACATCTGCATTAAAGCTGTCATTTACTTATGCTTTTTCCCCTCTCTCCATATTTGGCAGCAAAAGCCTTCATCAGCTTTTATCCCTTTTTGTTCACATTATGACATAACCTGCACAAAGTGGCACAGCTCCCCAATTCTTGTATATAAAATTTGCAACATTTTTTGAGACGGGTCAATGCCCATTTTTGGGATCCTTTTCTTTATCTGAGTACCGTGTTAAAACTTTTTGCAGATGTGAGCTATTCAGGAGCAGCCTGCGGCTGCATGCAGAGATGGGAAAAGAAGAAAAGGCCTTCCTATTTTGTGATTGCCATAGTAACTCAAACATTGCCAGGGTGTTTGTCGGTTTGGTAGGGCACAGCCAGGGAATTTTATTTCCTGTGCAATCAAGCCCTCTACTGGAGATCATGGCTTGTATGACACAGGGTTACAGAGAGGACAGTGGGCTTGTTAGGCCTGGGATTAAGCATTTCACTTTAAAATAATACCCATTTGTATCCATTTTGTTCAACATAACAACAGCTGCTGGCCTTGGGATGACAGGCTTGCCTTTTTAACTGAAGTCTCGTATGACATTTATGAATGAGACAGACTCCATTCATTTTCACTTGGAATTCACACTGGTTATTTTTTCTTTTTTTTTTTTTTTGATTCTTCATTTCTTTAACCATGGGTCATAGTCAACATTGTTCCTGCAATTACATTTGTGGTTTATGAGAGGGCAAAATCTAGCCTTGTTCAGGGTGTCAAATTGCCACTTTCATCTGGGGGGAAACAGGTTAAAAAAGAAAGGAGAAAGAAGTGAAGAAAGCATTTTGTGTCAGTAGAGTGGAAGCTTTTTATTAAACCAATGATACAGGTGTAGGAGATTTTCTTCAGATCTGTCCAGGAACCACAGACTGCAGGCAGAAAAGATTTCTGTCTCTTTTTTCGGTCAGCAGAAGGACTTGTTGCTCCAAGAACTTCCCAAGTTCCCAGACCGTGACAGACACCACTACCCCCTGCATACTGTGCTTTGCATGCACCCGCCCATGCCACCCTTCATCCACAGCTGCTGCTACTCCAAAGCATCCCAGCTTTCACCTGACCGTGGCTTCACTAAGAGACAGCAGCTCCACCGACCTCATCTCCCGGCGTCCCAAGAGAGGAATGGAACAGATGCACTGGTGCAGACATGGAGGGGAAAACAGCAGCTTTTGGAGAGGCTTCTTCAGTGTCTTGATTTGAAAGGGAGTTCGATTTTCTGCTACTTCATGGTCATGCTTTCTGCTGACTTCAGGGCTGTAGGTAAAGGGCTGACCCACCTGAGAAATTCTGATGAAGCTGAGAGACACGCTTTGTCCTTCATCCCCCCAAAAAAGCTTGTTGTATTGGTTTGCATTCGTGACCTGCAGCATGCCAAAAAGTGAGGACCTCATTGATGCTGGCAGCAAGTTTTCCACCCAGAGAATGCAGGGGAGCTCTGCAGCTGAGGATCTCCTGGTCTTTGGTGAGCCTTCACACAGCTGTCAGGTCAACACAGGACATTCCCATTTCAGTCAGGCAGCATTGGCACTCCTGCCTGGGGTAATGCAAAGGAGCAAGGCCAGGGTGAATCACGGCTGCCCTGAAGTATTCAAGGAACTCAAGACATGGACACAGGTTTCTTGTTTCCACCAGCTTGTCTCCTGACTTACCTGCTCCTGCAGCAGGGCTTTGAGAGACTCACAAAGTTACCTTGACACATCTCTCCAACCTGGGACTCTGCATACCAGCTCCATTTAAATATCAGCCAAAGTACTTGTAATCTGGCACAATGGGAAAGCTATAAGGGAAGCCTCCCTTCTATGAAGCCAGAGGTGAAATTTGACTTTCCTTTTCCTTGACGTATTCCCTAGCGGAGACAGTCACCCTGACCTTTCTCCCCCACTGAAGCTCATATTTATGAGCTTCCTGACCCAGGAGAGCAGCACAAATCAGTTTGGTGCAGGTGACCTTTGGCAGAGCCTTGCAGCTGCCTGCAGAAAAAGCAAGATGGGGTGGGAGAAGGGAGAGCGCTCTTGGTGAGCTCTCACAGTGACCTCGGCATCAGATCCTGCCTGAAGGAGACAAGCTGCCTTGAACCATATCAGATCATTAAAAAAGCTCTCACCCTCCTCTCCTCCTCCCTTCCCTCCCTCCCCTTTTCCCTCTCTCCCCCTTTCCCTCCCTCTCCCATAGTAAGGTTCAAATATTTTATTCCTGAATCACAAGAGAGGTTCTAAACTAGGTAAGACCACAAAGCTTCCTTCAGTGCTGGTGACTGAGGGAACAAAGAGGAAAACCACTTTGATGACACCAGAGGGGCTACAGTCTGACTTAGGCAGATTAAGTAGTTGCTTGAGCTGATGTAGAATGAATAACAAAGAAAAGAGTGTACATTAAGATGATAGAGTGGCTGATCTTCTTAAGCCTCTATTTTCCATGAACTACCTGCTTTCGGATTGAAAAGTTGAAGATTAATATTCAGCTATTCCCCTGAAGCAAACAGGATTGTATCCCATTGCTAATTCTTGAAATATGCTTAAAAACCTGGATCCAGATCACTCAGCCCACAGCACCTTAGAAGCCTGAATGTGCACATTACCCATTAACCCACAGAAAACCTTCCTCAAGGCCAGCTTTCCTCTGCATCACCCTGCTCTACTTTCTGCACTGAGGTGGCAAACTAATGTGGGACTCCTGAAGAGGCTGCCCAACATGTGCACCCCTCCTGACGTGCTGCCCTCCTGGTGGGTGGGCTGGATGGGGCTGCAGTCCATGACCTGTCCTCCTAGTGCCCATGGCTTCACAGACCAATACTGTAACCGCCTGTAACTAACCACACACAATAAGGCAGAACATCTGGAAATACCACCTTGGACTGAGAGCAAGAGCTATCTATACTACAACCCCAGTTCTGCCCTGAGATCAATCCAGTGATCTCAAAAAGGCTCATATGCATATCTTCCTTCCCAGAGGAAGACTTTCTTCATTAGCATAAAGCTGTCTGTATTCTGTGTCTTGTGGCCTCTCTATTTTGCCAATAAATCAAATTTCCCATTTCATCTCTTTCTTCCTCCAAGCCTAAAAACCAATCCCATTGGAAGAGCCACCACCAGTAAAACAAACATCTTTATGCTAGCATAGTTGATGATCACAGTATTCTTTAAGTATTTTCCCATTTCCACTACCAGGAATTCTTCCTGTCCCATTACAGCAGGTAAAAAATATTAGGGAGTTGGCATGCTTTTATGGTGTCCATTATCTACAACAGTGAAATCAGTCACACTGTTACCAGTAAGCAGCTGAACAAATAACAAATCATTACAACATGATGCTTGGAGATACTCATAATTCCTTGGAGATATTCAGAAGTCTTCTGGACATGGTCTTGGTCAACAAGCTTTAGGTGGCCCTGTTTGAGGAGGTGGTTTGGACCAAGTGACCTCCAGAGATGCCTTCCAACTTCACCTCCTCTGTGATGCTAGGTTGAATGCTGAGGGTTATAATAATGCTAAAAACTCTTTATGATACTGATAAACTAATATAAACAGCCTTCAGAAAGGAAAGGTAGCAAAAATCAGCAAAGGATATTGAACTTTAAGGATAAAAGAGACTACAAAACAGCTTCACTTCAAACTTGCACCCGCATAAATTCACAGTAACTCTTTGGTTTATGGATTTGCACAGAGGTAAAAAAGGAATCCAGACAAAGTCCTGTAGTTCTGAAATAGGGTGTCTTAAAGGTAAGTTAAGTACAACAATACATGGAAAACCATTGTTGTGGAAAACTTCACTTGGAAGCCATTTCATACCTTGCCTACTTACATTACTTGCAGAAGAATTGAACTGCTTTCTTTTTCCCCACAAGACACTTAATTTATAAGTTTTACAAGCCCAAGCGACTCAGAATATTGTATCTTTATTCAGCTGTTTCCATCATGGTCAGACCTATAAACACAGCTCTGGTTTGGTGGGATCATGGTCTTTCTTGCAAGTGAGTTGTGACTCACTGGGCAGCAACTTTGCCCTTCTTACAGCATAGGAATTAGGATGGCAGAGGTATACATTTGCCTTTAGGTAAGAAATATTAAAATTCAGGGAGTGGTGACCTCTGAAATAGAGAGGTAATATGCTTTTTATATTAATTCCCATATTTACACTCCCAAATTTACTCACATAAAATACCAACTCAATTCCAGAAATAAATGATAGGAAAATCTTCCTGAAATAGCACAACACATGGTGTTATCTAGTTCTAGGGAGAGCACTGATGTGTCTCACAGCTTGTTTGCAAGGTGTGCACATCTTCCTCACTACAGTTGTCACATTAAGATCCTTATATAACAGCTAAAATACACCTCTGAACTGGGAAAATCAGTAGACTGCTATTGTAGCTCAGATATTTTGAACTTAGCAGAGCTTAGAAGCTATTTCTGTGTTTTTGTCCTTTGCAGAGAGAAGCTTGCCGTGGGATTTAACTAAACCTCAGTACAATTCTTCTCTGTGTTATTGCTTCACCAGGTACTTTAATGTGATAGAAGCACAAAGAAAGCCAAATAAAACCTGCAGCAAACTCCTCCTCAGCAAGGTACATGGTGTACACCTCCGTTGCCACTGCTGATAGAAAAGGATGCACAGAGCAGATGCCTAATGGCACAGGAGAGAGGAAAAGAGCCTGTGCTAGCCATGGCACGGCTGTGGTTGGCTCTAGCCCTGGAAGGGTTAAATGCTTTGTGGTGAGGTAGGACAAACTTCACTTAAACTCAATTCTGTGGCCAGTCCGATTGTTTTGACACCTGCACTATGTGAGGGATGGCATGGTCTCCTTTGTGGTGCATAATGACACATCTTCATTATTGTTCTAATACTCTGAAAAAAAAAAAAGTCCCTAATCTTTCTGTGGTGCCAGTGACTGTAACAATGCCGGGACATTTTATTTTCCTGCTTGCTCTCTCTTTCCCTTAACCCGCTATTGTTGCCATAGCCACGATGGTGCAGTACTGCTGGTTCGGGGAAGTTTCTGTACTGTACCGCCCTGAGCTTATTGTTTAAATCTGTATTATTCAACTGTTCTGAAGATTTACATTTTTAATGGCTCATTTATGTAATCCCATAAATAAAGTAGCAGAAAAGCATCCCACACAAATGAGTGAATTGGGGTTTGAAAAAAGCTGCTGAAGCAGGTCACTCAGGGTCTCAGCTGCGGGGCCTTGATTGGTATCAGCGATATAACCACTGTGGCAATGGACTTAAGACCACCCAGTCAGCCCCAAAATGGTGCATTACCAGGGAATAGTGGAATAGTGCTATAGTTCAATCTCCCCTATTTAACAGGGAGCAGAGTTCTGCTGCAAAAACCATTTCAGCCTCAGGCTCATTTACCTTATAGCTTTGACAGCTGCACCTCTCCCGCCTTAAAGTTTAGATGATTAGCTTTGCTTTTCCCTCCTTGCAGCTGATGGCGATAGGTTTTTTTTTCTTAGCCAGTATATTCCTGAAGGCTGATAAATTCCCTCTGAAGAGCCTGTGAATTCAAGCACCTGTCTGAAGAATTTGTTTTACAAACTGAGCACTGAGATGGAGATACATTCTAACAATTCTAAGCTTCTGTGCAATGCTTCCCTTGCTGGCTCCCTCCCCACGCACAAATCCTTCGTGAACTGTAAACCCTCTGAGCAGGGCAAGTCCATTTAATTAGTTGTGCTAATAAAAATATGGGGAAGATATTTTGTTTCCAGTCAGTTCTCACCCTTGAAAGTTGATTTTTGGTTGTTAACTCATAGAGCAGCCTCAGGGCTGCTGTGCATTTGGGATACTCAGCCCTGGGGCATCCACTGCAGCTCCCAAAGCATCCTGCTCTCCAGGACAGGTACCAGCAGCTGGCTGCGTGGCTGACACCTCGCACCCTTATGCTACTTGGCTGAGTCAGCAGGAGAAACCCACCTAACCCTAGGCCTGTGACCCTGGCACAGCTTTGGGTGCACCAGCAAGCCCCACCACAGAGGGTGCCGGCTCAGCGTGGGCAGCTTGCCTGGGGCTGCCCTTTTTCAGGTGCTGCAGCCAGGCAGATGTGAGGCGGCATTCCTGGGGCTGAAGGATGAACTGATGTCACGGCGGAAAGCTGGTCCTCAGCGCATGCCCTCATCACCGGGACAGCCTGGGCTTCAGGGGAGCTCACATCACAGCAAGACTGGGAGCTGGGGCAGGGGGACAAGCCTGACAAATGGACATAGGACTGGCACTCCTCATCACCCCAAGAGCTCTCCTGGGGATCCCAGCTGGCACAATGCATTTGGAGAACAGTTTGCTCTCCTGTCCCCTCCAGGTGGACACCCCTGCATTCGCAGCAGGGAAGCCTGGCAGAGGCACGAGCTGAGACCCTGCCACGGGGAGCAGCCACCCCTAGGGCCTGCCACTGCCCACCACCCAAATGGTACTGACAGGTAACAGCAGCACCATCCTTCCCTGGCAGCCAGGCCCGGTCCTCACCCTGCTGCTGCCACACATTCCCTCCTCCAGGAGAGCTGTGGGAGCACACGGCTGTGAAGACAATGCCACCCATCCTCCTGGCTCTTCCCAGGGCACTCAGGACAAGTGCCTGCCCAGGCACTGGCTGGAGGACAGACAAGCACCACACAGAGCTGGAGTGACGTGACCTTGTGTCCAGCACCCATCCTGCAATACCTGGCCCGCTGTTACTGAGACACAGCAACACTTCGCAAGCATTTCAAATGCAAAGAACAAGGTGTTTTCCCTAATTCCACAGCAAAGCAGCTCTTCACAGAGGTGTATGCCTGCAGGAAGCTCTGCTGGCAGATGAACTGCAGCGATCCACAGGCGAGGAGGGGCAGACAGACAATAGCCCTTCCTCAGTTTACCTGCTGGATCTTGTTCTGCCTGGCTGCATGGAGCAGAGTCAAAGGAAGCTGCTCAGAGGCAGGGAGCAGGCAGCAAAACAAAGGCAGGGAGAATACCAGCCAGCCCAAAGGAACAGTAGGGAAGCTGGTAATTGGGCCATGTGTGTTTGGCTTTCGCCAGGCTAGCAGGTTTGTTTTTCCCAGGCTGAAGCCTAGACTGAAAGAGACACGAAATTATTAAAGAACTCAACCTAGAAAGGATTAAAAAAAGGAAAAAAGTTAGCAGCAACAGCTGGAGGTGAATCTCAAGTAAAGGGAGTGCGGTGGGGGTTTACCATTCCTTTCCAAGGGCATAGATGCCTGGGAAAACACTTTCAATGGGCAAAGAAAAATGAAGTTTAGATGAAATTCATTCCAGTTGACTTTTATTGCTAGTTTAACTCACTTCTTAGCTGGCAGCTTACTGGACAGGATGCAATAGGTCCTGCTACAGAAAGGTAGAGCCGTGCCTTCCTGGTCCCTTTCTTGTCACAAGAAGTTTCCAGCAGAGATCCAAATTTAAATGAGACCTGTTGATGAGGCAGATGAAGAGCCACCCTCAGGAATTCCCTCACAGTGGGGCTGATCCTCAGTCCTTTTGCCAGGCAGATATTGCAAGGAGCTGTACATCTACCTGCAGGTCTGCAGCACTTCTGGCAGGCAGGATGTGTGCAGGAGCTCCGTGCAGCAGAACTTCCCTGATTGACACCAGCTGCGGGTTTACTCATTGACACAGTACCAGCCCCTTCCCTAGGGGGCTGTGCTTCCTCACAGAGATTTATTTAACTAGACTGACTCAGGTGCTTGACGTGAAGGAGGTCTTTCCAGTAGCCATGCCCCACACAGCATCTTGCTGGAGTCCTCAGGGAGGGAGGTGGAGAGCCAGAGCATGGGAAACTTCACCTGCCTCTCCTTGGGCATCCCCCAACTTAGTAACTGGACACTAGGAGGGAAAGAAGGGGGTAACACTCAAACTTTTCTAGACAAAACATATTCTGTTCTCCAGGGACTTAGAAAGTGCCTTCTCTGCATGGAGGGGGTCAGAGAGGTACTGACCATGCAGCACTGCCTGGAGGAGCAATGGTAGGTAGAGAAAACTGTATTTGAATATAATATATAGAATCAATACAAGGTAACAGCTCATGTAGGGCCTTGGTTTTCCTTCATGTGTTATACTCCTTCCTTAATACTATTATTATTTAACTTAAACAACAGTTCATTACCAGTGACTGTCAGTTGTTGCTGGTCTTGATGGATTAGTTGCTTGCTGGAATTTTTCTTTGAGAAATTTTAAATGACAAGCATTAGGCAAACCTTGGTCCCTTGTGTGGTTCTTTAAAAGACACAGGCAATTCTTTACCAGGAAAAGCTGGAGAATTCAGAAGACAGAGTCTCAAGCAGAGCAGAATGCCCACTCAAGTTTCCCAAAACCAGACTTTGGTTGTAGTTATGCAATTGATATCGAGATGAGTGGTCATATTGCTGCTGTAGCACCTTCAGCAGGCCAAAATTTTAAGGCTTTCTTTTAATCAGAGATATGTGCTCTTTAACATTTACTCTTTATTATTTCCTACTGACAGTCACTAAAACAAAGTGTATATTAATGCAGACAGGAGTTCATTCATAGATGGTGAGCTACAACAGGATTATTTGCAAGTGCAAAGATCACTCACATGAATAAAGATTTGGTGGATCAGTGACTGCACTGGTAAAATGACTAAAATCCTTCTTCAAACACAATCCAGATATGTTTTCTTGCTACTTATCCAAACAAGTCTGCTTTTGTGTTGTTCCAGCTTAATTAACTGAAAGCACATAATTATTAGTGAGAGCTTCGACAGGACAGGAGAGGAAACATGCTTCTTGGTGATCAACTTGCAGCCACAACAAAAAAGGACCCAAACCAGCTCTGTGCAGGAAAAGCAACCCCCTCCTGCTACATTATTCCATTGATCTACAAACATTTACATCTCCTTTGTTAACTAGTTTTCTGTAGAAATTTCATGATCACTAAGGAACACTCTTTCAACTGCACCTCGAGATACTTCTGGTTTAGAGTGATTCAGTCTCAAAAAGAGTGTGTGTTTTTGCCCTTAAGTTCTGTTATACATGAAATCTGTCGGGCTTTTCTTGGACATTCAAGATTCATTGTAAATAATTCAAATTGGATTTACAAAAGAGAGGAGGCTGTACAATGAATGCAAGAACTGCATGTTACTATCTCTCTGACAGTCAAAACTAACAAAAGCATTTCATGAAGGCTGCGTAAAATGTTTTCTCCTCTTTCACATTGTTTTGTGATCTACGTTCAGTACCAGATTGACAAAAATGAACATTTGGAGGATTTCTATCTAACACAATAATAAAGTCTAAAGAACAAATTGTTCTGGCTATGGCAAGAGAATAGTCTCACCTGAAAATGCTTTATCCACATAATGTGCACTGAAACTAAACACAGGCAACACTGGTAGCTCATAGATTCACAAGGAACACCTGTGAAGTATGACTGCAGCACTAAAGTAAAGTGCATTCCCTTCCTATGGGAAGCTGAAACCAAGAACATACTATTTATTTATATATTTATTTAAGGACAAGGCACTTTTACAAGTGACAAGTGCACAGCCGTTAGTAACACATTTGGAAAAGTCATGTACAAGTCTTAATTTTCAGGGTTAAATCCTATCTTTAAGTTGCCTTATAAACATGATGCTGGGTCTGCACAATATGAGCAACTGCAGACAAAATACAAAACTGGCTTTGTGCACCCAAGTTCTTAGTAGAAAATCACTGTGCTCCCTTCCAAGTTTACCCATTCTGTGATTCTATAAAGAGTTGCCTTAAGAACAATTAATGAGCAGTGGAGGATTTTGTTTTTATTAAGTACACTTACAAAAGCATTAAAAGATAAAATTAACCAATGTAAGATTAATAATTTGTGTGTATTCTGTAAGTCAGAAAAATGTGGAATTGAATCTGAACCTACCACCACCACCACTGATGAAAAGCTTTCTCCAGTTATCAGTGCAGGTCATGTCAGATCCTTTAGCTGAGCATTTCCAGTATGCAAGCATTATCAGCAATCCAGACCAATTTTGAGAGCATGCTCTAATCAGTTTCCCTACCTGAAAGCCTGGCATAAATTAATAAAGCATCAACAACAGCCCTTATCCCAAAGTGGTGTTTGAAGGCCTGAGAGTTGAAATCTCTCAGGACAGCGTATACCAGCACAAGCCAGACCAGCAAGAGTTCACAAAAATTTGTTCTGTGGAACATCCCCAGTCCATATTCTGACCAATGAATTCTCTGTCCAAATTCTGAGATGAATTCTCTGCTTGAAAGTCACATCCATCCAGCACTGTCATTACAGCAGAACTCAGCTCATGTTATAGCTGCTTTCCTTCCAAAAAAGGATTATTAATGAGTGCACAGTAGCAATTGTACTTGGAAAAATAAGGACTGCAAACACCATCTGTTTATTTACACTGAAGACAGTCCTTGTATCCCCCAAAGGTACTACCTTTTCATTGATCCCACTCAAATAATTGTAAATTTTCTGAAGGGGTAAGGGCTCTATTTTAGTGCTGTGGGTCTTGCAGGGAAATAGAGGACCTGTACGTAACCCCTCTGGGGAAATGTCGAAGTATCCCACTTCATTGGATATGCTGACCCTGCCAGTATTTCTACCTTCCCACTAAGAAGGGCAATTCCCAGTTCATGCACCAAAACCCATCCAGAGCAGCCCTGCACTGTCCCTCCCGTGCGGCAGCCGGCAGGAGCTCCGCAGAGGCAGGAGCTCCGCAGAGGCGAGGCGCGCACACGCCTATAGGTGGCACTCGTGCTCTGACTCAGCGCACGGGCCGCGGAGCCCCGCTCCTCCCGCTCCTCACACACGCACATCTCATTAAGAAGCCCATTAAAAGCATTAATTCCGCAAGGCACTTTCAATGAACATTTTCGATTTTATTGTCAACACACTCAAAAACAAACCTATGTTGAAAACAATTATTTCTGAGAACAGTAAAATACAAAATATTTCACGTAGAAGTTTGTTAATGTAACACAAACAGAAGTGAGACACAGAAGACGCCAATGTGTATCATTTGTGCTCATGGTCACAAGTTTAAGAACTGTAACACTACAGAATTGCCACACAGGCCTGGAAAGTGAGCATTTGACAGTTTAAGCATCACCTCTGTATTTCTAGTATTACATATTTACTTGGAAACTTTCCAGCAGTAGACAGAAAAGATGAAAATTTTGTCTTCAGGGTTTGTTTTGAAAGCACCATGACAACAGACTGTTCCAACTACTTCCTTACAGAGGGAAGTCTAAACACAGAAAATTATTGCAGTTACAGCTTTTTTGGGGTAATGTTTATTGTTATCTATGATAGGTTTGTGAATATACATTAACAAGCAAAAATCAGTATTTCCCGGCAGTCCCTCCTGGAAAGCAAAACCAGCATTGCGCAATTTAAATTTGTTCTTTCTATATTGAAGAAAGCAATCTCTTATATTCTATACAAAATGCATATGCTTGGCCAGGCACTGACCAGCTTTCTCTTATTCTAGATTCTAACCCAAATAAGCAAAACTTCTTTATTGGTTAGCAGCAAAGAAGTTCTGCAAACTTCACACAATAAATAGAATTCTGCTTGATTTAAATTTATTTCCAAGAGTGACATGACTAAATGATTTGTATTAGACAGTGACACACGTATTACACTCCATCACCAAGACCCTAGGCTTAGTCAGAAGGGGAGAAAGGAATAGAGTAAAGGGAATGTCTGTTCTAAAACAACTGAAAGTTTTAGGCTGTACTTTGCTTTTCTCTTAAAAGGTCCCAAAGAAAAGTTTCTAAAGCTACCTCAAGGTTACTTCTCACACAGGCAACTTGGTTCAAAACTCAAGTTTGAACATCAACTCTTGAAAAACTGAGACACCCCCGCTTTCCTATACTCAATGACATTCCTGACTTGTAACAACACGTACTTGTCACTCTCCTCATCGCTTGCTTGATCGCTTTTCATGTTTATCCTTTGTGTGCTGGTTCCTGCTTTGGTGCCTTGGAGGAGAGTAGCTGACTCTCCTTCTGGATTGAAAGCTGGGTGTATACGGGTGAATTCTGCGTTTCTTTGGTTTTTCTTCTTTCCTGCTTTTGTTTGGTTCAGACTCCTTATCATCTTCCTTTTGCTCACGCTCTGGGTCTTGTTCTTTTTGAGATGGCAATGTGTTTTTGATGGTATTAATAAGAAATCTTTTATTTGTACCAGCAAGAGGACATTTCAACCTGTAAAGACATTTAAAAGTCATCAAAAGACAAGGTAAAAACATTCCAAAACAAGTCTGAGATTTTAACTAAAGTGATTTTAAGACAAGTTTGTGATTTTGGCTTTCCTTGCATGCCACCTAGTGTAAACTCTCAGTACAGAAAAATAAGTTCCAGATCATTACCATTCTTTTGTCTTACTCTTTATGGGAAGGAAATTATTTTACTTCAACACGGTGAAAATTCACATTATTTTCTCAAGGTAGTGTGTGTAAGGGGAAGCAAAGGATGCCAATATATTTTAAGGTTGATGGTGCCTAACTTAGGTATTCAGAAATCAAACATTTAGTAACATACTCTAAGTCAAATCAGAATGTCTTACAGAGATCACAGTCTTCTAAAGTCAGCCTTATCTAGTGAACTGTAATATTCAGAAAGTAAGATACACATGCATGAAAAACCCAAATAGCTGTAGCATAAACATACACGAGACCAATTTAAACTTACACTTAGCAACCACCAAAGTGTTTTATTTCTTTTTCTAAAGCAGTAAAGATACTTATCCACCTATTTTCCTTTTTTTTTGTTACTTTCTCCGCTCACAGCTAAACACTTTTGCACATAATTTATCAGCTAGTTTTAGGATGTAAATTTCATTTATCTTGTTAGTATCAGCTGTACTCTACTTATTCCCAATTATCATTTCTTAAAGAATGGAATAAGAAAAAACAAGTTTAAGTATGTTCCTACAGAGAACAGAAATCACTCTGAAGACTTTGTTTATAGCTGAAGTCACTGCGGTGTTTGTCTTCACAGTTTTGAGACAAGTTACAGGATTCCTTTTAAAAAAATCAGAGCTGTTAGACATCACAGCAACTTAGTGAATCAACTGAAGAGTCATGGAATCCTAACACCACAATGTTAAGATCATCTATTCTACTTGAATATTTTGTGTAGGTGTAGAAATGATACCCTAACTACTCAAAAACCTTTGACACCTCTAAACCATCAGAACAACAAGCAAACTACAACAAAGTTCACATGATTATTTAGCATACTTCATGAATTAACTGGACATGGAATTTACCATGGTGGTTTGCTTCAGGTCTGCCTACTAAGCATTCTTGATAACTGTTCTTGTTCTTCTAAATTGTTTGTCTTCTAAATCCTTCAAGAACTTAGGAGAGCAATTTGAGAAGCATACAGCCACACTGTTTTATTTCCACTAGGTATTCTGTATTCTCTGATATACTTCTACTGCATAGAATTTTAGAATTTTCTAAACTTTCTTCATATAAATCTACACTATTTTTCTCAAATCCTGGTTTTAAATAAATAAGATCTTTAATCTAGTATAACTCTTTTGTAAATTAGATAAATAAATGTTAGTAGAACTGGGTTTCTATTTGAAGCTATACCACCAATGAACATGGTGCTGAACATGTCATAGCACAGGTTACACTCAAGACATAACAGAAACCAGCCAACATTAAAGTCCTTTGTATGTCTTATAAATGCATTAAACTATTGTACCTCAACATTTCCTGCCAAGGAGGGCAGCCTTCTCTAGGCTGCATCCAGGCAAAATCTATTTCCCATTTGTTCTTCCTCTTGCTTTTTCTTAAGAGCTAATGCACTGATTTAAGCAGTAATATATAGTGCTAGAATGAGACAGTCAATTTGCCCTAAATAAATCCAACTGGCTGAAGCATTTATTTCTTTTTGACACTATGAGTGCTGCCTGAGCTGTACTAAGAATGAAAATTGATGAGAAATACTGGACTTGAGAGTCAGCTAAGAGATGCCATTAGTTTACCATCATACTGTGATTAAAGTGAGCCACCAGGCTTTCATGGAACAGCAGTAAGTCATGGCACTGAAAAAAACCATTAGTTCTTAGTTTTATTGACTTGACTTCAACAAGCAAATGCTGCCTTTAAATCTTAAAGCAAACAAGATGTATGGCGTGCGCTATATTACAGGCACACACAGAACACGTTTACATATAGCCATGGTACACATGGAACTGTGAAGATTAAAGTGAACTGTATGAATCCACTAATATCTTTCAGAGCATCTCTAATGGTGAGGAATTGGCATCTCCAAAGACTGGCCTTGGGTTTGCTGTAGGGTCTGATCCTGCAGTGCTCAATTCACAAACAGGTTTGCCCTCAGGTGAGTTCTCAAGGGCTGGGAGGCATCTCAGCCTGGGCATGGTGGAACACAATACTGCTGTGACAAGCAAACAGTGCCACAGAACTGATTTGAGAAGCTTTGCTTTTAAACAAACAAACCAACCAACCAGCAAAACCCAAACAAGTTAAAAGAACATTAGAGTTCTGAATTGAAATGTGCCCCAAGCAGGGTTGCAGGCGTGTGTGAGGCAAGGACACCAACTGCAGTGCTAGCTCCTTCCTGTCTACCAGACTCCAGTTCTGCAGCAGAATCTTCACCCATTGTAAGGTTCACTTTTTGCTTTGTGTGCTCCAAAAGCTAGACCAAGCTATTCTCATTGACAGAATCTTGCCCCCCTCCACGAATAAATCTCACACCCCTCAAAATCTCTCCACTATGTAATAACCAAGACAATGCAACACACTGCATGTTGACAATGATATTGCCTTTTGAGAAAAAAAATTAAATCTTTAATGACTTATTTATTAAGTCATTGTTAACATAGGTCAAATATTAACCCTATTTTTGTCCCTTTAAGTCAAATTCTGTGCAGTAACACAGAATTTCTAGCCAGTGCCTGTCATCCAGTGCAGCAGTGCAGTTCAGCACAGAAATGTACTATACAAGTTCTTAAGAGTAAAAACATGCTGACACCATTTAAGACACAAGAGCACAAATGCCACGTGCCAGTCTTTCTCTGCTGAGTAACTGGACACAACAAACACAATTGGCACAGTCAGCCTTATCACACAGAGTAAAGCCCATCTTTCCAAGAAAAAAAGTTCACTATGGATGAACTGACAAGTACATTTCCAAACTGCCATGGAAAATATAATATTTCAGTAGAAGAGTGACTGAAGGGGGAGGTGAAACAGCTAGAGGTTTTTTGGCCAAACCAAGTAATCTATGTTGTTACCCTTTTATGGGGGATCTTACAAAGGAGGATGCCTCAGAGGACACTGAAAGCTTTGAAATATGGTCTTGGCAGCCAGGTACAGCTGGCAGGATTTTGTAGGATCATAGAATCATCTGGTTTGGAAGGGACCTTAAAGATTATCAAGTTCCAACCCCACAGACAGTGACACCTTCCACCAGACCAGGTTGCTTAGAGTTCCATCCAACCTGGTCTTAAACACTCCCAGAGATGAGGCATCCAGAGCTTCTCTGGGCAATCTGTTCCAGTGACAGCTTGACTTAGGATGTGGCCTGTTTACAAGATTTTAACATATTTACTTTTCAATCTCTATCTGTACCCTGTTTCCCCTCCTCTTCCTCATATTCAAATGAAAGCTCAGGGGAATCCATTGCAGTGTTCCTGCACACGACAGCCATTCAAAGACAAGATGCAACACAGCACTTCACAGTTTCAGTATCCTCATCATCATCATTTTGTATTCTGCTGTACTTCTAACAGATTTGGTATTGAACAGAAAGCTATCTACAGGAATGAAAGCAATTTTAGGATTGCTTTACAAAAAACAGAGTTAAAAATAATGTAATACTTCCAAATTTTTTAACTGTAATTTCATCTGCTCTTACAATGCAGAGCTGAACAAACTATCAAAAATATAATGTTTTCCAGTTCTTACTTTACATAAGCTTTTCAAATAAGATGAGAAGCTACATTCTATTTAGCTTTAGCTCATGTTATCAGCATCTTTTAAGATCAGACCTATACATTGGGAAAAAAGGCATCTAGAACTTTTTTCACACAGTAACTTTTGTGGCATTTTAACTGCCTTTCTTACTTAAAGCAGAACAACCACTTAAAATGTGACCTAACTTCACTGTTATAAAGAAGCTCACGAATTATGTACATAGAACCAAGAGAAACACTTCAAAGAAACTGAACGTTTGGCTTTATTTTAGCTAAAAACAATGGAAAGCCCCAAATATCCTATTTCATCTACGTCCAACAGCCTCTGATGAAACAAATTTATCTAACCATTTCAAATGTTCTTGGACTATTTGTCCAAAACTTCTCACCCTGGATCCAACTGATCCTTCAAATGTTAGCTTCCAGACAAGTGCTCTGCTGTCTTTTCTCATCTCAGAAGTTCCAGCATCACAGCATCATCACTAGGATTCAACCACCGATTCTGCTCCATTCTGATTAACATTTCCAGGATTAAGACATCTTCAGAAGAGGGTTCTTTCTTACCCTTCTCTCACACATTTCCTTATTTGTGATTAGCTGTACTAATGCTTGAGCCAAATACATTAGCAGCAGGATCTACATCATGTGTTATCATAAGGATTCAGGAGACCCCCCCCCACAAGAAGAATCACCATGGCCACAGAGTGCATACAAAAGGAACATTGTAGGAACTAGAAACACTGCATGCAGGATCTACATCATGTGTTATCATAAGGATTCAGGAGACCCCCCCCACAAGAATCACCATGGCCACAGAGTACATACAAAAGGAACACTGTAGGAACTAGAAACACTGCACTGCTGAATGAAATCTACAAATAAGAATATCCAGCATTTCTTGGATTCATTTACCATGGACCTAAATACTGCCTATCTGAGCAGTCCTGAGAGTATGGAGGCCAGTGAGCTGAGATTCTTAACCAACTAAGAGATTGTGCAGCCCTCTGGCAATACTGACAGCTGCTCCACATCCAGAGAGCCTCAGATCATTTCCCTTCCTGAACAGACTCTTGGCCAATATCACTGCCAACCTCCCTGCTGGTTACTTGTCCCAAACAGGGACAAGCCTTTCTTCCACTAGCCTCTAAGGTTGCAGCACCTGCCCACATAATCCACATTAAAACTGTAAGACAATGTAAAACCAGCAAAACATTCCCAAACTAGAAGAAATACTAACAATACTGTCCTGTATTTCAAGGCTCAGTCTTTGTATGAGAGACTGGGCTGCAAGTTGATTGCTTTGTACTTTTTTTTTTTTTTTTTGGTACCTGTCAACTAAGCTGGCTTGGATACTTGTATTTTAGGCTCCAGTAACTATCATCTATCTCAAATTATGAGAAAGCAAAAGATTAGGCAGGTGTGCTTGGGGAACTTTCTCCAAAGAGTGTACTTGAGCTATGGAGAACTAATCACTCTGGACAGTAACAGAGCAATGGCTTGAACCTGAGAGCAGTCCCAAAACAGTGTTAAGAGGCTTGCTGGCTAAGGTTTTGCTGCCATCAATATTCACCAGGAGACACTACTCCTTTGTAATGGTATGCACAATACAGTCACCCCACCCAGGAATGCCACTTCTCCATATACCTCCCTTTGACCAACTTCTGTCAAATGCCACTGACTCCAGAAATGTATTTCCCATATTCAACAGCTGCTGGAGAGCAACATAAACTGGAATCAGTGAAGTATGAGCAGTAGTAGCCTCTGCTTCTCCTTACCCAAAAACAGATGGCAGAACAAATCTTTTCTTCATAGGTTGAGCTGCTTCAACTTTCCAGTGCCAATGCAGGACTGATGGCCTTACACTAGATGTCTCCAGGGTGTGTGCATCTCTTCTCCAGGACTCCTCTGACAAAGGGCTGAGGAATCCCAGAAGTCCTCATGAAACACACCTGTAAGCATTTTGAGTTTGGCAAGGAAGGAAGGTTTTGTGTTTTACCTGTTAGCACTGTGCTTTTAGACAAGTTGGTGATTACCTTGTCTTTGCTTCTATCAGCTATGATTTCCTCTATCTACTAATACACATTTTCATGAACTAACTTTTCTGCTCATTTCATTTGCTATCCACAGAGCTCTGAGCAGAAATTACTTTCTTCTCAGTAGTTCATACCTTGCAAGGTTACATGTCAGTCCTGGGTGTAGTCTCTGAAGCCCTTCAGGATCAGTAACACTTGACAGCATTTTGCTGGAGTGTGATACTCAACTGAGCATAGTTAAATCTTCTTCCAAATATCTTACCCATTGTATCTCCCATATGTTTATGCAATACCTAGCTGTTGGGCTAGTTCAGAAGCACATGAACTGCGTAACAGGGCATAAAAAATATTGAAGAGGTGACAGCACTGGCAGCTTCTGTTCTGTCTGTTGTACCTGCAGAACTGGACAGCAAAGACTTATTGGGAGTTTGCCATTGGGGGGCTCTATACTTTCCTTACAGCCACACATGCCAGCCATACACTAGCTTATGCCAAACCCTACAGCAGTAGATTTGTCACAAAAGGGATTACTACCAGTCTCTCTAAGGATAAATTCAGTGAGGTAAAAATCCCTGGAGATGCATTACATACAAAGAAATAATCTCTCAAGAACATGATATCCAGAGCTGCAGAAGAAGTATCTTGAAGAAGGTGCTACTGAGCATATTCAGAAACAAAGATATTCAGCAAATCACTTCCTAGTACTGGGTATGGGCCCCTGATGGATACAGGGCACTGCAGGGATGGATCCTTTGTTTGACCCAGTACAGCTGTTCACATGTACCTCTGCAGTCAGAAGTACTTCAACAGCCTTGGTTCAGGATGTCACCATGCCAATCCCTATGTCAACAGTGTTCCTGTGCCTGAAGCTGTCTTGACAGTCCTTTCCTCCTACAACTTTAACAGTACCCTGACCTAGCCAGACACCATTAATCTGCAACTGCTCTGAACAACAGGCCATCCTTGCCTATCCCATTCCCTGGCAGGCCTTGGGAATCAGGTTTTAGCAAACTGCATTCTGAGCTGATCATCACAGCCAGCTGAACAGGACCACTATCCTCTTACAAACAAGGAGTAAGAAGGAGCCACATTCAGGAGCAGATGCCCATACACTCTCCTGGCAGGTATTTCAGACTGCACAAGTGGCAGCAAAATTGTACAGGGGCACCTAATTATCTCCCTGCAGAAATCTTTAGTTCCCATATCTGGAATCAACTTGCAAATTCACAGTAACTGGATGCATACATCACTTCATGGTGCTAATTATGTGCTCTGGGTTACCTGGCCACAAGGCTAGGCTGACAGGATCAAAGCACAGTGGATCAGTACAGCCACAGCCACTCTGGGGGATTACACCAATTCAGCTATTTTAACAGAAAGGGTATGAACTGCATCCCTAGAAGAAATACGGAGTAAAACACACAGAAAATCCCAAAGCTGTTTGAAAACATAAAAGAGTAACTTTTTTTTTTTTTTTCAGCAAGAGACTATTTTAATCTTTTCAGAGCTATTAAAACAAAAAGACAACTGAGCTGAGAACTTAATGAACAGTGCAGGCTTATCTCTTAGTACTGTTGATGGAGGAAGACAAACCTTATCTACAAGTGCATTCAGAGCAATCAACTGGTGCACTACTTGTATGAACGTCCCTAGATCCAATGGCTTCTTATTAAAGTCATATACATTATTTTATGATGAATGACCCTCCTCAGCATGTTATTACTTCTCTAATTATAATTACATGCATTACATTCCATGTCAATCTAGCTATAAAATCTGGAATAATGCATTGAAGAATTAATGCTGTATTTAATTTAAAATTTAAATACTGTGATTTTTTCCCCAGTTACTATACAAATTAGCCCCTGGGTATCAGGTTTTTTTAGTAGTAAAAAGTAACCCTCTTCCAAAACTGGATTATACTTTTGAGTTCACTGAGTTCATTTTTGGCTACAATTTACATATGAATTGTCTAATAAAGGATAGTTTGTTGTTTTATTAATATAAGGCTTTAGCTTTCTCAGGTTATGAATTTTTTTCACTTAAAGGAGAGTCTAACCCAGTAACGTGAGCCAGTATGTAAGTACACGCACAAAGACTCACGAGATTCCAACCCAAACTTTGCACTTCCATCTATTATAAGAACATAGTCTCAATTTTCCAATTGGTTTGTCTTCAACACATTCAGACAGCAATTTCATCAAGACAGAATTTACCTGAACTTCTTTCTTATTTAGACTGGAATTTTTGCCCAAATATGTGGATGAAGACAAATTATTTAAACACAAAACACATAAAAAAGTAGAGACTTCTGTTACACATTAAAGACAAGATTTATCTTGGCATCAGAATTAATTTTCTCCTCGACAACTTACCAACCCATAGCTCCCATTGTTTCAGCTCTGGTTCTCCCACGTTTTGCCTCTTTAAGCAACTCTTCCACAGCCTTCCTAAGTAAGAGAAAAAGGACAAGGTCACCACTTGTGGAACACAAGAACATGCCACTTTATGCACTTAAGCAAATAAAACAGATAGCTTTATTCACTGCAGTAATTAAGCAATAAAGAAGCTACCAAAATCACCTTGACTTTTAAGATAATTCAAATTCCTATGGACCAAGATTACATGAAACATTCTGAAATATTAAAACCGACTAAAGCTGTTGCAAATACAAAAATGGGAACAGTTTCCTGGGGCACTTCAAATCCTTTTTAAGCATACTTCTGCCTGTGAGGACAAGCTGGGTATCCCATCACATCACAGGCACTCATGGAAAAGGAGTATCTCTCTCCCAGGTAAGCCATCATCTGTCAGAGATGCCAAGTTCAGCACCAGCAACCTCACCAGCTACTGCTGCCTTCCCAGGTAAGAGAAGTGATGGATGTGGGATCCATTTGGCTACTTGCAAGAACACCAAAAAAAGGGTGCAAAACACAGGCCATAGCACTGGAACATAAGATGCTGCAGGCACAGGTCTACATGAAATTACAGCAAAATTTGTTTTTTCTCCAGACCCAGAATTTGCTATCTGAGCATCCTGAGCTAAGTTATAGTGATCATGGTAGGAACACAAGGCTTTAACAGAAGCTTGCCCTGAGCCTTCAAACAGCAATGTCAGACAAAAGTGAGGAGAAAGGGGAAGAAAGTGTCTGACTTCTAACTACCAGTTACCAAACTTGGTGATTCTCCTCTTAAAAAACCTGACTGAAAGATTAAAAGCCTGTCATTATTATTGTACTATAAAAGCTGTAACAATTTATAATTGAAATAAGAAACCAAATAATCTGACCTACAAAGCACTAATAAAGCACACACATAGGTATTTTAAACAGCTATGATTCAGTTTTAGGGAAAACATCATAATAAATTAATATGGTGAGACCAATTCTATTAACTTAGGTAGGAATTACATGCCTTTAACTGTAAGAGACTTTTTGTTATATTAAAGCTCAGACTGACTTGGCATCCACCTTAGCAGCCTTCTAGTTCCACACCTTCATTATCAACCACTGTTTCCTAATACTGTTCTTTCAACATCGCCCTTATTCACTGCAGCTTTATAAAGCCCTTTCAGCTTGCACAGACAAATGAAACGCAATGCCCAGATCCTCTCTGAAATAATGTTTCCACTCACTGAACTTATATCTTCTGCACAAGTAAACCAAAAGCTACACAAACAAGTTTTTAAAATTTGCTTTTAGAGGCCTCGTGGGACTCCACATTCCTTGCTCTCTTCATTTTTACAGCTTGGTTACAATACAAACAGTTCCATGGCTGCCAGCTTCAATTCTAAAGGCAGCAGCATGAGCAACGGGAATGCAGCATGTAACTTTCACGTGAGAACCAACCAAACACTGAGGGACTGATAGGAGGGAAAATTAGGGACAGGGGCACATTTAAGAACTCTGTCATCATTCTGACATCTTTTATAGCAATCACCAGTTAAAACTTGCTGTGGCAATTATTTTTGGGCAATCAAGTTGCAGAATTACAGTAACATGAAGGTACAAGCAGTGATATTTTTATCTTCAAGAGTATGGTACAAGACCTATTTACATTTCTTAGGGATTAGAGTTTTTCCTCTCTCTGTATTCCAAGGTTATAGGCAAAGCTCCCATTGCATATATGTTAATAACCAGTATCATAAATGCATGTGTCAAAATAATATAATAATTCCTAGTCAGGCAAAAAGAGAAGTATTTTCTATTCCTCACTCAGGGGAAGAGCTTAGTAATTTTTTTCCAAAAGGTCAAATGGATAGACTGAAAAAATGAGTAACTGGTAATAAAGAACTATATCTGATAGTTACAGGCAAAGAAAACACCATGTTATTACAGAGACCACCCATGGTTTGTGATTCCAGATGACTGTCAGGAGAAAATGTATGATACTGGATCTGACAGCCGAGAGGCCAGGCAGCCACAGCTCCATGTCCAGGTCCAACCAGAAAGGCTGAAAACCAGCTCCCAAGAGGCAGATGCACACATCAGGCACTTACACTGCTGGCCACAACCATCACAGACAGACACACAGCGTGCTCAGACCTACTGCTTCATCCTGCTCTTCTCTCCAGCCGAATGTGGGAGGCCCCCAAAACTTCATCCCAACTGCACTGCCAGTACAGACCATCACACAGGGCTGACTGGGACACCCTGATCCCCAGCATCCAGCCCCACTTCAGTCTCGCCTGTAGAGACACACCAGCACACGTACACTTCTCACCCCTAACCCTACACGTCTTCAGCAGCTGGCCAGGACTCCCTGGTGGCCTCATCAGCTAGCTCCTCCTGGCTCTTGGAGATACAAGCTCATGCTCCAGCTCTCTCCTTACCCACCCACTTAACAGATATTCCAGCTTGATCTTCACCAACAGCCACACAGTCCCTCATACACCATATTGCTCCAGTACTACAGCACAGATAAACACATGGTCCCCAATCCCATTTCAGGGGCTAACATTTTGTTTTACTCACTCCATGAAACGTCCCCAGTTGCCAGCACCCAGGCCTCCAGCCCAGGGCCCAAGCCCAGCTGCTGGCATGCAAACCTTCACATGTTCCAGTAGCTGGCACAACAGACACAAGGTCCCTCCAATCCACAGTTTGACTGTAGCTGCTAGCACTAGGATGTACATCCTCCCCCCTCCAACAAAGTCCTTCACCCAAGACAGAGTTAGAAAGGAACTGAACAGGAAGACAGGACAGACTGTGATGACTAGGCGCAGGGCACGGCCAGACAAGAGTACCAACCAGCAGCCTATACACAAAAGACCTTTTTATTCCCTTGCTCCTTTATTTTCCCATTCTCAGTTCTCCCCACCTCACTAGAACTTCCTGCTTTCCCTGTCTTTGGTTTCTTCCCTATACATCCCATAATAAGCCACATGGGAAGAAATGCAGACCAGTGACCAGGGTGACTACCAAGCCACAGCCGAAATGCAGAGCGTGGATTTCTTTCCTTACCTCACAAGCAAGGCTGTGCAGCAGGGACACACAGGGACACAGGCTCCCTTAGGCTCAGTTCATCTGAGTGGCCAGGGGAGCCCACTGCTCGCCCCAGTTTATCAAAGGGCCTTGCACACACGCAGTTCATCACCTTGCTGTACTTTCTATCATCTCTGGGCTTTTGATCGCTCTCTCTCTCAGCAGGAGGCTCAAGCCTGTCTGTGAAAATGCCTCATAAGTCTCTGATAACGTTTATGTTATCTCTACAGCTCTGTCAAACCAGACAGAGTATAATCAGCAGTAGGCATAATATGTGAAGTCTTCCCACACTGATATTCTTAGTATTCCCAGCTGCAACATCACCTGATCAAAACTACTGCCCTCTTGCCAAATCTTCCATTTTTTACCCTTTCCTCGCAACATGCCATATGTGATCACAAAATGCTTTTCTTCTGCATCCCATAACCCCTCCCACAACTCTATGCAGCAATGCCCTTAAATCCCAAAGATGCTCCAGGACTGACTCCTCGTGACAGGTATCACGCCTGGAGGCCCAGGCTGTCTCTTGGGATGAGCCCTGGAGTGGGAGGGGGGGCCCAAGGAAGACATGCACTTCTCTCTGACCTTACTGTGAATTCCCACCTGCTGTATGTGTCCCCATCCTCCTCTGGGCTCATGAAGATGGAGCTCTGATGGGCTGGCAATTCTTGGCACAGGCCTGGGAGGAGCCAGAACTGGTGATGTTTGGTTTCCCCCCATCCATCATGGTCTGTCTGTAGTCCTAACTGGGAGTTTTTGGCACATAACCTAAAAAACTCTGCCATGTCCACCCATGCCATCATCTCATTAATGATCCTGATGAGAGCTCTAATGAAAATATATCTACTGGAATTGCTTCACAGCACACAGTCAGCTACAGAAGGGCACAGACCTGGAGTAGGAGGGTGGTGCTCATATCCAACATCTCGCAGTCAGAGAACGGACATCTTTAACAAACACATCTCATGAAAGCACTAATAACACTTTGCAGTCTATTGCACTACTATTAAAGCTCAAAGACCAGCTTCTCCTCTACTGCAACTGGCAAAAATCACACTTAAGCCTACTTCCTGAGGCACTCCAGGTCCTGACAGCAAGCTGCAAGCTCAGGAAAAACAATTAGCAATTTTTAAAATCAATTTTCTCAAAGCAGTTTTATGCTAACTATATAACTTATTTTTAACTGTGCATGGGACTAAAAATAGAAGTGAATGTTGGTATTCCAATTACAGCTGAATAATGGATATCAAGACCTTCAGTCAAACAAGTGACTGAAGACACTGACAGTGTTATTTAAAATTAAATCTCATGAGCTGGTCCTATCTGCTCACCCTTACTAAGAAAACTGATGAAAATGAAAGTCAGGAATAAAACCTAGGACACAGCTACAAGAGGAAGAATGAAAAGAAGCACAATACGCCACAAGCTTCCTGACATTTGCTCAAAGTCAAAGACATCCCACATTGGGGATGTGAATGCTCTCATTCTTTGCTGATCAGGTTTTGTACTTATTTAAGTATTCTACTTGCCAAGTCTTGTGAGTGCTATTTGCAGCACATTTCTGTGCCGATATTCTCACCAGCCTGAGTAGTGATCGTAGCACTCCATTTCAAACACCAATCTTATCTTGCAGTCCACTTTTATTTTTTTTTTTTTCACCAGGATTATGGAATACTGAATTCTGACACTTGACTTTAACTATTAAAATCAATAGTAAGAACCATTAATTTTCTCCAAAGCACAAAGCTTACTTGCTAAAAAGTGTAGTTGGGCTGCTTGTGCAGCAAAAATATTAGATTATTGATTCTCAATTCAACTACAGGCCTCTTGTTACAGAATTATAGCATTCTTTGTGATTCAGAGCAGCATCTCCTTAAGAAACAATCCCAAGTAAATGATGCTCTAAATAAGCTTTGGCAGGTACTTCTAATAAAGTACGATATTCAAGGTTGTGAAATATTTGTAGGTATTGAAAGACAGAATGGATTATGGAAGGATATGGACACAGTATAACAAAGACACTTCCTCTGTATTTGAAGACAAACGATGCATCTTCTGTGCTTCAAACACACAGAACCACAATAACAATATTTTAGGAAGCAGAGGGGGAAGAAATACTTAATTTTTTACATAGGAATGAAAATGGTGACCTCCATAATATCTCAGTGTATATTTAGCTGAAATATACTAGGAAAGGCACTTATAGGTGCTTGCAGAGAAAAGAAACTGAACAGCCCCTGCTAGCTGACTCACAACTTTTTTCACCTCCTTCTTGGCTTATAGCTTCAAATACCATTAATCATATGTTAACATAATTTGAAATTTTCTTAAGAATCACATGGAACCTCAAGCCTCAGGGTCTTCACTGATGTACCAGCAAGTTCACAGGGGAAATTCTCAGTTCATACTTCCACCAAAGGTTATTGGGTAAGATAGAGCAGAAGAAGTAGTTCAGTAGAATGTAGCAAATATTACTGTTTTACACATCTGTGGTATTTACAGCTTTTAGAGTTTTAAAATCCACAGAACGCAACAGTCAAATGGGAACTTAAAAGTCAGTATTCAGCTTCTAGGAAAACCTCACTTCATATTAAAGTGAGGAAAACATCAAAAGCAAGATCAAGTGAGAGTCAGACATGGTAAAATTGAAAAATAATATCAGGAAATGTGGCAGTAAGAATAAAATAAAAGAAGCTAGATGAAGAGACTTCTCCCTAGATAATAACAAAAATATAGGGCAACTGACTTAACAGATCACTTTTTGGAATACTGGGACACAAAATTCATTTCTGACCTGAAAAGGGCACAAAAATACTACACTTCTTTTTCCCTCACAGTAAATTAAATAAAAACCACGTATAAAAACCTTAAGCTTTTATTTAAGACCTGTGCATTGCAAGACAAGACTGAATTCAGGGACAGACTACTCAAAATATTCCACATAAACCCATTTTTAAATGCTAAAAATCCACCTAAAGTAGTTAACACTGTGGCTACAGAACAGAAATGCTATTATTTGTATGTTAAACCCATAATATAAAACCCTTAGAAGTTATATAAAAACTACCATTGCTACACTATTCACAGGAGAATATGATCAGTAAGTTATTGAATATGAAACTAAGGCATAATGTCTGTAACCCAAAGGATAAAGAAAGGTCTGTGTCAGACTGGAAGGGCTCTGTACAGGAAGCACTATTTAGAGTGAGCAATGCCAAAGCACACCCTCTAAATGCACAGAGCACAAGCTGAATTCAGGCTGCTACTGCCAAATTGAGCTGGTATGAAAACTTAAGGTATGAAAAAGTACCTAATGATAGGTGGATCCAGGACAGGAAGAGCTAATTGTCGAGTGCACTACACCGTGGTTGTAATGTGTTTGGGGCCGACTAAACACCCTCTGAGGTGCACAGTGACATGGATTGGTGGCACCAAACAGCTAAACCCTACTGTGTCACTTTGATAAGTGACACTGAGCTTCATCCTCATTACCCACCACACTGCCACAGAACAGGAGTAGCAAATCCCAACTCGGACTGAACCTTCGAGGAAGGGTAAAACTTTGAATGTAGTTTCTGGGACGAAGAGCATCAGTCAGGAGGTGACGGTGGAGCAGTCGGCTACAGCTGGTGAGGTCAGCTGTGCCCTGAACTGCCCAGAGAACCCCAGGTCCCCAGCACGGCAACAGCAACCAGAAGTCAGCATGGAAGAACAGTGGCATAGTTTCAACTTGCCATGAATGAAAAAGGTTTAAGTTTGGAATGGCACTAGTAAAAATAACATTCATGCATGCACAGAAAGAAGCTTTAATTATTAAACTGATGATCTGAGAGCAGAAGCAGCTCAGCAAGAATTAAAAGCCTCTTAGAAAGCATTAAGCTCTCTAGCCCTTCCACTGTCTCAGTACTATTGCTTTTGGCACATTTCAAATACCTGCCAAATATAAACAGAAAAAAGTTATTTTCAGTAAGCATTCCCAGATATAGTTTCTTAAGAGCTAAAGGAGAGAACCATGAGGAAAACAGTTCAGAAAGCTTCTGGTCATCACTTCACTGTACTTTCATAAGGAAAGTGAACAACCCAGAAACAAAAAATAAACTTGCAAAAAAAAAAAATTCCAATCATAAATAGGACTATTTTGCAAAACATTTGTGACATAAACACCAAAAGTCTATTCCTAAAACAAAAGCAAGAGAGGCCTACTTTGAGTATCCAAATATAGAAACCAGTGTTTTATTCCTCAGTGTTTGCTTGGGAGCACTGCAACTCAAAACGTGCAGCAAGACGAATCCACTGGTCCCAACGAAATGCCAAGTAGAAATCGATTTTATTTTTTGGCAAAATAACTGCCAAGCATTTTGTATTTTTTTGATACAAGAATACAATTCTAACAACTGGTCAACGGGCAACTATCCAGCACTGAAAATTGAACTTCCTAACAACATAAAGTGTTTTGGGAATTTTTAAACTTATTTTACCAAGTACACAACTGACCAAATTGTAACTAATGAGGAGTGAACCATCCAAGACCTTCCAATCTTGTTTCTAAGCGACATCAGCACGCAGCCGAAGTTCTGTGCGGAAGACAGGGCAGAAGCAGCCCCAGGCCGCGCTGCCCTCGGGCTGTCCTGACCGCACACTCACCGGAGGGGCTGTCTGGGCACAGCGGGCAGAGCCCGGCGGAGCTCGGGGCCCGTTTTGCGGCGCGGAGCGATCGGGCCGGAAGGAGCCGCCGCCGGCCGCAGCCCAGCGCTGCCCGGGCCTGGCGGCGCGGGAGGCGCTGCCGGGCCCTGAGCGGCGCAGCAGCCCCGCAGAGGCCGCTCGCTCTCGGGACCGCTGCCCCCGCTGTCGCTCGTCCCTCACCTCTCCAGCTCCGGGTCCTCCTCCATGGCTCCCCCACCGTCCCCCGCTGCGGCTCCTCAGGGGCAGGCCGGCGCCATCATCCGCTCCCGGCCGGGCGGGGCGGGGCAGCGGGGCGGGCCTAGGGGCCGGCGAGGACCCCGGCGGGAGGAGCCGGGGCGGTGCGAGCCGGGCCCCGCCACACCCCGCCGGGCACCTGCAGCACCGGTGGTCGCGCCCCCGCCAAAAAGAGAGCGGGGGCGGTGGGATCCCTAGCGGGCAGGACCCCCGTGCACCTCCGACAGGGCGGGGGAAGCAGGCGCGGGGCGGTGACTGAGTGTGAGGAGGGCGGGAACGCCGCTGGGTGCTCTTAGTCACGGAGCCGCCCGGGGTTTGCTCCTCGGGCACGGCCGCAGGGCTCGGGCAGGAGGGGACAGGTCCGCGGGCAGCCCTGGACGAGCAGCGCCCCACCCGGCCCCTCCTCCGCGCCAGCCCCGCCCGCGCTCCCCGCCGCTCCGGGCTCCGCTCAGCCGATCAGGCGAGCGGCGGGGACACCCCGGCCCGGGGCTCCGGCGCGTCCCGCCCCGGCCCCGCTGCCATAGGCTGCGGTTCGCCCGGCCCCGCGCCCGGGGCCGCCGCCGGAGTGGCGGAGCGCCGCTGTCACTTGGGCCGCACCGCTGCCCGCGGCGGGGGGCGGAGGCGGGAGCACCGGCCCGACCTGGCCAGGCGAGACACGTTCTTCAAGTGCTGCTGCCCGGAGTTTGCTTCCCCTAAGGCGGGGCGGGCGCAGCCGGCGCGGCTGAGGAGGAGAGCGCTGCGCGGAGCCGGCGCGGTGAGTAACTTCCCTGCCCCGCGCGGTGCCGGGCGGCTCAGCTCCGCTCAGCCTCCCTCGGTGGCAGCGGCGCCGGGCTGAGCCGTTCTGTGCAGGCAACAAGTACGGGAGTGGGGCCGGGCCCCGGAGCCGCCGTGCGGGGCTGAGGTGGGAGCCTGGGAGCAGCGTCCCCGCCCTGGAGTCCCCGGCTCGACGGCGGGGCTGAGCTCGGCGGCGCCTGCCCCCGCAGCGCGTCTCTGCGAGGCTGAGCTGTGGGCTCGGGTGCCGGAGACCCACTCGGAAAGCGCCTGGTTCTGGGTCCCCCGATACACCTATGCTGCTCTCGTGTGGCTTCATTAAAGAAGCTCTTTTCTGGAAAGGAGTCAGATTACTGCGTGCGGGGGAGGCAGAGGAACAGCTGCGAGCGAACCCCTGCTGCAGGAGCGGGTTTCAGGTTGTGTGTTTTACAGCTGCGCCAGAGGAACTCGGGGCTGGCTGCGAAATGCCGCTGGAGTCCGTGTGGCTGGCAGCTATTTCCGAACGTTCACTCTAGCCCTCGGAGCTCTGACCCACACTCCCTGGTTTCTCCCCTCATTTGTTAGCTCTTAGCACTGAAAATGCGCTTGGAAAACTTTTAGTCTTTTATACTTCTAACAAGGCGTACTTTAAAATTATCATTGCTCTTGACGGAATCATAGTACCTTGGTCAACTGAGAAAACGGTTCCTGGAGCTCTGGTAGGGATGAATCTGATCGTCTCTGGTGACTTTTCTTACCGTGTTCATAATGCATAGTGCTGATTGCTTACCTCTCTAGAAATCTGTTAAGTACTTCTGATCTTCCTTTAATTCCTCTTTCAATTACGTGATTTAGGGGTTTGGTTTTTGTTTGTGTGCGGAGTAAAAAATGTCTGTGAGGGATTAGCTTTGGACTACATTTGATAGTCTCTGGAAATAAATTTCTAATCATAAATACTTTGGAACTTCTGTTCAAAATAGGGAGTGGTCTGAGCTGCACTCTCATTAAATAAACACTTTGAATTCCTGATTTTATTTTTTTATTCCTCTACCCACTTCTTCTGGCTTTGTAATGCTTTATTCTAAGCTGCAATCCGGCCGCAGATCAAGGAGGCTTAGGAAGAAACATCAGATGGTTTTGGTTAGTGTCCCTACCACTTGGAAAATAAACATGTTAGTACCATATGCTGCCCCGACTTTATTAAAACAAATTTGCTCAAAATGGAAACAAGTTGTATCAGTGTACTTGCTAGAACCATAACACTTAATAGGAGTCCTTTATAATTACTTTTTTTTTTTCTAATTATCACATCCCTGAGTAAGGAATCCTCTCTCCTCAACACAGTACAATATAAAATTATTAACTCCAGTCAGCAGGCTTCAAAGAACACTATTGTGCCCAAGTAGATTTTTTATTTAATAAAAAAAAGGTTGCAATAATATGTTTTAAAGTGTTTGTACTGTTTCAATTCTAAAATGTATGGATATTTTAAAAAGCTCATAATTTTGCCATGGGTTTTCTGTACTGAATTTCCAGCTGTACTCACCATTAACTTTGCTTGGTGACTTCAGCAAGGGGGAGCCCAGGGCCTTGGACTCAAGTCTGAGATTTGCAAAGGTAGTATCTTTTCCTAACACTGCACCTGAATTTTCTGTTACCAAAAGAACAAATAATGTGACAGTTTAGGACAAAACTTTGCAAGAGGAATGTAAGCCAGTGATTGGGTGGAAAAATACTGTTCTCTTGAGACAGGTTAAAAAATAAGCTTACTAAAACCTGTCCTGCCAAAAATGGTGGCTTTGACATTGCAACATTTAGCATTTGTTTGTTGTGCACGCTCACGGAAGCACTGATTTCCTCAGTGAAATTTTCTTCTTTTGTAAGCCTTTACCCATACTGAGCAGTCTCAATCTTGGTATATATTTATGGGCCTGCATTACTAAAAAACAGCTGAAGTTTGTTAGCTTCTAGTTAAAACTGTGTATCTGAAAATATGCCAAAATATCCCCCTCTTCTTTCATCTCCTTCTTCTGTACTTCTAAAAAATGTTAACATATTTGAAAGCAACTGGGAAGAAGTTATACCAACAATATCAAAGTGAAATGTGTAAAGACATGATGTGTACTAGATAATTAATATAAATTATTGTCTTGCATCAGCAAAATGTTGCTTGTTTAAAGAGCTGCTAGACATTAACAGCTGTAACTAATAAGAAAACAACATTCATTTGGTGTTAAAATGCTCCCTGATGTACAAGGTCCAGGGGAAGCTGGTTGCCCATTTGATATGCCAGTGGCTTGTCTCTGATATTTGAAAATTCTTTGTTGATTTGGTTGGCAAAAGCATTTTAATGTGACACCATTGAATTGCATGCTGTTTAATTGCTTTATTAGGTCGGTGGAGTTTGTCCTTTAGAAATTGTAGTGCCTTTTGTAGAAGAAAATGCTTTAAATGTAAGCATAATTACATTATATAATTGATAGGTCAAGGTTTCTGTGGAGTAATAAAAATTAATAATATTGTGGACCGTTCTTTTTGCAAATAATGTGACAGTTTATTTTTTTTTTGTTTGTTTGTTTTTTTTTTGTTTTTGTTTTGTTCTAATTCTGTAGATATTTGTGCTTGCATATGCTTAATTTTAAACATCCGGGTATTTCTTTTGGAATGACAGGGTCTGCTCTTAGGCTTAATGATAAGCCTACATGTAAATGTTTTTGAGGTTGGGATTTATGTTTGCAAAATTCATGGGCTCAACCTGTCATGTGTTTTCATACTGACTGCTCTGTATTCTGTGTGAGATAGTGTGGGTGGCTGATGGGACTGGGCTGCACCTTGACACGTGTGGAGATGCCCCCAGCCCCGCTGTTGTGTTACAGGGGATATCAGTGCTGTACCCCAGCTGGCTTCATCCTTGCATTGTGCTCTGCAGTGCCACGGGTCTTTAATTTCTGAAGCACTTTGGTGGTACCAGAGATGCCAGTCCTTTATGTTCTCATAGATTGTTATTTCAACTGATGTCAGTTTAGCAAGTAATTTGTGGGCTGGAGCAGGAGTGGAATCTCTTGCGGAGTCTCTCCTGCTGAGCTGTGTGTTAAGTGGTGAACACAAAAGCCAAATTGTGCAGCTGTTTGACATAAAGTCAGATAACTTGTGAGCATACAAGTTTTGCATTTTTTCCATTCAAATAGTGGGGACTATTTTTGACATGGAAACTTGGGGTAACATAGTTCAATATTTGCAGTCTCATTTTTGCTTCAAGTAAGCAAGTTAATACTGCTCTGGAGTTGTGGCATGTTGTTAAGAATGTCTAGAATTCTCTCACTGTCATCACAATAAGCCAGATCAAATAGGGTAGGAAAGTAATTATTAGATGATAAATGAGTCAGATCAATGTTATATGGAAGGTAATTTTTATCCAGGAAGAGTGGGTTCACTTTGGGATGGAGTGATAGATGTTCTATTTTGCCTGGCTGTTTTTCCTTCATTCCACAGAGAGGAATCATTGAGTCATCACAGAATGGTTTGGGTAGAAAGGGACCTTACAGATCATCTAGTTTCAATCCCCCTAGGAAGGAACCCCTGCCACTAGACCAGGTTGCTCAAAGCCTCATTTTGGAGGAGGTGATCTTTAAATATTAACCAGCCTTTTTTGGCTCTTCTTCCCTCGAGAATATTATCCCATGATGCTCAACAAAGCAGATCCCTGGAGAAGCTAGTCTGCTGTCCTGAAGCCCAGGGTGCTGAGCCTGTTGTACTCCCTGCTCGCTGCCCTGAAGTCCTCAAACACCACCATTGCAAGGTCACTGCAGCCAAGGCTCCCCCCTAGCTTCACATTCTGTACCAGAACCTCTTTGTTGGTGAGAACAAGGTTCAGCACCTCTTGTTGGCTCTTCTGTCATTTGGAAGAGGAATTGTTTTTGTATGTGTTTGGAGAGATTTGACACATTTAACCACT
Organism: Pyrgilauda ruficollis; assembly: GCF_017590135.1. NCBI lineage: Eukaryota > Metazoa > Chordata > Aves > Passeriformes > Passeridae > Pyrgilauda > Pyrgilauda ruficollis. The sequence continues at coordinate 3,536,306 of NW_024529932.1, forward strand.
CTTTGATGGACTACAGAATTTTTTGGAAGAACCCTTGTTTGTAGAACAAAATGCAATTTGCTCAAGTAGTATATCCAATATATGAACTAATCCAGTTTTAAAATGTTGTTAAATGGTAGTAGTAAGTAGTTCTAGATAATGAAACAGAAGGAACTATGACTTATTCATCCTTTTTCTAGCAATAGAGCACAATGAAAAGTGATCCATGTTAAAGGAGAACCCATAAGTGCCTGGGCAAAGGGAGACACCCAGTAGTTGCAGAAAGGCAAACCAGGACTTTGGATTGTGTTGCCTGGAGTGGTGTAGTGCTAGCAGATATTATTCTGCAGAACGGGGAAAAATGAGCTACATGCTTCCTGCTTCTGCTTTGTACATTCCTTGCAGTGGGAGTGATTTTGAAGTGTGATACGGGCTGTGTTCCCCAGCCCCTGAGATCACAGTACCACTGTGTGTTCCCATGACCTTCTCCAAAGGGGTTGCACAAGGCCAGTGGAACATGTCAGGATGCCTGCGTTGTACATTCCCAGAGGCTGGCTCTTTAGAAGGCAATTGGGAGTAAGCACACTTTATTATTGGGTTCAAGTCAGTGTTCTTAAATGCTGGCATTTTTATTGACTCTTGCAGTTGTACTTGTGTAGATTTTTGTTATGTTCTTCACATACAATTTTTACTTGAATCTGAGCTCTCTGCACAGACAACCCTCTCTTACTGTAGCATCATTGTCAAAAACTGTGATGTCAAAAGACCAAAGAATACCAGTGATGGAGGATTTTAAGCTCTTACCTTCCTGTGGCCTTCTTTGTTCTTCAGATTGGTGCTAATCCTTGTTTCAGAGTTCATAGATAGAAAGAAGAAAGCTGGTGCAGCAGAGGTTTTTTGGCACAACAGAAGAAAATTGAAATTCAACCAAAGTTGGTGGAGGCTGACTTGTGTACAGAAAGCAGTTTGTGGAAAGCAATTTTCTGTGATTTCTGTCTTGTGCTAAGACAAACTGTTGTGTTCTGCCACAGGAATGTTATGTTTGCTTTGAAAGGACCAAGCCAGGAGGCTTTTATTATGATACAAAGCAACATTTCAGAATCCGGGTGTTGTGATTTTTCTGCACATTGAGTTTTGGTTGGCATTCCTGAACAAGATCTTAATTTAAAAATGTTTGGCTGGTATCAGTGAGCCACCTTTGTTGGTGCATTTTACTTCGTCATGAAGTGAAAGTGCTTTTGTGTACATACCTCGTAGTCCCAGATGAAATGAGCTGTGTCGTAGTGGCTGTAGAATGGAGCCTCTGGTGGGGGTTTCTGTGGCTATGGCCATGTCATCCATGTAATTCCTCTAATTGACCAGCAAAACCAAAACACCAAGAAAGCCGATAACCCCTACAAGGCTCTTAAGCTAACCACATTCTGACTTCCACACAGCTGGTTCTTCCACTGCCATCAGTAACAGCCTGTGCGGAGCAGCCTGTTCGAAGTCCATCTTAGGGCCAAGTACTCCATCTAGAGCAAGTCACATTTCAAGGAGGATGCTGGAGACATTAATGCCTGGATGCCTCATGGATAGTGCACTGAATATCTGTGATAGATTAAATACTGAAGTATACATCTTGTTAAGTCGCCTCTACAAGTTTGGAGGTTAAAAGTTACAGAAAATACGCAAACCAGTTGCTATTATCGCCATTTCATGCAGAGGAGAATTGCTTATTGTTGCTTCCAAGTTAATGCATTTATTTACCAATGGCCCACCCTTCTTTGTCTTCTTCCCTCTTCTTACTGGATCTATTGCCCTGGCCCATGTAATTTTCTCTTGTGTTGCTTTTTTTTTAAATCGAGTTGTTTAACACTTGTTTATTACCAGAATGAATTAACTGTAAGTGAAAGCTGGTCAATGCATCACAAGACCACATAGATCCTGATGTGTTGTGTAAGCGTTCTGATCGTGTTGGAGAGTTTGCCATGAACCCTGTCCTGATCAAACAGCTCTGAGTACCCTCGGCACAGTGTGTGCACACCACAGCTCTCCCCAGTGCACCCCAGGGGCTGCCCCAACTCTGAAGTAACCTGTTTTTTAAACTTCTCAAAATACGTTTTCAGTCAAGCTTCTTCCGGAGCAGGTTGACGAGGGTTTCCTTCTGTCTGGCCTCTTTTTCCTGTTTTTATGTCTTGTTTGTTCTAGAGCTGTTTGCTCAGCTTTTTATTGTTATTGACAGAAGCTAATGAAGGTTCACCCAGTTCCTGCCTTTATGTTAATTAAAAATTAGTACCAGTCAATTCCTGGTCTATTTTTACAATTAGTCCATTGCTAAACTGTCATTTCTGCTGGTTTAAAATTCTGAAGGTTTAAAATTCACAGGGTTTCCTACCTGGTATTAAACCAGTATTGAATGCCTTCAGATTTTGGGTTTGCTTTTTAATTATTTTAATTCCTTTTAGATGTTAAAGGTAAGGCTAGACTAATTCAGATTAGATTAGGCTAAAAATACTTGTGGATCTGTCATGCATTTCGTGCAAATGTCTTAAAACTGTGTGTTAGGTCTGTACGTACGCATATGAAAGCTTAATAAGAATTCAGTGACAGCTCTCAAATGCTTCTTTTTTTGAAATCACCAGTAAAAAAGGTATCTTTCTACTTTGGCAAAGTAACTACTCTTCATTCCTGTTATCAGGGGGTTTGCTCAGCATGTCTGTTCAGCACTGATACTTTTGTATTCTGTAGCTGGAAGGGACATGAACTGAATTGGACTTCACCACATGCAAAGCAGCAAATATACCTGCCGTGGTGTATTTATACAGTGTTGGAATGATCCAGCATAAATCTATAAGGATTTAGTTGTGAGGAGGATTTTTTTCCTACTTTGAAATCCAATGACTGTAGCTGCTGACTTTCTATTGAATGTGGCTCTACTGCTTTTTTGCAGGGAAAATAACTTTGCGGTGAAGCAAAAGTGAAGGTGATTCAATGGTGGTAAAAAGGAGAATCAGCAGCACAGCTTGTCTGAGCACTTGACCTGAGCTGTCTTGCTGTGTAAGCAGAAAATGAGAATCTGTGGGAAAATTAACACTAAAGTGAGTGGTAACACAAGATTTTGGGTTACTGGAGTGTGAAATGAAAACTGTTAACAGTCCTTTCTTCTGCCGTAAGGGATGCGTGCCACTGACCAGAGAAACGCTGCAGAAGTGTAATGCTTTCCTAACTCATATTTTGAAAAGTTTGGAAAGCTGTGAAGCCAGGAAATGTTCTGAAGTGTTGTGCTGTTACGAAGTTGAAGATACTTGACTAGGAAATTTTGGGTACAACTTGACTTGCCTTCTACAAACAATCACGTGTGAGTTTCACAACAGGTGAAGCCTTTAAGTAAGCCTCAAGTTCAGTGAAGGCAACTTATTTTACACAGTAATGTCAACATTGTGCTGAGATTTTTATTTTTGCCTCAAATTGTCAAAGAGGAGAGAGTTATGTTTTAGCTGATAGTGACTTTGAGGATAAAGAGCATGGTTTGTTCTCAAGTGTTCCTATAGTCCTTCTATACCCAAAAACCTACTAAGCAGGTTAAGTTGATAAGCAGGCGAGAAGGGACTTCACTACAATGCACCCATGTGTGCTAGGAGCAATTGCTATCCTGTATATATTTATATATACAGGATATATGGATATATCTATATATATATCCTGTATATATTGCTATCCTGTATATGATTGTATATATAATCACCATTTTTCAGGTGATGTATCACATGTTGAGTCCTATTTTGCCATCCCTGTAGCATGACTATACAACTCAATCCACAGTGGTGATTCCATAGGGTCCTTTATGGCCATGAGAATCCTTTTGCCTGCTTCTGCTGCCAAGGAAGTCACTGGATTCGGCACAGTTATGATGATATGGTTACAGCAAAGCATCCCTGATGTTCTTTCTTTGCTAAGGCTCAATTGCTGCTTGTACAGATCTGGTTAACTTTCTGCTTGTCACTGAACTTTCCATGTGTGTGTATATATAAAAAAATAATTTCTGTATGTAAAGAAGTAAAACAGTGTAAAAAGGGAAAAAACAAACCCTGTACTTTCTGTTTTCTTTCCTTTTTTCTTTTCAGATCTTAGAAATCCTGCCGGATTTAGCTCTAACATTAAGTATTTTTATGGAAGAGCAGAAAATAAATACAAATTGATGCGTGCAAACCCATGACATTAGTGAAAGACATTATAGAAATACAATCTAGGATGTTTTTACCAATTTAATTATTGTTCAGTTCTGTAGTTTTACTTTTTAGTTGTAGAGTAGATAATCTTCTGATGCTGTTAGCAGTTAGAGCAGTGAGGAGCTTCAATCATGCACTGTTTAAATAGAAGAGCAGTACTGTTAATTGTCAACACTGATTATAGAAAATGTCAGGAACAGTTTGTGGGTTTCACTGTGGGGATTTTTACAAAAATTGCCACACCAAAACTTCAGAACACAGTAAATGGGTGATGGAAAAAGAGTAACCTTTGTAAGATAAAAGGAATTATTTTCTTAATTTTCCAACTGATGAGTAAACATGAAAGGAAAGACATCAAATTGCTTTTGCTATCATGATATATTTTCTTAGTCCACAGGTTTTTCTGTCCTTATTTAATATTAAACTTAGTTTTTTGACATAAAATTATCCTGCTTCTCAAATTTGAAATAAATTGGAAGCAATTAATAAGTGAAATAATCAAGCAGGTATTTAATCAGAGTTAAAACTGTATGTAAATATATTTATGTATTTATCTATAAAATTGCATTTAAGTATAGCAATAATAGTCTTTATTAGAAAAAGTAATCTGATTTAACACGAATTGACAAGGATTAGGATTTAATAAGGAATTAATTACTGTTTCCTGTTTGAGGGGGATGATATTTTCCCCAAAGATTTTGCTTTTAGTACAACCATCTTTTTCCCCAGATGTTCTCGAATACATTCTGCATTGTTTTAAAACAACTCTAATCTTTAATGCGATTATCTTTAAATTTGTTTACTGAGGGATTTTTTCAGATTATCAAATAATTTTATATACAAATCCTCCTTTCCTTGGTGCATACCATAACTTTCCCTTGCACGCCCGAGGCAGTGCCCCAAATGAAACCAGCTGACATCAATTATTGATGATTACTCTGCCCGCTGGGAAGCGAAATCAAGTCTCCAGTCTCAATTCAGGATTTGTTTCAAACACAGGGTAATGAGAGCAGGTGCAGGGAGACACTGGAGTGTGTGCATTGATTTGCAGTGTAAGCATAGGCAGGTGACTTACCAGTATACAGGATTGTAAAGGGTTGTCATTGCTTCTGAAGAACTTGGGGGGTGTGTTTTCCTGGTACCAACACACCAAAATGAGAGGAGCCTTTTTTTCTCATCATGGTGGTAATGTTGCATTGCACTGGGGCGTGTGATAGCACTTAACAGGAGGGAAGAGCCCCTCTGTTCCTCTTCATCCGCCTAAATATGGCCTGATTTGATTTGCTCTGACTCCATCAGGCTTCACAAGCTGTACTCCCTATTTCTCATGCACCAATAACTGTCTTTCAGTGGGGTTTCCTAAGTGTGAAATCAAGTAACTTAGCAGTGGAAGTATGCTTAAGCATCCTTTATGCCACCCCCTTTTGTGTCTGTCCTTTTTGTGGGATCTAGTTGTGGGGGGGGGAAAAAGCTTCAGAACAGAAACCAGCGACTGAGTTACAACCAGTTCAGGAGAAGTGAGGGAAAACTGAAAGACAGTTGATAAGCTAAAGCATGGCACTTCTTAGTTTTGTAAATTACCTCCATGTAATTGTAGGCATCATCTTTTTAATACAATAGTTGCAGCAACTACATCATTAGTAAAATCCTTATTGCTTGTGAGGTTTAGAAGGAGCTGGAAATACTGCCTGTGCTACAAGACAGCTTGGAGACAGCTGAAAACTGTATTATCCTTTAGGGGAAAATAAGTCTGCTTGATTTGTTTCTGGAGGACAAAGTAATGAGTGAGGTTTTGGGTCCAGCCAGATTTCCCCCACTGCAACTTCTTTCCAGCGCTGGCAGCCACTTATGGGCCTGCCTGTAAGCATTCACTCTTGCATGTTGTTTCGGTAAGCTGTTTTCAGGCTTTCAGAACAACAGACAAAAGAAGGGAAATATACATTGTTTTCAAAACCCAGTGTGGAATTTCTTGGGACAGGGCAAGCTGTGCAGAAACATAAGCGTTTTTCATGTTTGAGGTTGTCAGAACCTGTTGTAGGAAAAAAGGTTGGATATCAATACAAGAGTCTGGTATTTCCCCATCAGGACTAGCTCCTGTTTTCTGGATTCAGGAGTTCCAACTCCAAATGTTAGGCAGGAGCAAGAAGTAAGCAAAAGAGGATGCATCTTCGAAGGACATAGCAGTGCAGTGAGAGCTTCCCTTGTTGGCAAAAGCCTGAGTAAGCAGGTGGGGCTGGCAGTGTGCCCTGAAGGTTAATGCAGTCAGTCACCAAGCTGGAGGGGAAGGTGAAGCCCTCACTTCTGCCCAGCTTCTCAAGAAAGGTCCTCTGGGCAGGTTTCTGGCTGCTGTCTCTCATTTCACCTTGGGTGCTGCGAGAAAGAGATGGTAGCTAGGACCGAGACAGTGCAAGCCCACCAAAAAATAAATGTATATAGTATTCATGGCATTTAGAACCATGTTGGTTTCTTTCTTTGGTGAGCTCCAAGCAGCAGCAGGGCCAGCGTTTGCTTTCTTCTGCAGCTGAGCTGCCCCAGTGGGCTCAGAGGCTGCTGTCTGCTCCCCCAACCACCCCAGCTGCCTGTTGTGCTGGCTGGGGTTTTATGGTGCCCCTGAGGCTATTCCTGGATGACAAGTCTGTGTTAGAGAAATATTTTTTTAGTGCTAATGCGGGAGCAGTCCTGCTGAGCACAGACAGTGGTATTGTTAATTTTCCAGGCTGTTGCTATCTTACTCTCAGCTGTCCCTAGACATCCTCACCATTTTATGTTTCCTCTCTAATGGCATGAGCCAGGACGTCATAATATTCAAAATCAAATGTACCAGAAAATATAATAAATTAGAGTTGGGCTAGCAGAGTAATTGAAGAATAAACTGAATTTAAATCGAACAGGATTGTGTTATGAACTGATTGCTATTCACAAAATGCACCAGAGGAGTGTGACTTCATGTAGATTTACTATTGATGGCAGCATTTCCTAGATGGCTATTGGCAATAAAGAAATGAAAACGGTGTGAACTTTTGGGTTAGTACCAGAACATAATAATGCAGTAAAGGAAAAGTACCGTTCTTGTTACACTGGAAAGCATGGGAAAAAAAAATTCCTGTGTTTTGTTTATTTATTTAAGATGTTTACATGTGTTTAGAAATCCTTGAGTTTATAAAAAGGGAATACAGGCCTTGGCATGGAAATAACTGATTTTTTTCCCCCAACTCTTAATGTAATTCTTCTGTAAAAAACTACTTAGGAAATGTAGCAGTAGAGTGGACTCCCCTCAATTCTGAAAATTGAGTTTAAGGACATTTGATGTCCTTAAGGAATTTTTAAGTTGTTTGGCCAGACAGTTTTACAGCAGATAGTCTATGTATTTTTCTTTGAGTAGAATTTTCTGTTTTCTGTTTCACTAAAACCAGATAATGTACATACGTAAGACATTCTAAAAATAACCTTTCAGCTCTGATGCTAGTAGAGGTGTAGGGAGATGGCATAAGATCTGGATTTGTGAGCTACAAGTTACCTGAGCTGAGCCCTGTGTTCTTCTGTTCTCTTAAAATGTGAAATGAGATAGAGCTAGTGAAAGGCACCCTGAGGGTTGCTTGTACAGCCAGAAGCCATGGGGAAGCCTGTGCAAGTGGAAGCAGTCAGCAGCAGGTATTTGCTAAAACATAGCAAGTGTTGTCTGAGCTGCTGGCTTGAGGAATCTGCGTGGGTTGTGCGAGAGCCAGCCCTGTGCTGAGCAGGCCTGTTGATGTTGGGGTAGTCAAACTGCTGGTGTGCAGAGAAACTGAAAAAACACGCTGGACAATACTTTATTTTCTATTTATTCTAATATTGCAAATGAAAAAGAAATTTTTCAAGGATGAAAAATTCAAGGAGCAATGATCCAAGCTTAAGGCAAGACTCATCTGCTTTCAAAATTATGTGTTGTGGTGGAATACCAGCAAATGGAAGGGCTGTTCAGTGGTAGAAATTGAACAAGCCTTTGGTTGCAGTGGGGACAGATGGGAAAAAAGCAATATTACTGCACCAAAAGAATTAATTTTGTAATAATAAGCAATATGATTTGTTTAATTGAGCTCTTTTAAGTTACAAGGTTTAAGTTGTGTTTAAATGTGAAATGGTATTGTTTATTTTCAATTATTCTTGTAAAATTTAAATAAGGTTCTCTACCAGGAATGGTAATGAAATCCATTTGATTTTTAACCTAATACTACAGAATGGTAAAAAAAAAAACCAGCTGTTGTGAGTTAAATACTTGAATATATACAGTAAGGTTTAGCATTATTCAACTAATTCAAAATGCTGTTAAATCCCTTGATTTAAATTACTTCACTGTGCCATGACCTAATGGAATTAGAAATTAATCTGGAAGATGCAATTAATAGACTATTTATATCTCTCATGTAATACTTAAAATGAATTATTTTTCAGTGTGTATTTTGATCACTCAATAACTTATTTCCTTGCATCCATCTCATATCCCATAGAAGTAGGCTGAGGAATCACCCCAGGAGGGAGGACAGGCAGCTACTGTCTGTCCTTCTGGCCTGACTGGGGAAATAGTGAGGGCCAGTTTCATAAACAAGCTGCCAACAACCTTGGCTGTCTCTTCAAACTTGTGTAGGGGAGAACTTGGGAGAATGCTGTCATAAAGGAAAAAATAATCTTCCTAGCAGTAGGGGGGAAATAGGCAGCATTTAACCCACTTAAAAAGAAACAGGCAGAACAGGAATTCCTACAGGAAGGTTGCCTTCAAGATCTGGAATTTCTGCTTGGTGCAATGGGTAGTTCTGGTATTTTGTGAAAAATTAAGAGCTCTTCTGTGCTAGTGAGGATTCCCTGTTACTTTCCATCTGTCCTGCATCCCAGGTGACTTTTGGTGAGTTACAAAACACTGCTTATCTTGGAGAGCTTTCCCCAGTGGAGCACAACACTTGTAACAAGTATTGTGTGATTAAGGGCTTTTTCTAGCTGTGGTCAGTCTCTTTCCTGATGCTTCTTACCTTGTTAACTTAGCACATGGAATCTGTGTACTACATGTGGGCTCTTACAGCAGGTAAGACCATTGGAGAAACTTTGAGTGCAGTTGTTAGGGAGAAATATGATAGGTAAATGGAGTTCTTTCAGAGACTTGTGGAGCATGATTTTCTTTCAAAATACGTTGGTAGACTGGAAGAAGGTAATTATTTCTGATAAAGTTATTTTCAGTAGTAAACATTAGAAACAACTCAGTTTGAGCAGTCCTGATTGTTTTGGAAGCTGCAGACAATTGAATGATGTATTAGAGTTTAAGCAATATATTTTTTTATAACATTTAGAAGCAGAAAATCGAAACCATTTTCACAGGGTGAATGCGTCCTGGAAACATGCAGCAGCTACCATGATTAACCATTAGAAAAAGCTGTTGTGCTGAATCCTGTAGTAATGTGCCTGGAAGTCCTTTGAGGACCAAAAGGAGTAATAACAAGGAACCCAAAGGTGCTGTTACTGGGGTGTGAGGTACAGGCAGTACCTGGGACCTGCCAGTTTCTGATGTGAAGGCTTTCAGTTAACGTGTGAAACATACTTTATGGTATTTATTAAAGAACTCTTCTTTCCTCGTGTGATTGGTAAGTATACCAGGGTGCATAAATGTAATGGAAGCTTCTGTCATTTAAAAAAGTGGCATCACTGATGGGCAGCTAATCCACCTAGGTATGGCTGGCAGCAGTTTGCTACAGACTGGGTAAATATCATAAACACCTAATGATGGGAAATCCTCAGGAACAGTCAACATGACCAGCTAATACCACTAGGCAAAGATTTCATTCTTGGATCCAGAATTGCAGAAGTGTGTATTAAATGTGTACATGTGAACTAATCACTTCAGATAGTTTCATTGTGCAGCGATGCTGTTGGGATCAACATTTAATGCTGCAATTTCTGTTGAGGAATGCTTTTTCTGTACTAGGTGGAGAGGGAGATAGTGTGATATCAAGTCATTGATGTCATTGCGTGGTGGCTGATGAGGCAGACCGGTGGGATGAGGGATCTGAGACTGATGTGCAAGACATCCATCCTTGTACACCCTGCTGCTGTGATGGTGTTGGACTACTGAAGATCATTGTATGGTATGTCATTGAATCCTGTTGGGAAAGCCTTTTAAAAGTCTGGCAAGTCAGCTTTGCTGTGGAGACTTTTATGCCTGAAGAATCTTTTCAGTCTGTTATTTTAAATTATGTATGCCCCACAGCAAGTATAAGTCATAAAATCGGAAAATACCAGGATTGAAGGGACCTCAAGGATCATCTGGTCCAACCTTTCTTGACAAAAGCACAGGCTAGACAAGACGGTGCAGCACCCTCTCTAGATCCATCTTGAAAGTGTCCGCCATTTGGGAATCCACCATTTCCCTGGGGACATTATTCCAATGGCTGATCGTTCTCATTGTGAAAAACATTCCTTTTGTGTCCAGTCAGAATCTTCACCGAGATGGCTTTTACCCATAAGCTCTCATGTTTTCCATGTGGCTCCTTGTAGAATAGAGTCTCCAGCTTCTTTGTAGCCACCCTCTAAATACTGGAACATGTTGATAAAGTCTCCCCCAAGCTTTCCTCAAGGCTGAACAAACCCAGTTCTCTCAGCCACTCCTCATATGGCAGACTTTCCACGCCTTTGATCATCTTTCCCCTCTCTGGGCCTTCTCCAGTTTCTGCACATCTCTTTTGAACGCTTCTAAGTGTGTCCATTAGATAGGGAGATGAACAGCTCATAAATTCAGATGTTGCTCTGTTTCATGTTCAGTCAAATAGACTTTGATGGTTTTAATGTAGGAGCACAAAGGCATTTTGAGTTTTGTGAATGAGAAAAGGAATATTAATTCCAGTTTTATCCCTGAGAAGTTCAGTGAAAAAAACAGGGAAGAGCCTTTCACATGTTTCGCTACGTTCTTTTTTCTACCTTGGTAAGAGCTGCTTCTCTTTTTCCTTTACAAAGGATGTAGTAGCTGAAAGGAAGCTTTCTTCTTGTGAAAGAAAAGAAAGAAAATGAGAAAATGAGTTTAGAAGATCATCAGCAGAAATATTTCATGGGGCTTACAGAGGGTCTTTTTGTACGAAAATGGGAGAACTGCAGATATGAGCTAAGTCCCTGAATGAGGCAATAGTTTGTTTGAAGTGGCATACCAGTAAAATTCTTTTTTTTTTCTCCACAGCTCTTCCACATTTCTGAAGAGGGTGTAGAAAAAGCCCATCAGAAAAGTTCATAAAGGTTAAACATAGAGATTATTGGGTAAAGGCATTAAATAAGTGGAGTATACAGTGACTGTATTGTGGGCAGTATGTTGTTCTGTTACACCTTACAAAGCTAAAATGCCATGAGTTGAAAATGTGTTTCCTCATATTTATGCACAACATAGACCAGCACAATTGCTCAGCTAAATAAACAGGACATTTTCAATTATAAGGTGCCATTACCTTTGTGTGTTCTTGTCATTTATGAAATCAGTGGGTGGTTAATTAAATTGCTCCTTTGGACTCTCCTGAAGGCTGTGTATTAATTATATTTTAGTGGTGGTGTGCACATTTCTCAACTTTTTAATGAGGGTAAAAGTTGTTTACCTTTTCCTGTGTGAATGCTTTTTTTTTTTTTTTGGTCCCTGTAATATGGGGTTTTGTGATAGGTTTTTCTTTCTTTCCCGTAAATCTCATTATTCAGCTGCTCTTTGCAATCATGTGGCATGCTTTAGTTTAAATGAAATCTTAAAATGTTAAATTTTGTGTTGCTACTAAACACGAAATTTAACATTTTAAGATTTAACATTTTAAGCACACACAGACTCTGCTACTAAAGCTGCACAGTCTGTGTGTTAAACTCCACGTTGTTGGAGGGAACAGGTTCAACACTCAGGAGAACAGGCTTCCTTCAGCCACTCAGGTCTTTTGAAGGCATGGCTTCTGAAGGCAGTTCTGGGGCTCACACCCAGAATTCTTGTTCAGCTCGTTGGCTGAGCAGGCAGATTTCTGCTGTCCTCCTCCTTTCCTCAGTAGAAGGAGCAGCACTGATGCTTGCGAGTGCAAAGGGTGGCTTGATGCAGCAGCACTGGATTGGGGAGCAGCTGTTGTGTGGCAGGATAAGGGCTGTGCTTACACCCCTTCCTTTGCTGTGTGATGTTCCACCACGCCGTTCCATACAGCTGAGATCCTCATGGTAAAAATCGTGCTGTCTTAGCAAATGCCATTTCCAGCTATGACTTTATTTTAATTAGTGACACGTGTGCTGAAGGAAGCCCAGGTAGGTGCAGTACTGGTGTGCTCACAGAGGAATGCAGTAGCTGGGATTGATTTGTGTTGGCTCTTCAGCTGAAATGGGGCATTACAAGTACATGTAAAAACCCAAAGAAAATGCTGCTAGCCTAGCATAAGTATCATTGACATTGTCATTTTAATGCTGTTGGAAATGTCTGTAGCAGAGGTCAAAAGTTTTCTTGATGCTATGTCTTTGAAATACCGTCCCAGGTTTTATCTCATGGGAAGGAGCAGAATGGGCCTCACTTCTGACTGGACAATTTATGTAACTGGTCTGATGGTCTCACCAGGGGTGATGGCTCATCTAGGCCATGCAGCTCTTCTGTGAACCAGAACCACGTCAGTCCTCTTCATTATACTGTTTATCCAAGCCTGTTTGTTAAAGCCATACCAAGCCAAGAAGAGGCAGGGAAAACAGTTTTGTTGCTTTTTCATAGGGATGATTTACTTTGCAGTCATATTTTCTCAAGTGGAAGGTATTATAAAGGCCGCCCTGAAGTCTTCTGAAGTATCCGCTGAGACCTCAAACTGAACCCTTTGCTGCTGGAGAACACTCTTCTACTGCTCATTTATCATGGTGTTTGTAGGTTTGGGGTTTTTTTTCATCTACTTCATGGAACTAAGTGAAGGAAGAGGATGGTCTTGAGGGATATGGTGGTTATCACATTTATCTGGTTATCGACTCTTCTGTATGTAATTTATATAATGTCAAGTATAAGGGAAAAATAATACTAAAGTATTTAACTTGCAAATGAAGTTACTAGACTTTATAAAAGCTGCTGTGGAAGATAGTTGTTTGTAGTTTGTGAGTCTGCAAATAAGCATGATTTTATAGTATTCAAAAAGCCAGAAACTTAGTTAATTTGAAAGAAAACCTTAATAATGTTTCCCCTCTTTTTTTAATTGACAAATGTAAAGCAATTTCAGGATATAAAACAGACTTTGTGCATTGAATATACCTCTAGTATTGAGATACTGAACTATAAAACTATACGGAAATTGAGACTTTTTCAGAAAGTATGTGCAGTTTTGAGAACAGTTTCAGTGTTCCACTTAAATTTTTTTTTCTTTAAAAAAGCAGAATTTTCTGAAATAGAGCAGTGGGAAAAAGAAGAATATTACATAATCCACTTTGTTGTTTTTCTTGCAAACATTGTGTTGCTTTGCATAATATTTGTGGCATATAGCACGACAGGGACTCGAAATGTCCCATCTGTGTTGTAAAGCCACCGTACACATGGAGTTACTGTAAGGATTCCTGTGCAGGTCATTCCTGCATTCCGCAGGGTGTGTTAACAAAACTGTGAGGTGCTACGTGGAGTAGCAAGGTTTCATTGTGCCTTCACGAGAAATGGCTGGCGACATTTCAGCCTGCAGTTAATTTTAATGTTAAGTTTAGGTTTTGGAAAGGACACTGTGTAAGAGAATGCCTGCAGATCTTCTACACTGGCTCCTGCTCCGGTTAGTATTTGCTGAGCTGTTAAGGCTTCACTCATATTTCTGTGAGGTTAGGTGATTAATTTACTGCTTTAAGGAAATCAAACCCTGAGAGCTGCTTAGTGGCTTTAAGAGGAACTGGTCCTATTTTAATTCACCCATTGGTGAATTAATTTGTGTATACCAGCATCCCAACAACCTTTTTCCTTGGAGTTCCCTGTTGCCATGTGATATCCCTCCTACAAGAGATCAGCAGTATATTCTTCTTTTCCTGTTGGGCAGGTGTTCTGTGTTGCCTCCTCGCCTTTGTTGGGATGGAAGGCTAAGAAATGTCAACTAAAAAGGTGATGAAGTGAAGGGGCTGTCGTGCTCTGTGTTGCAGGTTTTGTAACAGATCCTGGGTTCTGGCTGCCAAGGAATCGTACCAGGGTGTTTCCAGGGCTCTGCTCAGCATTTTAAGGATGCTCCTCTTCAGAGGCTGAGCGCTGAGTCCTTAACTGCAGGTTAGACCCTGTGATGAGAATTACAAACAAGACATGAGGGGGATGCTTTTGATTCGGCTTGTTTCAAATGCATAGGCTATTCATACATGAAGTGGAAAGTGAGTCTCTTAAAATAGCTGGTTTGTGCTTTTTGTTTATTTTTGTAAAATTTCTTTTTCCTAGACTTTTTCCTAAATTATGTGGTTCTCTGGTATGTTGTTGTTGTTTTTGTGGGTTTTTTTTTTTTTTTGTGTTTTTTTGTGGTTTTTTTTTGTTATGTTTTGTTTTCTTTTTTTTTTTTTTAACAGGCTGGTGCTTTGCAAAACGTGGTGATCAGGCATCTGGATTTCACCTGACTAAACACAAAGGCTCTTTCTGGTGATTTGTATGTATGTGTGTGAATTTTTAAAGACAAAAAATTTTAGCTTTGCGCAGTTTAAAATTGAATTTTAAAAACACGTTTCATGCATTACTTGAGATAATACAAAGATACAAAGTATCTTTGTAGTTAGAATGTGAGAAGAAGTGAAATAAAATGAAACGTGTATGCAGATACAAACAGAGGTCTGTGTACCTTCTGCCTGAAATTAAACCAATGTCCTCCTTTCTCATGGCTATTTGTATTATTTATAATTGCATGAGATGTGTATCGAGAGGGTGGCTGGGAAATAAGCTCTTAAATGTGAAAGCTCTTTGGTCTCCTAGGATACGTATGTAGTAATAGTTGTACAGTTATCCATAAGGTTTTCCATTGGGCATCCTAGAAACCCTGTAAACTTCCAGGTAGCCTTTATTAACCACCTTGCAAAAAAAAGGTTGCTCATTTTGCTAGGTGCCATGCAGAGCATGCAAACTTTAAGTAACACAGGTTTAAAAATTAGGAAGGGATGATATGCTTCTGAAAAACAGAATGAGAAACTAAAGATCATTCAGGTATTTGCTCCTTCTATTTTCACTAAATCTGTTTGCCTTTGGGATTTGTTGATGTATAGGAATTTTGAAAAAACTGCACTTAATGTTTCCAAATGGAAATGTTTTGTCCAAAAGAATAATCCCCATTTTGCTGTTGTTCCAGGATTTGAGGAGGGAAAGGAAGAGAAAAATGGGGGAGCAAGTAGGTGTCAGATCTGGCTGTCAAGCATTTTTTTTTCTTAATTGAAGATTGTAAATTGTTGGAGAAGTTGAGTAGTTTTGTTGGTGATTTTTCTTACCCCAAGCATACTGTGTATCAATGTTAAACCAAATTATTTGGGATAAGGTTTTATAGCAACTTCATTGCACACTTTGGCCCCAGTTTTCCACTAACTAGGAATCTCAAAGCCAAAGCACCCCCTTGGTTGCATTTGAAAGTTTGAAGGGAGTTAGGAGGCCACTGGAAAACAGGGGTCTCCAGCCAGCTGGAGCCTCAGCAGATGTGCTGTTCTCGAAATCTATCATCTAGAAAAAAAACCCCACACCTTTTATTGTATATGGGAAAGCTGCAGTGATTTATTCCATGTACTCAGTGGGAACAAAAAGAGTCTTTGTAAACCCTTTCTGTTTTGGATTCCATTTAGTAATAAGGTTTGGCTAAAGCTAAAGCAACAGAACATGCTTTAACAGCCAAGTATCAGTTCAGAATTTAAGTTTATTGAAACTTAATATTCAGTTAAACTGGTCTGTGTGGACAAGCACTAAATCTGAGTTCATGCATTTCTAGTCCTGAAGTTTACAAAGGGAAATGTATGCAAATTACTCCCTTCAGCCAAAGTATGGTGTATTATTGTAGTAGCTTTCCAGTGTAACTTCTTGGTTTCATGAGCAGTTTTATCTTTTCCATCTTAAAATTCTTCAGCTAGGATGGCCTTTTCACGACTCTGTCCTCACTATATCTTATTTACAGTGTCAAGTTGCCTGGGATATTATCTATTGTTTCTGTGTTCTCATTCCGTATCACTGACATTAAAAGGCAGTGTTGCTTGTAGTTGAGTCTCCTGCTCTTAAAGCAAGTTGTCTCCTTTGAATGAAACTCTTATCGTGTTCTTGCCTGAACATCTGGTTTTCAGATTGCACACAGAAAGACAGGATAAAGCCTTTTAATTACTGTGTTTTTTCTTCTCTTGGTTCATTAAATTGAAATTACTAGCTTTTTCATTCTGAAAATCAAGGCTGTTCTCTTACTGCAGTGTTAAACAGTTCTTCACTAGTGTGTGAAAAATTGGGTTTCCGACACTAATGTCTGTGTCTAGGTGGAAACTGGTAACTGTAGAGCAAACTATTGGGACCCTTCTCAGGATAGTGGGCACTTGTTTTCTTGGTATTCCTTAGCTTTTTTAGTGGCTACCAAATGACGATGACTTGTGGCATTGTCTGTTTGACCCACTAGACCCTGTTCCTCTGAGTCACGGCACTACTCTGAACTTGATGGTAAGTTTGAGTTACTTCTTAAAAGCTCTGGATTTTACAAACAGGAAGTTTGCAGGTGAACTTCCGAGTAACTCCTTGAATCCTTGTTGCTGCTGATAGGAGCAAAAAAGCTTGAAAGTGCTATTTTCAAATAATCCGTTGCATGCTAGGTCTGTTGCATGAAGATATCCTGGCCTTATGAAGACAGCAGCTACTGCTGCTCTGTACAAAGGGCAGGCAGGTGTCTACAGCCCCTCTGGTCCTTGTGTTGCATTTCTTGCATCCCACAGTCTTTGTGCACAGCACTGCTCCCTTCTTGAGGAAAAGAAATATGTCCCATGGGAATGTGCATCCTTATCTTGGAAACACTGTAATACTTTGGGATGGGTTGCACAGCTCCCAGTGGAGCAGGAGTGTTGCCTGGGGTGGTTTCTCACTTTTGGACAATGTAAAAAAAAAGTTATAACGTTTTAAAAAAAATGTTTCATGTAAGTATCTGGCATAAAACATGTGAAAGTGTTTAGTATGAGTTGGGAGTTAAAAAAAGTATGGAAATAAAAGGTGGTTTGAATTTTTTATGTCTGTGAACCTAGCCTAACTTGTTGAGAAGTGCTTGGTTTGGGAAAATGAGAATTGTGGTTAGGGAGTGCAAAGAAGATGGATACTCCAGAGGATGAGTCGTCTGCCTTTTAAAGACCTTTTTCCAAAAGCACTGCTAATGAAGTAATATCCTTCAAAGCAAGACTGGTATTTTAAAAGCTTGCTCTTAAGGGTTGAATGCATAGAATAAATGAGGAAGCAAAAATTGTATCATCCCCCACAGATGCAAAATTTCAGCCTGCTGAGAAGAGATTGGACAGGGAGGAGGAGGAGAAGGTTGGCTTCTTCCTGATGTAGCATGTTTTTGTCAGCCTCTGTTGCTGCAACCATTTTGACCATGGAAACAGAAAAGTGGTGCCTGAAGTTAGGAATCTGAACTGGCAGAGCTCTGCAGCACACTGCTCCTTTGCCACTGTCTTCCCAAAACGTGGTGAATCAGAATTCCTTGCTGATGTGAGTAAATGTCTTGTATATATTTTGCAAATTCATTGTTAACTGTCTTAAGTGAAATGCGTTCTTCTTTCATAGCTTCATGCCTTTGGTTTTTTTTAACGACTTGGAGTTTTTTTGCTAGATGAGTGTAGCAGTTGCAGTCCTAATGCCTCCCCACCCTAGCAAACTTCTGAGCTTTCCCCCTGTTTGCTTGTAGCCTTCTGTGAGGACTTAACTCTCTTTTATTGAGCAATTTTATTCTAGTTTATTTCTTGATTTATAGTTCTATTAATGCGTCTCTTCTGTATATTTCTGCATATGGCTACTAGTTTGATGTTTTACATAGATGCTGCCACTTACCTCTTTTTACTGTCATTTTTTTTCTTTAGTTTTAATTTTTGCTACTCCCTTAGAAAGTAATGATTTTAATTTTTTGCCTTTCTTTAGAAATATGACCTTTTCTTAAAGAGAATGAGACTACCAAGGAAAGCGGACAGATATGCTGTAACAGCAGTTCAGCTTTCCCTCTTCCACATTATTCATTCTGCAAGGGGGAGTTAGGAGATTGCTGCTTAACATTTAGCCCCTGTCACTCATGTGAGAATACATAGCAGGGCCTGCTGTCCTGCTGTGTGTGTGCACTGCTATGCTGCTTTGCTAACATTTCTCACTTGAATCTTAAAGAACTGTTTTTCAACAGTGTTACCACTGAGGTAGTTTCTTTCTGAGGGCACTAACAGGAGTCAGAGAACATGCTAAAGCAGCCAAACTTTGCACCTCGGACAGGTAAAGAGCTGCAGCATAGAAGCTTCCCTATGTAATAGCTAGTGAAATTCTATTTTTTAACATACATGTGTGTATATATATATATATAATGTGCAATCAGCCAAGGTAATAGGGAATGTGAAACAAAAAGCAGGCACACATGGTTAGGGGATAGAGAAGTGTTTTTAGAAAAGAATGTCTGTGTTTTCAGTAACTGTTGTCTCTACTCTTTCTTGGTGGCTGTGTAATTACTAGGGCTGAAGTGGAGAATATGTGATTCCTACAGTAGGACTAAAAACAAATGGAGTCTTTGCTTCTGTATTATTTGTGTCTGTCAAATATGTATAACCAGACTGGATTTTACATAGTTAACTCCATGTCCACTTCCTTTTCTGAATCCTGTCTGGAGGCCGCAGATCAAGCACTAGTCTACTGTGTATGTAAAGACCTGTTTACATACAAAGTATTTAAATGGGCTTTATTTAAGATAATATTTGTATATATTAAGACTACAACTTCTAGATCTAACATGTTCTTATTATGTAAATTTTGCTGATGTGTGGAGCCATTTTCAGTATCTGTACAGAGTGCATCCGTTGCAGTATGACAGGTAGCCTAACTGGAATGTCTCAGTGTAAAGGTTTTAATTTCTGAAAAGCATCCTACAGAATAATATGGGGGTATTTTGCACAAGTCGTGTTCTGCCTTTTTTGTGTCCCCAAAGCTCGGTCAGGCAGCTGGCTCTGAAAAGAATCTTTTTATATGTATCAGAAGGAAAGTTTTTCCTGGAAATTAACTCGAAATCAAGTTATGTACAGCAGCAAAGTGAAATGTCTTCAGCAGACTTAATAGGAAGAGGCACAACCATCTTCCTGAAGTGTTAAGAATAAAAGAACTTGTCATTTTGTGGAGTAAATTCAAATGACGGCTAGTGCATGGCATCCTAACATAATTCCCAGGCATGAGTAGAGACTGCTCAGCCATGGCAGTGCTTTTGGAATGAATCACCTGCTTGCCAAGGGGTGGCCAGAGCCAGCCCAGCTTTCCCTGATCCCTGGTTGTGCTGGGCTGCAGACCAAGTGGGGCAGTTGTGGTGCTGAGTTGGGCACTCTGCATGCAATACCCCTGCTCATGAGCAAGTTGTAATTAGGCCTGTGTGTAGGTAGCCTGAGTTAAATACTCTTGACATGAGCTCAAGAAGGCTCTTATTTTCCTCTTTTCTTTGAGAGTTCTGATGTGGTGATACTTGTTTTATTTTATTAGGGAGAAAATAAGCAGTCTCTAGGCAGGGCAGACTGGTTTAAGGGGTTGCATTAGCTCACCAAGTGTTGTTCCTTAGCTGCTGGGGTTTGGCAGGTTGAGGCTGAAGATTGAAGCTGCAAGCTTCAGACCACGTCTAGACCATTCTCTGTGCTCATTCTGCTGTACTTTTAAGTTTCTTTCTCTGGCCATGGATTTTCATGCGTTCCTTGCAGGCCATGGGCACTCACTCCTGCAGAGGACTCTGCCTCCTTTCCTGCAGGAGGAGGACAGTGTGTAGCTTATCATTTATCTGAGCTGCCTCTAAACCGTGTCCTCTTGGCTCTGTCTTGCACAGATCTTAGAAATGCTTGTTTTCAAAGAGATTGGAGGTTTTTGTTAGCTTAGGAGGTAGCTTCATTTTTTTCACCCTATGTCTAAGCTAAAAAACTGCTTAGTAACAGCATAGTTTACCTTTGAAAATAGCTTTCCCCATCACTCAAGTTGTGATTGATGGGGGAAACCAGCTGTAACAAGTTATGCAAGGTGGCATATGCCTGAAGGAAGAGATGGGATGGTGTTTCTCCCTGAAAATAGTTAAGTCCTACAATTTAACTATTCAGAAAGTTCTTTTATCTTTTCCACCCCTCCACCCCCAGCTTCTCTCTGTCATCAAAGCCATTTCATGATTAATCCCAGTGCTGTCTCCCTGAATTTCCTCCATGCACACCCGTAGGGATGGGGGCTCGTTATAAAGTGCAGGAAAAGGGAACATAGCTCTCTGATTCCTTTATTTTCTTTGAATCACTACTGCTCCTTAAAATTTGAATTAATCAAATAAAATTCTCTCTGTACATATCCAGGAATGAGCTACGTTTAATCTAGTTAAGTGTATTCTGTTCATCCACAAAAGTCCCTGTTTCAGGGCAAAGTGCGTAGGGGAGGGCTTTCCAGAAGGTTTAGCATCTTGATGGACAGCTTTCTGTTGCCTTCATCTCTCCCAGCAGAAAGGGTGGCACATATGGCAAGGGCTGGTGGACAGATTGTGCGGCAGAAAATATCCATGGCGGATAAGCAAATGTTTTACTCTTTCCTGCTCTTCTCCTCTGCTCCATCAGTGAGAAGAAAGCCTCACTAATTGTCTCCTTGTCTTTTTGAGTGTTGGGGTACTTTTTTCACTTCCACTGGATATAAAAGCCCACCTGTTACAGCAGCAGTAATTAAATACTGCTTTCCTTATTCTTTTTGTGCTAGGAAGTAAATTTGTCTTCGGGTCTCCTGGCAGGTAAGTCTGTGTTTCTTCAGTTCTGTTTAATTGTGTTTCTTTCTATTTACTTTTTCACTGCTGCAAAAATCCAGAAACGAGTTTAGGTATTTGGAGGTTTCTTGCAGGTTTTTTTAGTACACTTAGGCCTAAAAGTTGCAAACCTGCTTGATTTTTGAGAGTCCTGGGAGCACCTTAAACTCCCCAGGTACTTGTCTGATGTTGGGGGGTTCCTAGCATGGGGTGATTTCTGACACGAAGCAGGGTTAGCCCCCAGAAACAGGCACTTCACTTTCCACTTAATAGAAAATTTAGTGTACCTACAGAAAATAGATCTTGCAGATTGTAAAGGCAGCTCCTACCTCTCTTATGAAACATGATAGCAGGGAAAGGCAAATACTTGAGCAACACTTTGATAGTGTGCGTAGCAGTGCCTGCCGAAGAGACGGTGCAAGTTCAAGTTCTTTCGTGGGGTTTGTTCTTCCTGCAGACCAGGACATCTGACTGGCCATCCAGACCTGGGTGGCTCTAATCCTGCTTGGCTTGTGTGCCATATTTCATTTTTCAGCATTACTCTTGTTCAGTAGGACTATGCAAAATTTAATCTGTAGATACGTAGCTGTATCTTGGTTTAAGATTCATACTTGTCTCCTTTTCTTCTATTCTGAGATGATTTATTGGATGTAGCTCTATATTTGCAATAAAGAATGAGTATTTCATTGCAGGAACCTCCATACAGTCACAGTCCTTATCTTTCCTGTCTCATTCGAGACCAATTTGACTAAAGTAAAGCTATTTTAATCTCCTAGTCCCAAAATAGAAGCCATTCCATTTGTGCCATAGAAGATGGCTGCAGCAGGATTTTTGCCTGTTTGAGCAAAACCTTCTGCCCGCTTGTTTTATCTCTGGGCACCGAGTCCCACTTTCCTCCTGTCATCCCCTGATGTCGAGCATCCCTGGCTTTGAGGTGGTGGCTTTGGGAGGTGTCATCCGTCATCTCTCATAAGGATAGCCAGTCTTCTGCTGCCCTTCGGTTTCCCCATTCCAGACATCCCTTTGCTCTCTGGTGTGCCGGTAACTCAGATCCCCTGGACTGTGGAGGCAGCTGGGGTGCAGAGAGGGGAGTGCATGCAGTCCTCCTGTGCTCCCCCTGCCTGGCAGCGTCTCTCAGCCCTGTGCAGCAGGGACCCTTAACGTTGTGATGGTAATTAAAGCCCGGAGCCCCCAGTTGCCACGGAAACACAGCACTCCACAAATACAAAACAGAACTTACGGTCCTGTTAATTTTCCCAAATGCTCCTTCTTTGTCAGATTTAAGCAGGGTTTCATGTTGTGTCCTTGAAAAATGCTGGACTGTGAAAATACCCAGCAAAGGAGAGTGTGCACTTTTTATTTGAGGGATTGCATATAAAAACCCTCACCCCTGGGGCAGGGAAGGACAGTCGTCACCTGTGACCTGTTGCCTTTGCAGTGATGGTGCCATATCAACACCTGGTGCAAGGCTGACTCCTTGTCTGTGAGGGCATTCCTTTGATGGAACAAAAAGACTAGCACAGAGGCAAAAAATAATCTCTGGAGAGATGGTTTTATTGCAAGCCCAGTGTTGCCTGTCTGTGGTTCAGAGCAACAAAGTCACCATTCAGACACAATATTGTTTAGTTTCAATATAAAAATTCCAGTCATTCTGCTGAACAACTTAAAAACGTGGAAAAGGTTGCTCATCAGCATAAAAAATAGGTGTGTTGGGTAATTGCTATGTGGGCCTGCAGTGATAGCAGAAAGTGTCCCAGGCTAATTGCTGTGCCTTGTCCATCTCTTGTAGATTTTTGACTTAGAGCTGCCAGATACCATGTTTTGACAAAACTTTCATTTGTTTGCATTTTCAAAAGAGGAGGAGTTTAACAGGATTACTGCCTCATAAACTTGGACAAGGATTGAATTGGGGTTTGGTGTTTCAAGGCAGTGCAGCCTTTGGATATCAGTATAATTTGCATGGATATTGTAAAGTCAATACATGTTGCTAGTACTGCTTCAGTTGTTTGCTATATGGCTTTAATATTAAAGCAGAGATTGTATCTAATGAGCTAGGTCATGTTTATTGGGAGATGGGAAATAACACTTTTCCCCTATGGTGATGTTTGCTAGCTATTTATTCTCATTGTATTTTTTTATTAATTTCTTCTGTCCTTTATTCTTTCACTTAAGCTAGGGGTATGCTTTGAGAACAGTTACAAGTCATCAGCCTGATGCTGTAATTCCTGTGAAGAATACTGGACTGGGAACTAAGAACTAATGTTTAATTAATGTTATGATGTGGTTTTAAGCAATGGGTTTAACCACTGTCTAGTTTTTCTTTCCTGGGGCTTATGTGAAACACTCCTGACTGCTCAGAGATCCTGTTCACAGCCGTGGCATTTGAATAAAGCAGGGGAATTTGAGAATTATGAGACCCTTCCTAGCTAGCTTAGGCAATCAGGGACTGTTGTCCATGGAGAACAGATTGTGGAAATTCTGTGACATTTTAAAATTAAGCCAACCTTTCCTGAAATCCAGAGTGATGACTGTGCTGTTGTTCAGAGTTATTGATTGGTGTGTGTTATGTATTACCCCTCAAGGTTAATACATTAAAAAATCTGCCTGGCCAGGATAGGACTGCCTGGCCTGCCTGAATTTAGGGTCACATGAAATCTTCACCATAGCTGTTACAATTTTTTCCATATTCTCCCTTGCTCCACTGGAGATGAATAAGGAAGAGTTTTACTAAGGCGTTCCTGTGATGCCAGCTGGCAGCAAAATTTTGGGATCTCGCCTCCTCTGGGATGAAGAGAAGAAGCAACCAATCCCCAGTGGCCTTTTTTCAAGGAGAAAATACAGGTGGACAGTTTTACACTTGCAGCTGATTTAAACTACGCTAAAGAAATTAATCATTGATTCAGTAGTTAGATAGATCTCAGTGCAAATTCATCCCTCTGGTTAGAGAGTTCTTAGGTGCAGAACTGAGATTTGCATCGCAGCCATTTTGGGATACAGAGACAATGGAGTCCTCCAAAGGAACAGGGCTGTCATTCTTCTCAGGGCGTTCTTTTGACGTTTGCTTTTGGTTGAGAAAATTTCATAGACAGTTGTAAAAAAAGTTAAAAATTGGGGTATATTAAAGGTTATTTTTAAAGAGATTTGTTGATAAGATGGATATTTTGCATAGTTGTTTACTTCTGGGGTATACTTGGGTTTTTTGTAAAATTTTGAACAGTCAGTTAATGGGCTGTAAATCTCTAGGATTTTAATAAGATAGTTTAGAAATAGATTGCTTAAATCTCTGAGACATTAATTGCAAAACACGTTTCCATTAACTTCAAACTGGAACTAGTGTTAACTATTTGTGACTTATGTAAAGACAACGACAGTTAAAAGGTTAAGTTACTGCTACAATTCCAGTTTGCTTGTGGTTTACTTTTTTTTTTTTTAATAGCACCCATTCAGACAGAAGGAATAAATATTGTGAAATCTGATGTAGGTATAAAGCCCGACATCTAATGCTTTTGTAAAAATGTATTGAGCTTCTCCAGAGAATGTTCATTGCATCAATAAATCAGAACTAGAGGAGACCTAAGGATAAGACTCTTTTTCAGTCTAAAATCTCTTTTGTGCACACTCCACTTAAAAACAAAAATAAAAATTTGCACATCAAATTTGCAGTTGGGTGTCCAGTCTTGCCCAGTTCCCAGGTGGATTGTAATTTAAAACTGAAAGCAGGGCACCACCTGCACTATTTGACTGTTTTAATGAAGACCTGGGAAAATTATTTTCTAGGGAATTATATGACTTGAATAACAGGCCTGGCTGGCTCTTTTACCCACTTCATATTTTTTATAATTCTGGTTATTTTTCCTGTTTGCAGCTTTCCTGGGCTGTTATCATCCTGTGGAGCTGGTGATCTGCTGTGATAGGAGACAGAGAAAATAATATAAGGGATGCACAAAGAGGGTTGAAGTAGGGTATTATAAATGGCAGTGCTCTGGTATTATGGATTTCAGGGATATAGTACTTTACATCAGGGAAATTTAGATGACCTGTCATCCCAGCTGTTGCTCAGACCATAAACTGTGTGTTTGTGAACTTTGTAAATAAACTGACATTTTGCACTGGGAACAGGTGGTAAAATGTCTTGAGATCAATAATTAGGCAGCCACAGTATATGATCAATAAAAATCCTGGTGATAGTTTCCTCGGTCATGGAATGGGCTTGCCCCAAGTACAGCACAACAGTATGAAAGTAAAGAAATTTTGATTTTTTTTTTTTAATTTTTTTTTCAGTGGTGGGGTTTTCTTTGTGGTGGCAGTGAGATTTTTCTTTTCTTTTGAACCTTCATTCTGTAATACACTGTCTCTTTCTTCCACAGCTGTGCTGGCAGAGAGGTGATGGAAGGGCGGTCACATTAGCTGCAGAAGAGGTGGTGGGCTTAGTTTATATGGCATTTATTGATGGTTGAAGTTCCCAGGGCACTGGCAGCACCCAGGCAATGTTGGCTGCCACCAGGAGCAACCTGTCTCTGTTCCGGGGCAGCACCTCTGCAGCAAAGCACAGCCCAGGGCGTTTGTCCGTGCACCAGCAGCATTCAGAGCCTGGGCTGGGTGAGCCGTAGGAACAGCTGTGTCTGCTCACCTCCTGCAGTGGTGGCAACAGAGTGACTGCCCGTGTCAAGCTCCTGTGGTTACAGTAAATAGAGCCTATCTCTGGGTATACCTTTGATAAGAGAGAAGGCTTGTGATTATGATTTTTTACATGGCAGTGAATGCCTGGTTGCTCAGTTACTTCTCTGGTTTTACATTTTGTTCAAAATGTAAAGGAACTCATTAAAGTTTTAGCACAAAAAAGAATTTAATTATGACCTCCTAAAAGAGAGGTGCAGATTTCTTTGACCATAGCCAGTTACAGAGGTCAAACTATCTCATGGATATATTTACTGTATGGCACTGACTCATGCTCTGTCACAGACTTCCACGTGAGTTACATGGACTTCAAAGGATAGAAATGCTAGAAACCTTCCAGGAGATGAATTTGGGATGGTCATACTCAGGAGTCCTGACTGGATCTCCATTACAGTCGTGCACAGAATGGTGTTGGGTTTTTCCATAGCCTCAGTGACGGTCTTCAACGTGCTCACAGTGGGAAGTGAGGGGGGTAAAGTACCAATATCCACACTCCTCATGATCAGTGACGGGACTCAAGGAAACAGCATTAAGCGGAGTCAGGGGAGGTTTAGGTTGGATATCAGGAAAAAGTTTCTCACCCAGAGGATGGTTGAGCACTAGAATGAGAATGGTGCTCAAGGAAGTGGTCACAGCGCCAAGGCTTACAGAGTTCAAGAAGTGTTTGAACAAACGCTCTCAGGCACATGGTGTGACTCTTGGGGTGTCCTGTGCAGACCAAGGAGTTGAACTTGATGATCCTGATGGATCTGTTCCAACTCAGAATATTTTGTGATTCTGTGTATCAGGACTTGGTTCTTTCTTGGGTTTTTGGTTGGTTGGAGAAGGAGGAATAGTCCTGGTTGTAGTCAGTAGTAGGAACAGGTCTACAGTTTGGGCAGCACTCTTGTACAGTGGCTTTTGCTGCCTGTTCTTTGTGTCACTTTGCTCTGCAGGGCCTCTTGGTGTTGCAGGTACCCCCAAGTACAACTTGTGCCATATATTCCTCCCCTGCCTTGACTGGCAAAATAATTTGGTAAAGTCACAAATCAGTGCTGTGTTTTTCTAGAACATTTATCTGGTTTATTTTGCATTACATAAAGACCAGCCATTAGATGGGTCTCATCCCTTCTGCGTTAATCCAGCAGCATGAATGCAGAGCGAGAGAGCTGTGGTTTGAGCACGAGGGCCCCGTGCGCTGCTCTCCTTATCTGCTCTCCAATCTTTGAGCTCTTACATAATATGTTTAAGACTGTTTTTTGACTAATCTCTTTTGGGGTCTCATTTTGCATTCTTAGTCTCCAGCAACAAAGAGCTGCTATGCTGTTCCCTTGTGAAATCCTTTCCAGAAGGTGCATATTATCTACTACAAGACAGGGCAACGATGAGCATCAATTTCCATGGCAGAATAGAAGCCTGGATTACAAATTACTATTTAATCCTTTTTACGTCAAAGGATATAATAATCCTTGTAAAATGTGCTCTAAGTCTTGTGCTTGGCTGTGTGAGGTTAAGGGGCAAAAATCAAAATAGGGAATCTCGTAAAAAGTAAGGCATGAGGAAATGTGTATATTCCACATGAACTTCAGAATATATGCTTAGAACTACATTCCAGCAATCAGAAATAAAGATGATGGGCTGATACCTAGACTACTAGATTTCATTTCTCTCTATCTTTTCTACTACTCTGCTAGAAAACAATCTCTGTCGTGAGTGTTGCTTGCTGAATTGCAGTAAAGAATTTAGGTACAAAGCAAATATTGCTCTAATTGGGTTTTTTTATTCCCCAACAAGTAAGAACATTTACCAAAACTAACAAATATGGAGGTGCCTTAAGACTGTAAGAAAATCTGTTTTATTTTCTAAATCATCATGCTATGTGTGTCAAGCAGTGTGATTCTGTAAGGGAGAGAAGAGTGAATAAGGTTGGGAGGGATAAGGATTTAGTGTTTGAAATTGCAGACTGATGGCTGCACAACTTCCTGCCCAAGCAGCTATTTTAAGAGGGGCAGAGTTTAATAACATAAAAAGTTTAGAAAATAAATCCCATGATGACAGACCTAGAGTCTTTTCTTGCCACACTGAGTGCGCTGTAACTTTGTTAGGTAAAAAGCAAAACAAGTAAGTTGTTCGAAACCAGTAGTTTCATATGATTAGTTTATTCCATATTTTTATTACTGGCCTCTGTGCTAACAGATGGGGCATACTGGATAGAATCTGTCCTTCTTACTGTGTAGCAATCCACAGAGAAAACCTAGAAGTAAGCGATGATATATATTTGCAATATTACTAATGGAATGAACCAGGCTAAGCCGTTTGCTGTTATTTTCAGTGCACTGTATTTAGAACATTACTAATAACCTAATAATCTGTATAGTCAAAATCCAAAAACCAGAGTAGGATCAGATTAAAATTGTTATCTCATATTAAAGAACACAATTATTTGATCATATAATCATCATTCCACAATAGGGTATTTTTGTGCCAAATGCTAATTGCATGCTTCTAGGGTGACAATGCGTAATGTAGTGTCCTTGCTGTCACAAAATGGTCATCTTGCAGGTGAAGACACTGCACTGCACCAGCTCTTATGAAGCCATAAAATGTTTGTGTTGTAAAAGGATTCGTATTTGTAGATTTTTTTGTTGTTCTTTTCTTTGACAAACTTACAGAAAACAGAAATATTCCCCTGATCTATCTTGGTGTTGCATGTCCAGAAATGTTTTGAAGAGAACTTCCGTATTTCCTGCAAAATGAATTTCTGCTTCTATTTGTTGCAGAAAATGAGTGAAGAGCATATGTAAGTCACCCTGGAAGAAGTTGCTTCACTGTGAGCTTTACATGAGCATCCCCATCCTATGAGAAGGAAGAGAAGGATCTGTCAGCCTTCTTAGCTGTAAAATGGGGACTGCCGGTGACGACATGGCTGCAGTGGAGCAGAATGCCTCTTTGAACCCTCTGTGCTTTGAGTGTGGCCAGCAGCACTGGACAAGGGAGAACCATCTCTACAACTACCAGAACGAAGTGGATGATGACTTGGTCTGCCACATTTGCCTTCAGCCCTTGTTGCAGCCGTTGGACACTCCCTGTGGACACACTTTCTGCTACAAGTGCCTAAGGAACTTTCTGCAGGAGAAGGATTTCTGCCCACTGGATCGAAAAAGACTCCATTTTAAACTCTGCAAAAAATCCAGTATCCTTGTTCATAAACTGTTAGACAAGCTCTTTGTTTTGTGCCCCTTCTCTTCTGTGTGTCAGGAAGTGATGCAGCGATGTGACCTGGCGGCACATCTTAAAAACAGGTGAGTGCTGCAGGTGCTCGTGTTGCATTTTCCCTACATGCGTGTTTGTGGCCAGTTTGTGTATCAGTAGAAATTGTGGGCAGGAGAGGGGGAGAGAGTTGGTGGTGGCTTTTAAATTAACAGCAGAAGACTCTAGGAAATGGTCAGTCTGTAGCTGTGCACAGGCAATGCACTGGATTACCCTTTTATTGTACATCACACCAGAAAATAGTGAAGACTGCTTGGTGATAGCCATAGGGAGAATGATGTAGATCATTAGAGGTCTGAAGAAAATTATTTATCAAAAAAAATAAATAAAATACAGTAGTGGTTGATTACAGTAGGGAAAAAAAGGCTGAGGGAGTGGGAAAATTGGAGATGTGCAAACTCTGTCTGCAGAGAGGAGAGAACTGGTGCAGTAGGTACAAAGAAGATCGAGTTCAGATTTTAGGGTAAAAAGCTTTATAATGGTCAGGCCCCAGCATAGCTTGGTTAGGTAGTAGTTGTCCATTCCCCATTTTTAGAAGTGTTTATGAACATGTTAAACAACCTTTCAGGAGTAGTTACATCAGAATTGATTCTGCTTTGAGGTAGGCAGATGGACATGGTATCTTTCAGGACTGATGGGCCTTCTCTGCCTGCCCTCAGTCCAGTCCAGGGACACTAGTGACCACCCAGACAGGTTCATCTGAGAGGTGCATGGACCTACTCCATGGACTTGTTTCCAAGTCTTGGTCTTTGTCCATTGGAGACCTTTGGAGACTGTCTTCGGGTGGAGAGTGGTGTTGCAGAGGAGACTGGGATCGTGTGTGTGGTGCGGGTGTGCCTGCAGGCAAGTGCTCTGCAGAGAAGGGGAAAAGGACAGAGACTGCCTGCCTTGGAAACTGTTCACATTCATATTTCCAGTATGCCCTCTTCCTTTTTCCACACATTCTGAAGGCTTCTGAGAATTCAGAGGTTGGGAGGACCCTGGGCATGCAGAACATGCCGCAGCCCTGCGGACTGTGGTGAATGTCTGCCTGACTGTTTTTGATTGTGGTAGTATGAGGGAGGTACAGGGGCTAATAAGGAGCCTTTCTCTCCAGGTTTTTATCATCTTTTTTACTTTAAATTCTCCATGGGGCTTACATGTTAGCTGAAGCACTTGCTTGTTTACTTGCAGCAAGTAGTTTGTGATCTATATGATGACTTGGGGGTGGTGAGAAGGCCTAACTGTTTTATGATTCTATTTTAATAAAAGGCAAAATTTAACTGATTTGATTTTAATAAAAAGCAAAATGCTAGCAAGACTACTGCTAAATATTTGATTCATCTTCTGCTTTCCCACTGTCATATCCCTCACCTCTTCAGTCCTTTTTCCTTGGCTGACATAGTTTTGAATGATACTAGAGCCGTTTAGAACAGGGTCATGTAATTTATTTGTACATAGAACACTATGTATGCACTCTTTAAGTATACGTGAAATATCCATTTATTTCATGCACAAGGTTATCATGGAATCCAAGTGAGCTGAGTCACAAGCTTTTCCTGTTTGTCGGCTGGAAAAAGCTTTCAGTTGCAGAAGGCTGCTCATTTTCAATTCCTTCTGTTGTCTTGGTTATCTTGGCTGATACACGTTTTGAGTATATGGTGATTCACAGTTTTCAAGTAAGTTCATTTGCAAACATCTGAACCACCTATAAATTACCATTGCTGACGTAAGTGATGGCAGCAACTGCATAGTTTGAATTTAGTTCTATATGAATTAGTGAATCCAGTAAACTTCTACTACTGATTATTACATTTAGGAAAGAAATACAAAATTCAGTATTGTTGTAATTGTCGGCATTGATTAATATAAACCAGTCTCAACAAGCCTTTACATGAGGTGGTTTGTGTTTCTGAAGAAAGCAGTATGGTTGGTTAATTTTCACTGTCTAAAAACCTTCACACTGGGGTTTTCCAGTGTTTTTTATTAACTTCATTTGAGCATAAAAGCTGGAAGAAAATGTCATTGCATCCACCTCAAAGCATAAGGAGCATTACTGTAAGATGCTCCCACAAGGAGATGAGAGGCGTCAGACAAAAACCTGATTACTTCACAGTCACTAATTGCACTCCATGATACCTCACTGCACAAAGAAAATATTCTTGATTTCTCAAACTCTTTGAGTTTTATTACATTCTCTTGCAAACTTGGTTTTTAAACACAGTGCATGTAATATGATTTAAAGGGAAGAACCATATGAGTCATGTACTGTTTTTCAGTCACTTGGTATAGAAAGTTTGATAGTGTTTGGTAAAGTAAGTATCTTTTTCATCCCCTGGAGTTCTTTAAGGAAAGACTGGATGTGGCACTCAATGCCATGATTTAGTTGACATGGTGATGTTTTGTCATGGATTGGACTCTATGGTCTAAAGGTTTCTTCCAACCTAGTTAATGCTGTATTTCTGTGATTTCTAAATATCAAAGGTATATTCATGAGAAGAAAATCTGACAAAAAGTTAATGAGATTTTCTGTGTATGATTTTAATTGAGTTAATTCTTACTGGTTATTCAGAAGTGAAAGAAGTCTATTGTACAAAATCATATTGTGAAATTCTTACAACGTTATAATGAGAGAGTTGAGTATTGTTTATTGCTTTTTAGTTGGGCTTTAGCTGTCACCTCCAGTATTTCCCTATGGTAGCTTAAGTTACCAATTTGGATGGAGACATTTTTCCAACTGGGTAACATTGCAGATAATTTTATGTCAGATTACGTTTGACCTTTATATAGGATTGCATTTTTTTGAATTGAAGAAACAATTGAGCTATTCACTGGGTGTTGCTCAGCATGCTTAATATATGGATTTAGAGTAACAAAATGCATGGGAAGACAAGTTGTCAAGATACAGAACTTCATCATTCAAAATCATGGCAATCCCAGTTATTTTAGTGTTTATTACAGTGCTGGTGAGCCCTGTTGTTCTTCCCACCCTCTCCCATGTTAGTTGCAGGCACTGTCCCTGCCTGGCACTTAGGAGCATCAGAAGTGAGGAGGTTCTATGGGATTTAACCCTCTTTTGAATAAGTGGATAGGCAACAGATTCATAGTTTTTACATGCCATATGGACTCTACCCATTGTTGGAAAGGTAAACAATCTCTCTGTGGTTGTTCTCTGCTCTGAAACCGCTTGACTCCTTGTAAGCTTCTCACATTGTTGGGTGGGAGAGAGAAGTATGCAACAAAACCACTCTTATTTTTCCTTAGTCTTCTCTGACTCCCAAACCTAGATAACTCCTGGTGCCTCATTTTCCCCACTTTCTTTTTCTTTTTTCCTTTCTTTTTTTTTCCTTGTCAAAAGAGAAACTAAGACCCAGACACTTAACTTTACAAAGCTGCACCAGGTTTTACTTTGAATTGCAGCTGTAAATCTTGCCAGAATTACTGCTTAAGGTCACTTTGCTGGCAAAGTTTTATGAGCAATTGCAAAGGCACTTGGGTTGCTTCTTTGCTTAAATACAGCTCCTGCTTGGAAAATGATTCAGTGCAACTGGTTTGAGGTTATTTAGTGTGTTTGCTTTTATCAAACCACTAGACTGGGCAGAAGCTGATGGCGTAGGTTACAATGAATTCTTTCTTCTCAGTATTCAGTGAGCAAATGTGTTTTTCAAGCTCCTACTGTTATTCCGCAGAAATACCCTGTAAACTACATCTTAATTTTGTATGAAAGCTCTTTTTATCAGCAGAGAGGGATTGCTGCTAGTGTTCCAAGAAGTCAGCTTTTAAATGAGAAATCCAGCAGACTTGGCTGTAAAAAAAATACAACAAAAACCCACCAAACAAAAAGACCTATTTTTCTCCTCTGTCTGGTATGAATTAAGAGAAATCGAAGGTAAAAGCTATACTTAATCACCGTCCAGAACTGGGCAGTAGCTGGTGCTAAAGACGGTAGAGGAAGAAGCTGAATATAAGCAGAAGCTAATTTCACATCCCTAGAACAGCTGCCCTTCAATCTTCCCATTAAGTAACATCACTCTGTTGCTTTAGCTGGGTAGTTTTACTACCATAGAACAGTTTGAGTTGGAATCTTACTCTTGAGCATCGTGATTCATGAAAGAAATTAAAGAATTTCTAAAAATTTTTAAAACAGGCCTGCCTTTGTTCTTGCTCTTAGACAAGATATTCTGGCTTTGTAGGTAGGTATGAAATATCATTTCTTTAAGTTTGAATTCAAGCCTTATTTATGCAACTTGTTTTATGAGAATGTTTTTATGAGTAAGGGGAATCCAATCTTCAAAGCTTGTTTCGATCACAAGATGGCCATCTGTGTCCATAACTTGTTACAAGGTTTAGTCCAAAATGCTCTTTATCCCAGATATTTGGTGTTAGTGAAAGTGTGCACCTCTGGAGATTTATTGGAACTTAACTGTTACAACTGCTGTATGGTTTTGCTGCTTGTGAATAATACATTCTTACTGCCAACAAAAATCTTTTTATTGCAAATGGGAAGAAAAAAAATCTCCGTATAGATGTGCTTGAATACCAATACAGGGCTTTGCTGCTTGGTAGGTGGCATGCTGTGTTTAAAGACCTAGGAACTGGCATCTCATGAATTAATATCTCCACTAGACTGTTGCTTTCCTGGCAATGCAGTTGCACTGTACTAGACTGAAATTCAGAGTCTATTACAATTACTGGTTAATTTGGGGAAGAATCTGTGGGGTTTTGCCAATTTTTTTGCCTCATACAGTGCTGCACACAAGGGATTCCACTGAACTGAGTAGGTGTGCTCAGGAGGCTGTTCAGATTTCTTGGTACTAGCTTTTGAAATGATAATTAAACATCATTGGCCAAAATAAACCTCAAATCTATTTATATTTTGTGTCATGACTTTCATCAGCTGCCAGGTAATGATGGGAGAATGTGCTGCGTGAGGGAGGGTGGAGGAGGACCTGGCTGTGGTTTAGGAGGCTTTGACAGAAATAGGACACTTCTAGGGATGAGTTTCGTGCTGTCCTGGTTTGACACAGCTTAAAAAACCCCAAAACTCTAAGGTGTGCTTTGCCGCCTCGAGCAGGTCCTTTGGGCTCCTCAGGCCTTGTGAGACGGCTGAGTCAGAGTCAAGAGCAGTGCAGTTTGTAGGAGGTGCCTAAGGAAGTGTCTGGCTCACAGAAGTAGTCCAGTGAGGCTGGACTCTGCCATCAGGCTCAGAGGGATTGAAGCGTGGCTCTCTTGGCAGTGTTGGTTTTGAACTGTTCATTTACCTCTTTGCTGAGAAATTACCACTTCTATAGCACAGCAGTTCAGGGACAGCGAGGACATGCAGCTTGGGGTGGTTTTGTCCTAAATTCTGGTGAATCAGTGTGGGAGAGCACGTCTGTCAGAGCTCCCAGCAGACAAAAGGCTTTCTCTGCAAGAGCATTTACCCCTTGCTGTGTTGCTGCAGAAGTGAAAGATGTTGGAGATTGTTCCTTTTTTTCTCCCTGTTTCCAGCATTAAGATTTGAGGGATCATGAGGCTAACCCATCAAATTATTCTAGAAATACTAAGGGAAGTGATAACATCTTTCCTTTTCTTGGTCCCTTGGGGCTGTTTTGAGGTTTGCATTGTGAAATGATCAATGATAGAAATTTCCTGCTGATTTTCACATGTAATTGTGTGTCTCTGGCCACCAGACAGATATATTGGCTGATCTGTCCCACTATACCAGTGGTTTTCTGTAGTAAATACTGTCTGGGCAAAGCCAAGAAATAGGGTTATGTTCCATCATTAAAATAAGAGAAATGTTTTCACAAAGCAAAACCTTTCAAATAATTTTCATCTTTCCTGCTTACACTTTCTTAACTTTGAAGAACAAAATGACCAGCAGTTGCTTTGGGAAAAGCCCCAAGGAATTATTTCTGAAATGCATCATGTAATAATATGAACTGTCTCTAATGTATGTTTTTATGCTATTTCAGAGCATATTTGGGTTACCTTTTTCTACTCTTCTAAATATGGAGAGCACAAAGAGGGAGGCATGAGACAAGGGGAGAACACATGGAAAACTCCGCTGGGGAGGCCTTATAGCCTTTAGATACCTTTCAGTATCTAAAAGAGCTGGAGAGGGATTTTTTTTGTAACGGCATGTAGTGATAGGTTAAGGGGAATGGCTTTAAACAGAAAAGGGGTAAATTTAGGTTAACACTTCTTTGCCGTAAAGGTGGTGAGACACTGGGAGAAGTTTCCTGGAAAAGCTGTGGATGCCCCATCACTGAAAGAGTTCAAGGCCAGGCAGGATGGGGCCCTGAGCAACCTGGTCTAGTACATGGTGTTCCCTGCCTGTGACATGGGGGTTTAAACCAGATGATCTCTAAGATCTCTTCCAACCACAGCCACTCTATCATTCCATGTATATCATTAAAAAAAAAAAAAAGGTGTTTTCATATACATGTATATATATAATATTATGTATGTATAACGTGGCTGGGGGTCACAAAAGCTTTATCAACGTTCTTTGGATCTGAAAACTTTGTTAGCAGGTAATCTTAAAAATCCATGCTGAAACAGTCTAACCATATAATTACCAAATCCCTTTTATAGAATGTCAGAACAGAATTGTGATTCTCAAAACATCATGCTTTAATAAGTTAGGATGGATGTCATTAGGCTTCTGCTGTCTTTTACTCTGTTAACACATTTCCTCTTGCAAGAATAAATAATTTCTTCTTTTGTTATAACATTCTGCCAAGTTGCCAACCGTGAATCCTTTCATGAATGTGGTTCCTTTTTTTCTGACGCTGCTACAGTATGAGCATTTTGGGGTGGTCAACAGTTTCAGAAGCAGGAACTTTAAGGACATCGAATGCTGTAAGAAGTGATTTATCAGACAGTGGCAAAACTGTCAACAGAGGCAGATGTAAGATTGATGTCCATGTCTACTTATGTGCACATAAGTGCAAGACAGTTCAATAAATGAAAGCATTTGCAATATTGTGGCCCTTTTGTTGCAATGAACTATTGTAGGCTTTTAAGCATAAGCAAAAATAAATACTGCAGTAAGAGTAATGGAAACTTTAAAAACTGATTTTGTAATGAAAAACATCAAATACTGTTGCATAAGGGAAACAAAAATTGCACCTTCTGTGTGAAGTCAGAAAGAAAAAACAGGAGACAGGAGGGAGATGAGAACACCTTCTACTGGCCGAAGAGACAAGTGATGAACATAGCTGTTACTTTTGCTAAACCTCTCATACAGACTCATAGAGAAGCAGAGTTTCATTTCGGTATTTTAACACTTAGATTGCAATATAGGGAAAGTTTTCATCTCTTTCCTCCTTTGAATAAGCTCAGGAAAATATAATGCTTACTTCTTTTGGCTTACGAAGGTGAAAGGAGATAGTTTCAGTAGGTCTCCAGTTGTGTCTTGGAACAGGGCTTCTCTTATGTGGATTTTTTTGACCCTCTTTCCAGCAGGTTATCTTCCAGAAAATGAAATCTACGGAATCCACCTTCTAGTGGAAGGTCTCCCTGTCCATGGCAGAGGGGTTGGAACTAGATGATCTTTAAGGTCCTTTCCAACACAAACCATTCTGTGATAACAAAATAAGTCCACATTCAGAAGGTGTTACAGCACGTTGAGTTCATGGCCAAAAAACTACCTATTAGAAGTTTTGTGAAGAAAGCAGTATTGGGGTTTTGTCCACTGAAACATATTTTGGCCTTAAAATTCAATGTCTTTATTTTTTTAATGCTGTGTTTAAAGCTGTGGTTTTGAAGAAGACTGATTTAACTCGAAGAAATACTTGGGCATTTTGTGCTACAAACAGGGCTGCAGGCTTGAAGCATGATATCAGTGTTGTCTTTACAGGTGTCCTGGGGCTTCTCATCGGAGAGTTGCTCTGGAGAGAAGGAAAACGAGCAAGCTGCAAGCAGAAGCAGAGGGCGAGAGTGGTCTCGGCGGGCCGGAGCAGCCCAGCAGTTTATCTCCGGACGCTGATCAGGGAATAGTGCCAGCTGAGCCAAGCTTTACCTCGCCTGCTCTGCCCGCGTGGACAGACGAGCCCGGCATCGACAATCCACCTTTTGAGGAGAACACAGTAGCAGACAGTATGTCATCATTTATCTTCTCAATTCTCTTTTATCAGATGTGGAAACATTTGTGGTGTCAGAGCTTGTCTCTTACCAACTGTGAATGTGCATCTTCATCTTTGGCTCTTTTCTTTTGCAATTTCTGGAGAAATATTAGTGTGTTTTGATTATGTGCAAGTTTACAACTGAGATAAAGTCACAGGAAAGAAAGAAATAGCTCTGAGTGTGTGCCAGCTACTGTGGTGCTATATCGTCATTTATTGTGTCACAGTGCAGTAGTTCATGTTAATCTCCTAGTGGGACTGGCCTCACAATTGAGATGGAAGTAGTGTAGTTTCTGTAAAATTATGAAAGTTGTTTTCTGATAGGAGATTTGTTTTTGCCCCCAACTGGATCAGCAGCCTTCTCGCACAGAGAAGCTGTGTGCTTGAGCAAAAAGGCAGCTGAGTTACTCCTACACCCATCTGCACTGAATGAGCAGTAACACCTTTAGCATCTAGGATTTTACAGAGGAAGTGCTGAGGCTTACCACAGAGGATGGTGGTCCTGTCCCCTTTCTTCTCCTCTATATTTCCTATCCTTTAGCATTCTCCTTTTTTCTCTTTAGTTGTCTCCATGTTCGCTCCCAAGAAATGAGCTCCTTCAGTTGAGCCAGTAACTCAATAGGAGCTCCTCATGCAATTGCAAGACAAAGAGGTTATCGTGGGGTAACCCCTAAAATACATTTTTTATCATCATCACCAAATGCAAATCCCCAGGTGACCCAATGAAGGATATGAAGTTGATTATAAAGGATGGGATCCAAAGGGTTCAGAGTATCCTATTCCAATCCAAATGACCCCATTTCAGGAAGCATGGATGCTACTAAGTCATTAGCTGCTTTCTAACAAGCTAGGGGTTCCAACAAGTAGTGAAACTGATCCATTTGCACTGGTTTAGTTTTTTTTTGTTAAACTGCTGCTTTGTGGCCTGTCTACATTATCTTTTTGGTGATTTATTTTATTGGAAGTGAATGAACTAGAAAAGATATTAATTGTCTTTCTTTTTAAAAATAATTGGCAGCAAATCAACAGCCACCTACCTTGCCTGAAGGAGAGATCACTACTATTGAAATTCATCGGTCCAATCCTTACATTGAATTAGGAATTAGCATAGTGGGTGGCAATGAAACACCTTTGATCAACATTGTCATTCAAGAGGTTTATCGAGATGGGATCATTGCCAGAGATGGAAGACTTCTTGC
This sequence comes from Pyrgilauda ruficollis, assembly GCF_017590135.1. NCBI lineage: Eukaryota > Metazoa > Chordata > Aves > Passeriformes > Passeridae > Pyrgilauda > Pyrgilauda ruficollis. Next base: position 3,574,633 of record NW_024529932.1, read on the forward strand.
TGGAGACCAAATACTTCAAGTATGGAACCTAATTACGTATTCTGTCTGCTTGCTTTCTGTTCACTCCTTGCAGAATTGTTGTTAAAATGAGATGGAAGATTTTCCTTGTCAGACTATGTTGTGTCAATGTTGGCTTTGCAATTATCAGTTGGAAAGCAAATTAATATTCAGAGCAGAGCCTGTTGTTCTAGCACTTTTGGCTATCATGCTTTATGTTGTTTGTCGGACCAGTCGCTGGAATTATCTTTCCTCCCTAGCATCTGTTGTCAACATTTAAAATACAAGTTTATTTTTCTGTTTTTAAATGTGGGACTTGGTCCTTATTTCAACTTTACTCATGCATTCCAAAGAAGCCCAAGGTTATTTCTGGCTAGCAAGTTGGCGTAACTTGTCCTATGTAAGAAGCAATTTGTGGATTGTAAGGCTGGCTTCATCCAAACTGTTATTTTAATATGGCTTCACTGTTGTCTTCCAAAAGCTGAGGTAGTTGACCGGCATCTTTCAGTATGTATAAAAGACTCACTGATAGGCTTCAATGGAAGGATTTAAAGGAAGGTGCTCTAAGCACTTAAATAAAAAAAATAAATTGTAAGTTCATTTTGATGGAGTGTGTATTTTTGTTTTGGTTTTAAGTAATTAACCACAGGCAATAGAAAAAACCAAATTCTATTAATTTTGAAGTTTAAGTTTTATATTAAGGGAAGGGGTTGTTTATACAACACTAAAGTAACTGAGTGCTACATAAACAGAACAGTCACCCAGCTTCCATTTTTAACCATTCCACCTGAAATAAATATATTATCATCAATTCAAAGTTACTTCAGTAGGAATGTTTGCTTTTGATCTGGCCGCCTAAGATCAGCCCAAATGTAATTGTAAGCCTTCTTCATTTCACTGTTTTGAAATCAAGCAGATAGAAGTAGCTTAAATACAGCAGTTACCCTTGGAATAAGATTAGTTTGCACTTCAGAAAATAAAGTCCCTTTTGAGAAATGTGCCTTTTTCCGCTTTTGGAGTGTAAGCATGGTGGCTGGCCAAGAAAACAACCCAAGAGGTTTCCAAGATGTTTCCTTTTCAACAAGTAATTGCAGACACTGATTGAATGCTGCCTCATTTATTTTTATACTAAGGGCTTTACTTGTTTGACAGAATAGGGAGCCTGAGTTCCAGTGAAGCTTTAGAAATTCCTGCTGTTTGGGCAGGTGTCAGTTACAGTTTCCAAAGCCATGAATGGCAGTGAATTGACTGTAAATAGGAATTTACTAGCTGCAGTGAGTCTTCCCTACCAACAGCCTGGCAGTGGGGCTGTCAGATGCTAAGTGAGCATTCATGAGAGTCCTTCTCTCATGCCAAGGGAGAGGTACAGAGCGTAAAACCTACATTTTGAGGGGAGATAGAATATCTTTATTTCTCTGAATTTGCCTGTGCAGATGCTGGGCTGTTGTATTAAAATGATCAGGTTCAATCTCTGCCATCTGTAATTAGGTGCACTTAGGTGCAGCTCAGCATACACACTTTGGTTGGATATTTCTGAAAATGTCTTCCAGGGCTTTTATGAGCTGTAAAGGTCTAAAAGAAAGAGCCAGAAAGGACTGTGAGATGAAACTCAGCATTTTCTTGCCCAGTCAAACAAGAAGTATTACCCTTTTAAGAGCTGTGGGAACAGCATTTAGTAACAGCTACATAAAAGCTTGTGTTGTCTGCAAGGTGCAGATAGGTGCCTAACAATTTCAAAGTGCTCTACAAATTGTGTCTTTTTTGTGCTGGACTGTGACTGTAATTCATGTGAAGCAGGTCCTAATGAGAATCTCTTTACCCAAGAAGTGCTAAGATTGTTTTGCTCTGAAATTTTAAACTGCCTTATAGAAAGAAAAATTGCATTTTATTGCATATATTCTTCTGTACCCTTTGAGTGCTCACATATTTTATGTATTTACTTTAGCTAGCTACAGTTAAAAATAAAAATGGATTTAAGGGTTCTGATGGATGGGCCCTAGTGGTTTTTGTGAGAGGCAGCACAAAGTGTTATTTCTCCTAGCTATGTCTCTTTTCCCTCTGCCCAAGGTTACAGCCTGTCTCAGGGCAGTAGCAGAGCAGGACACCACCGTGGCTCTGTCTGAGCTCATGGTGCTGCCAGCAGCAGTGGCTTTGTGCTGGGTTTTGGGCTGGAGGTGTCTCAGGGAGGGTGCAGTCCTCGTTCACCACCAGAAGCCACCACAGCCAAGTGGCTCAGCACAGACTTCTGGGAGCCCCTCAGCTCAGGTGTATGATGTAAACGTGGCAGCTGTTGTACATAGATCAATTTGTATATTTTTATAATTTTAATATTGTTATTAGGTGGTGAGAAGCTGCATGTTTGATTTTACTTACTTAGGTTGCAGTGGGGACTATTAAAAGGCTTAGGTAAGGTACATCAATCAGTAAAGATCATTCTGTGTGAGTTTCTGTCTGCTGAAATTGTGGGGCAGGGCTTCCTCCACCAAGGCTAAGGATGAAATTCTGATGTTAACTTTGAATCCTTTCTTACAAAACAAGGCAAACACAGCTTTCGTGCTGAATTTTTGTCATACTCCTCTTTTCTACCAAATCTCATTGTACTGTCAGTTCTTATTTTTACAGTGCAAGAAATGACTGAAGATTACTGATCTTTGTATCAGTGGGCTGTATAACAAACACAATTCTTAGTTTTAGGTAGAGAAAGTTTAATCTGTTTTTCATTTACAACTGAATTTTGGGTGATACAGGTTATAAGTCTAAAGCTGTGGCCTACTTGAAATCTGTGGAAAATCTAAGTTCATGCTAAGACTTGAGAATTAGTGCAAGTACCTTTTTTCTACTGTCTTAATGAACCAATTTCATTATTCTTGGCTTCAGTTGTTTTAAATGTTTTTTCACATAATGGAAGTATTGCATATTGTAAGACACAAGCTTGCTTCAGAGATTTGGATGCATTATTCTTACAGCTATTACTTTGCAGTTTTAAGTGATGCTGGGCTTGACACTGAAAGCACGTGCCATGTTCTTGTCCTGGAGAACAAACAATGTAAAGATCTAAGGAAGACAAGTATAGGAGACGAGGAGAGCAAAAACCTTGGCCTGTGATGGCAGAGGGCGTTCACTTTTAGGGACATGTTGTCATCTTTGTGGGAAAAAGCCTAGAATGTTGCTAGGGGAAGCTTGGATTGGATATTAGGAAAAATTTCTTTACAGAAGGGTTGTTAGGCACTGGAACAGGCTGCCCAGGGAAGTGGTGGAGTGACCATCCCTGGAGGGGTTTAAAAGACAGGTAGATGTGGAACTTGGAGACATGGTTTAGTGGTGGAGTTGGCAGTGCTGAATTAACACTTGGACTTCATGATGTTGAGGATCTTTTCCAACCTAAAAATAAGTTTGTAGATTGAACATCTGGTGCAAGTTTGCAAGCAAGAATGGAAGGACAAGAGAGGAAGCCTAGTGAAGTCAGACATGTAGGTTGCTCCAAGGCTGGTTTTGCAGCAAGTGAATTTACTTTGGAAAGGACTTAACTAAACATACGGAAACATCATTGTGACTTCTTTTGCTGTTTGCAGGTCAATAGCTTTGACATAAGCAACGTGTCCCACAACCACGCTCGAGCGGTGCTGTCGCAGCCGTGCTCGGTGCTGCACCTGACGGTGCTGCGGGAGCGGCGCTTCGGCAGCCGCACGCACGGCCACGCTGACGCGCCGGGCTCCGGGCGGGAGGACAGCTTCCAGGTGACCCTGCACAAGCGCGACTCCAGCGAGCAGCTCGGCATCAAGCTGGTGCGCAGAACGGACGAGCCGGGGGTTTTTATCCTCGACCTCCTGGAAGGGGGCTTGGCTGCTCAGGACGGCAGGCTGTGCAGTAACGACCGCGTGCTGGCCATTAACGGGCACGACTTGAAGCACGGCACGCCGGAGCTTGCTGCTCAGGTTATACAGGTAATTCGCTTTCCCTGCCTGAGCCCTTAGCTCGGCTTTGTTTCTAGAGTCTGTTCCCAGACAGAACAGCTCGTGTGACACAGCCTAAAAGCCTGTGTCAATGTGATTTACATCGGTTTATGTTTTGAAAATAATAGTGAAGAACAGCATCTGCTTTGGCACCTACCACATGAACTTCACCTCCGCAGAAGTGAAAAATGCGTTAGTCTTCCCTGGAATGCAGCCTGAAGGTTAGAAGACAGCTCATGTAGCAAGGAGCATAGCCTATTGTAGCGTACTGCTTAGCAGGGAAGAAGAAAACAAAGAGGATTATTATTATTCTATTTATGTATGTATTGTATTTTAATCTCTCAGTAAGCTCTATAGAAGTGGGCTTTATTTTTTATTGATTTGCTTGTGCATGGAATTGAGTTAAAACAAGAAAGTAATTTGTCAGACGTCAGAGTCAACAGGTAGCAGCTGGGAAGTCAAATAGAGGTTTTCCATGAGTTCTGCATGGTACACATAATTTTCTAAGTGTTCATAAGAGGGCTATTTCCAATATCCAGTTATGTCCTGAACACAAATACTACCCAAAGCTTGTTGCAGTGTGACATATGACCCATCTGTGTCCTCACAGGAAAACCTTTACTCCATGCTTTTTTCCCAGTCTGTAAGGAAACAGATGCAGCACTTTGCTACTTCCTGCTGATGGGAGGTTGGTGAAAATAGCTTTGTTTTTAGGAAGGTTGGAATATACCAGTGGTATGTTCCTGCAGTCTAGTGCAGTCATCTTTGCTTAAAGCACCACATAGAAATCCCTGATACAAATGAGTAGTAAATACTTGTTTCAGGAATCATTTCAAGAGTTTTCCTTGCAATGAAATTAAAATAACAACAATCTTGGGAATTATAATTTCAGTTTCCCAATGTGATTGGAATTTAGCACCGGGTAACTTTTACCTTTTGAGGTGTGGCTTTGCAGCAGTAAAAGGAGTTGATGTTTTATTAATATCCTATAGCTGGGTCTCCCAGGGGAATATTATGGTATGCTCATGCATTACATCTTTCTTGCGAGTATCTTTGGGAAGTACCAGAGATGTTCAGAGCTTTTGATCAAAAGCTGCAGATCTCGGAGCTCTCACATAGGCATTTCTTCCATTTATTGCTATGTGTTGCTGGAGTTCACAGAGGCTGCAAATGGAATGGGGTGAATTTTAATGCTTGGAGCTTTGTAACACAAAGTGAGAAATGTCCTTTTGACAAAGGATTTTTAGGTGATGTAAAGGTAACATCAGAGGTGAAGGAGGAATGTTAATTTCCCCTCCATTTTGCGGGGAATTGCAAAAATAATCAAGTAAATGAGAGTGCAGTCTAAAAAGGAACTGGAAAACAAGGTCTGCTGTTGTCTTGTTTCACATTCTGTCATGTTTTCCTCCCTTTCTAATGATCAATATCTATCAAACTTGATGATGTTTGATGACCTAATGTATTCAACAGGCGAGCGGGGAGAGAGTGAACTTGATCATCTCTAGACCCCTGAAGTCACAGACAGTCAGCATTATCCGAGACACCGGGACTCACAACAGCAGCTCACACCAACACCAGTCCCAGCAGCTGTTTCACAGCAGACCTAACTCACATAAGGTTGGTGCCTCCCCTTCTGAAAGGAAAAAATACTGGTTTACTCAGGTGCTGGTGTGTGTAGCAAGGCAAAGCTACAAGAAAGGGTTATATTTTTTTAAAAATCAAATTAATAAAAGAATGATTATTACTTCCAACTTCTCAAGTCCTATATCATGTGTGGAGTAGGAACAGCAGGAAAAAAAGATACACAACCGGTTTTCAGTATGTTTTTGGATTTGCTGACTACAGTGAAAGAAGCAAGTCCTGTGAGTTCATACAGCTGTGGTTGTTAGACCTTGTATGAGACAGTGGCTGGTACTCCTGCATGGAAGGGCTGTCATTCAAGACTGTTACACTTTTTGTTGCTCTGTGCTGGCTGCAGCCAGGAAAGATGTGAGGTGCCCACCATCCAGCGTATAAAGAGCATGTTGGAGGGATGTGTCATCTCCTTCATGAGTCAACAGTCCTGGCTGCAAGGCTGCTGAGTCTCAAGAAGAGAGAAAGGCAAAATGAAGAGACTTTCATGAAGCCACTGTTATTTGGAAGACATGCTAAAATGGAGCCCGTGCTCGAGATGTCCTTGTAATTAGAAAAATGCAACTTGCCACTCTTAAGTTGACTTAGTGAAATAATTGTGATGTTGACCATGTCAACAAATCCACCTTTCCATCTGTCCACTCTATTTGCTTTACTATTTACTGTCATATACTTCTGTTGGGATAGCTAACATGCGTTGATAGTATTTTCTTTTAAAAGTGGGGATCATTTCAGAAGAGAACAAATGAGGCTCTAGGAAGGTTGTTTTCCTCCTGAGGGATAAAGGTGAGGCTCCTGAATGCCATGGCTACAGCACTGGGCCATACCCACGCAGTGATTAGTTTGTTGATGTCAGAGCTTGAGGCAAGTTTGCATGTGCTGGCATGAGCTGTGCTCTTACCACAGTTGATCCAAAGTTGTATGAGTGGATTTCCCTCACAGATCAATGCTATCTTGTGGACTCTTTTAAAATTGGAAGTCCCATGTAACAGCAAGTGATCATTTCTCTCATTAACCTGCAGTTGGCTTTGAAGCCTTGTGGCTTAAAGTATGTTTATATGATTGTGTGGCAGCAGCCAGTCCTGAAACCTGAAGCCCTAGAAATGAACTGTCTTTATAAGCTGCATTGTGTTTACATATAGCTACTTCCATGATTAATGTGTATGTGAGGAGCAGAGGCAGTCAGGAGCATGTGGCATTGGAGGTCAGAGAATACAATGTTGTCATTTTCCAAGAGAAGGCAGGAGAATATGTAATTTTTTTTTAAAAGAATATCCCAGGTTATTTCTTTCATTATTTTGGATTCCTTGCAAGTATTCTGTCAATTAAGGTGCTACTACAGGTGTATGTGCAGTGGTTTGAGTCTTTTACTTAATAACCTGAGGGAAAGGCTTCAGCAAATAAAATTTACTTTGATTTAGATTTAGGTATTTTTTTATTGAGCAGAACTAAATACACGCTGAACTCCATCATTCAGTTGTTGGAAAATTTAATATAGGATCTCTTCTTGTTTCAAGCTTGAGTGTTCATTATAATTATTAGGGAGGCTGCCCAAGGTACCCATTACAAGCCATTAGCAACAATTTGCCTTAGTTTGTGCTCTGGGAGGTTCTACATACCAGCTGCAGCAGGGAACATGATGTATGAGGGCTTTAAAGAGTCTCTTACTGTCATCATGAAAGCACATGTTTTCATTTCTTGGGAGCTTCTTTGTAGTTCTGGGGCATATTCTACTGACAAATGAAGTAATGCTGATGTTCACCAAGACTTTAAAAGATTTTTATCTGGTTTGTCTCCAGACTTTTGACTGTATGGTTTTGTAGTGCAATCCTAAAATTTAGCCTCTCCCAGTGCAGGATGTAAATTAAAACTAGAGTGAGATTTCAAGATAGGTTTTTATAAGCTTTCTATCTATGTTTAAGTATCTACATCCAGGGGGTTTTTGTTGGTGATTTGGGGGGTTTTTTTTGGAGGGGGCAGGGATTTGACCTAGAAGAAATCCAGCCAAAGCTGGTTTCTGCTACTTAGTCCTTCTAAACTGTTCTGTTAAAGTGGCACAGTGTGGCTTTGGGGTGTATTTAGTTGGTTTGTTCTGGTTTTCAGTTTTGGTTTGCTTGATTTTTTTCCTTAGTTTTAACAATGTTATTTCTCCTTATGAAACAGGATCTCTCCCAGTGTGTTACCTGCCAAGAAAAGCACATTACTGTGAAAAAAGAGCCACATGAATCTCTGGGAATGACAGTGGCAGGAGGCAGAGGCAGCAAAAGTGGCGAACTGCCCATCTTTGTGACAAGTGTGCAGCCTCACGGGTGCTTGGCAAGAGATGGCAGGATTAAACGAGGTGGGGTTTGGCTTCCCTGGTGGCATAGCTACCTCTGGTTGCTTTTTGATCACTACATTCTCTGGAATCAGGTGGTGTCAAAAAGTCTTCTCGCAGATGTAGGAAAATGCTTATGGATGCTTTTCTTCATGATTTAATAATGGAAAGACAGTATTTAGTGTTGCACTTTCACCTTTTATGGGAAGGGGATGTTTACAGCATGATAGCAGGGGAAGTGGATAAGATCAGGAAATGTATGGTTAAATTCTTTAAAGCTGATGGTAATCCCCTGAGCTGAGGGTCTGCTGTGATGCAGACACATCCTGTTTTCATGTTTGATTTAGTGGGTTGTACCACATCTCTGTCCAAGGAATCTCTGCTCCCTAGTATTAATATCTGAACAGCAGAGAAGCTCTGATGACAGGCCATAGCTCACCCACACAAAATTTGCACCAAAAGCTACATCAGTGTTAATCCTGGTTGCCAAAAGCTTTCTTATCCTCTGGGACATCATGAGTTTGCTGGTATTTGGGGGTGCTGCAACACCTGTCCTTGTTCTCTGGCTTTGTAAAAGAGAATGAGGAGGCAGAGGTTAGGCTCAGCATGGTTGAAGGCAGTCCTGCATAATTGATAGAAAAGCATTTGATGATTAAAACGTATTATGTCATATGTGAATCAGAGACTGCCTATGGGATCTCTGTGATTCACATTTCACAGAATTACAGAATGTTTCAGAAAAGAAATTTAGGGAAAAAACTTCACAGATTGTACATTTAAGAGAACAGTGTAGGAGCATCCTTCTATGCTTCTGAGAAGGGGAGATTTACACCCACACACCAGCAGGTATGCTTTCTTTTTCTGTACTACTATGAAAAACACACTAGATAGAACAATCACTATTGTTCTTTCATTGTGTAACATTAAAGTAGCCACAGAAACTACTGGGAGGAAAATCCTTTCAAAAACTGAGTCTCATACCAAATGTGACCCAGGTGTTTGCACTTTTGCTCTGGTTTTTCTGACTTTCAGTGGTGAGACATTGTGTGAAAAAGGAGTCTGCCACTGGATGGTTAATAACATTCTTGTTTTCCTCCTGGGGTTTTTTAAAAAATGTAGAACTAAAATTGTGGAAATCTTTTTCTGGCTTTGACTCTTTCCAGATTAGCTTTGTAGAGATGCTTCTTGTCTTTCTTTGAATTAACTGAGTTTTGTACCAAACTTTCCAGTAGTTTTTGATTTCCATTTCGTTCTCCCAAGTAACAAGTTATTAAAACCAGATTAATTAAAGCACTCTGTGGAACCTCACCTGTCTGCAATAATTAGTTACCTTGAGGTGCCTGCATTGTTCCTGCCATTATTCTTCCTTCACTTCTAAAGTTAGGGTGAACCCAAGATCCTTATCTGAAAACAGTTGTGTCATGGCATCTGCAGTAGCAGTTACAGCCAAGCTGGTGAAGTACCTAAGTAATTTTTATTTTCAATTTTCAGGGCATTATACACAGGAGTCACAGTATTTGGTGTGTATGTGGAAATAAATTGCACTGATTCAACTTGATACAAGCTCAATACATTAAAGTTTCAAACTGACAATATGAAGGCTTCAGTCTGTTAGTTCAGACTGTCTCAGGACCAAAGACTGCAGTATGGAATGAAAGCCTGGCGTGGGAGGTGCTGTGGTGGGCAGGACTGTCAGACTGATGTGCTCTCCCTCGCGGCTTTGTACAGGTGATGTGCTGCTGAACATCAACGGGATTGATCTCACCAACCTGAGTCACAGCGAGGCCGTGGCCATGCTGAAGGCTAGTGCTGCCTCTTCAGTAGTTGCCCTGAAAGCCCTGGAAGTCCAGATCGTAGAGGAACAGCCCCAGGCTGATGAGGAACAACTGAGTACCATCAGTGAAAATGAATACGATGCCAGCTGGTCACCGTCGTGGGTCATGTGGCTGGGACTGCCAAGGTATGGAATTAATCAATTAAGTACTTATTTAGCTGTTTCAAACTAAGTCAAGCAGAGATGTGGATAGTTGCAGCACATCTGCCCTTATTTCTGCCTGGCCATCTCAGCTGTGTTCAGTTGGCAGTGTGCTTAGGAAGTGGGCTGCGAACAGAAGCAATGTGTCCTTAGGAAACTCGAAGATGAATAGACTGGATTTATCCCTTCACAAACTATGGTAACTACCCACGTGGAGTCTTCTGTTCAGACACAATTAATCTTTTTTATTGTTTTATTGTACTGTAACTTTCTATAGAATATCTAAAACCCGAGCAATTACTAATAAAGTCACCAAGTATATATCCATCTGTCTCTTTGCTAATCCGCCAAGTTCATGAGGCCAAATACTTAACTTCAGAATATTGCATCAGATTTTGGCCATTCTGACAGACTCTTGACATGTCCTGTGCCAAGACTGTAGCCGTGTAACTGTAGGCTCACATTGGTTTTTTTTTCAAGAATTCACTACCATCTCTGCCAAACACAAAAACTCTCAGAGATTTGCAGCAAGCTCCCTCCTCTTAACTACTCTGCAATGCTGGACATCACTTCATTTGTACTCCTCACTCTCTTGAGGCTGCAGCTGTAATCTCATTCTGGCGTCACTTGTTATCAAGAAGAGCTTCTACTGCAGCTAGTAGAGTTGTTAACTTCAGTCAGGGCATGCAGGTTAATTCCTTTCCCTGTGATGGATTTACCAGATCTGTACTTAAAATCACAACACGAACCAGACAGACTGGGAGCAGAATGCAGCTGAAGATAACACAGCCATGTGTTGGCCCTCCAGAGGTTTCACTTTTTCGGAGTTTACCTGTCAATTAATTTATCTTCTAATTCAGTATTAATGAGTAATCTAAATAAATGGTTCTCGGTTTTGGTAAATATACTTCCTTTTCATGCTTTAGCAGCAGTTTATATCCTACCTAGTGGTTTATTTCTTTCATGCTACAGATGTGGGCTCCTAACATTATGCTATGCATTGTGCTTTAAAGCAGTGCCAAACAACCGTAAAGAACTTGGTATCTTTTTACTGAAAAGTTAATTTCTATGTCTGTTTATTTTTTAAATTACAGTTATTGCCAACTTCACTGGCAAGAATTAATTTTCACTAGGGCTGATATAGTTAGTGAAGTGTGATCTGAATTATTTACATTCTGTGTAATAAAATGGTTAGTCATGTATATTTTCTTTACTGGTGATGAATCAGTACAGAGGTAATGAAGATTGTGCATGGATTTTTAATTTTTACTTAAAGTAGTAAAAGCTTAAACTGGTTGGGGGTGGAAGACAAATGCTCTGCATTTTTGACTTTCAAACTGAACACATCAGGTATTGATTTTCCACCCACATTGTTGCCACCTGTGGAATCGCTAAAATGCAGTTCTGTTGCTGTCAGTTTTCAGAGTTAACTGTGTTTAAGTAATTATTCTAGCACTGCATTACTTCTTTTAAAACACTTTTCTGTCTCAGGATTGTGGGTTTTTTTGGTAATTGGCTTGAATATTGCAAAATTACTTTGGGAACAGAGGTCTAATCACCATCCCTCCCCTTCTCTACCACACTTAGCACAGAGGTAATGATGAGATAGCAGATGTTGTGCCTACTGTAAAACCATGCATGGCTTTTTCTCTTGCTGTCCTGTGCTTCCATCCCCCAGCTGCCTGCATAGCTGCCATGACGTGGTGCTGCGGCGGAGCAATTTAGGGAGCTGGGGCTTCAGCATCGTCGGTGGCTACGAGGAGAACCACACAAACCAGCCTTTCTTCATCAAAACCATTGTTCTTGGAACTCCTGCCTACTTTGATGGGAGATTAAAGTAAGCCAAAGTAACCATGGGAGAAATAATAAAAACAGTAATAAAAGCAACAATAATGAACCACTTTTAAATAGTTATGTGCAGCTAATTGCTTAAGGAAATGCACTGTAGCATCTTGGGGTGCTGGACCATGCAGCCCTGTAGTGCTTTGCCTCCCTAATGAGTGGGATGCAGGGAAGTAACAGGGTGTTTCTGTTGGGCAAGGGGCATCTCAGAGGAGATGGCATCTCCTGTGATCTTCCCCAGCTGTGCTGCTGATGTCACTTGCTGTCTCCCTGTTGAACTCCACTTTAGGCCAAGAGACTATGTGCACTGTATATGTGCAGAAATAGCTAGTTTTTGTCTTCCTATAAAACAGCTAAAATTTAGAGCTTCACTTCTGCAAAGTGGACAAAACTGCTTTATGCTTTCACATAGCCTTCTGAAACCAATGGAAACTGATAGTGAAGATGGGTGCTGCTGCTTTAATAGAAGGGCAGGAAAGTAGGTCATAGATTTCTGAAAAGATGTTAAGGACTCAAGTCCCCATGGCATTACCCTGTCGTCAGTTGGCAGGAAAGTCACTGATAAATGAAGCAAGTTCAACAGAAGCTCCTGAGATGGTGGAGCTGGAGCACTTGCTCTCCCACAAGGAGAAAGCTTCAGGGGCAGCCGGCAGCCCATTCCAGTACTTACCTGGGACATTGTCAAGGAGACAGAGCCCAGTGGTGCAGGGTGAGAGGATGAGTGACAACAGGCACAAGTTGAACTAAAGAGCTTGAGACTGGTTATGATGAGAAACTATTTCTCCATGAGGATGGTCAGGCAATGACATGAGTTGCATGGTCTCTGCCCTTGGAGGTTTCTGTGGCTGCTGGGTAAAGCCCTGAGAGTCCTGGTCAGAGCTTACAGCTGACCTTGCTTGCACTAGAAGGTTGGGCTATAGAGCTCCTGAGGTCCCTTCTGACCTTAAAGAATATATGGTTTTACTTACACATTACATTTGGATGCAGCCCCCAGGTTTAGAACCAAGATATGCATCTTAGCCTCGTGTAGGATTAGTTCAGAACTAGGACTTAAAATTCCCATTAAGGGTTCTCTTGTTTATAAACTTGATTTTTTTTCTGAAGGTGGTAGTCAAGAATATACAACTTGAAGTTTCGTGGCATGATTTTTACATGCAGATTTTCTTACGAAGTGACTTAAGAAAAGAATGTACTTATGCCTAAAGCCTTGACAGTAATTGATTTTTCAGTTCAGTGACTAAATAAATAAATGAAAAAATAACTTGGCTGAACATAAAATTACTTTTTTTTTTTTTTTTAACTGTGGAACAGTTTAGATTAAATTAAACATCTCAGTTCAACTCAAATAATTTCAGATTAGGGACTTAATAACTAGAAGTCTTTACACTAATGGAATTTCAAGCATCATTCCTAAGAAGAGTGGAAGAATCATCATGGTCACATTTACCCCCTTGTAACATATGGAAAATATGCTCATGTGATGTAGTACTTTCTTTTCAAATGTACTGTTCCACTGAAAATACGGACTTAGAAATGGGCCATGTACAAGGGAGAGCCCCTTAGTACCTGCACCTTGAGTTATTGTGGGGCAGGTCTCTTCTGAAGCTGTTCTGTTTTGGTTAAATTACGTAAATATTAGACTGGAGAGGAAGGGAATAAATAACTTCACAGTTCAATAGTTTAGACAGTTTTCTGCTTACGTGATGTGTCTGGTGTGATTTTATAGAAGCAAAATGGCTTCCTCAGAAAGGCTGTGGGAGTGAGATGTCATTCAGTGAACTGTAGCACTTTGGTTTGGGTGATGGGATTCCTTGGCTCAGGCAGAAAAGGACTTTTGAGTGCACATTTGACTGGTGTTGGCAACTGCTCCCTCTTCCTCTGCTCTGCCCTAGGGAAAGCTCAGGAGAGCATCTTTTTGCCACCCATTTTGGTGCCTTCAATACTTGAGAGGATCAGTTTCAGGAAGAGTCCTGTTTGATCTCCAAGTCACATTTGACTACTCTGGGCATTGTCACACACTCTAAGTTGCAAAGCAGAGGTGTCTAGAGAAGGAACATCCTTGATACAGAAAGAAATTAGGTGCATTTGTGAAGTTTCTCTTGAGGTTTTAAAAACCAGAATTTAACCCTTTGAGGTCAATTTTCTCAGGGCCAGCAAATGGCACCCTCACAAATTCTGTTACCCAATCCAAAATGCAGGAATGCTGCAATTGAACCATCTGCTGAGGGACATTTCAAGCCAAATGGTTATATTTGACAAAATCATAAGCCACTGAAAACAAGGTTCTTAGTTGGAATGTGGTTGGTTGGTAACCATAATATCTTTACTTACACCTCCTACAGTAAAGGCATGTTTGGTGTAAATGTGTTATAATCCACACAAACAAACAGAAATGCTTCTGTCATGCACATGCTATCTCATCTTCTCTTGACTCCATTAGGTCTTCCCAAATGTCTCTTCTCATTTTCTGTACAGGTCAGCTCTTAATGCAGAACTGTCTTGGTATTAGAATGGAAATAGAATGATTTGGGAATTTTTCAGATGAGTTTCAGATTAATCCTAGAATAGTTGAAAGTTGGAAGGGACCTTTAAAAAGTTACCTAGTCCAACACTCCTGCAATGGGCAAGGGCATCTTTCAGTAGTAAGACAGACTTCAAGTTGAACTGCTTTGGGAATTTTAGCAACACTTTCCAGCCTGATGTGAAGGAGGAAGGTACCTACCTCGTACCACCCCAGCAGTGAAGTGCTGTTTGTTGGTGTGTGCTAATTACTGCAGAGCAGGGCTCATAATGTGTTCCTTTTTCTTCTTATGTTTTCCAGGTGTGGTGATATGATTGTTGCTGTAAATGGACTATCCACGGTTGGAATGAGCCATTCTGCACTCGTTCCCATGCTGAAGGAGCAGAGGAACAAAGTGACTTTAACTGTGATTTGCTGGCCTGGAAGCCTCATATAGAGTTGTGAATCACTTTGGTTCAAGCAGCATCTTTTTCTAGATAGCTGGCACAAAAATCTCCTCTATCTTTTTTTCCTTATTGATACAGCTGGTTAAAAGCAGGGCCAAAACTGCTGTATGTTCCTTTTTTACAGGCCTCTCAGACTTACTCTACCTGTTCTGCCATCCTGAAATAGCTGTTTCTGTTTGCTATGTCTATTGCTGACACAAATGCAGATATATTCGAGCTCACAGAGAACCCCCCACTCCACTATGGCTGTCATTGAGCTTTTCCCATCAGGCTTGTAGGGTCTGCAGAAGAACTTTGTGGTTCTTTGGGTTTCTCTGTAAAGTCCTCAAGTTGTGTTGTGATATATAAATGTAACATTCATGTGCCCTCTCTTCCTGGCAAAGAGAATGTGTGTCAGTACCAGACTGACACATCTGTCTGCTGCTGTGAACCAAAACCTGTTTCCAAAGGTTCCATCTCTTCATAAAGCCTTCCAGTTTGATCCCATGTTTTGGACTGATTCAAATGTTCCATCTTACTCATCACAAATTACTAGGGTCCCCCAAATTTTTCTTACAGGGCATCAGTGTTCATAGAAAAGTAGGAAAAAAGCCTGATATTACTAGAATTTTTATAAAGTGCAATAATTGGACTCTTTGTTAGGAAACTTTAATATATTACAGAGTTTGTACCCTATACAAGAAATACGGAAGTAATTCCCGTTGCAATGCTGGCAAGGATTCCACGTGCCCAAGGTCGCCTTTGAGTGAATGGCTTGCAGTATTAGACTTTACTTTACAAATGAATGTTTTGCTATGTCAGAGAATTTTGATGAACATTTTTATGAGGATCATTTTTACCGTTTCTATTGTAGTTGTCAGCTCTCTTTATTCAAGTGTGGAAACAATACTTTGACTCGTACTTTCGAAATGAGAGAATTATTTCCAGGGAAAGAAGCAAGCTATTAAGAAACCATATGTTATGGTTTACATATGTTATGGTTTTTAGCAGGCTAGAAGGAAAGCTCTTTGATTTCAAGTCCAACTGCAAAGTAAGCTGCAAAGTTCACTCCTAATGTCACCTCCTGACAAATGTGCAAATGCCTTGACATCAAATGCTGAAAAGAGCTCTTTTGCATTTCGGGATATTTTTTTTCCTTTAGAGAGCACCTGCTATTAAGTTGTCAGTAATGCTGTTTGTCTTGGATTGTATTTAATATTTTTACAAACCAACCTGTAAATTCTAGACTTTGCCTTTCCATGATATTTGCAGGCTAAGCACCCACTTGTTTAAGAAAAGGGGGGTGGAGCACAGAAAGAAATGTGCTGACCTGGAGCTAACCCTGTGTGTTGTCAGTGTTCTCAATATTTGAAAAGAGCTTCATTTATAAACCAGGTTCCCAACCTGAACTGATTTTATGAATGACCTCTGTATTGTATTATTAATTACCAGAGAATGTATTTGAGAGTCACAGCATATTTCAATTGTGAAGCATGAACTTTATTTTCAAACTTAGCTGGTGTAATATCAGGGCATATTATCGCATGTCATTAATTCCAGTAGCTTTGTTTTCAAAAGAAACAAAGTTACTCTTTTGCTAAAAAAAAAAAAAAAACCGACAAAAAAAGTTTAAAATCTCATATGGATGGTTTTATTCCTCTCTGTAATGTATACTATTGGTTTAATTTCATAATATTAAAATAGAAAAGAATGTCCTCTCCAGTATATTACTGTAGTGAGAATCCTTGTTTCTGAAGCAAACACCAAATTTATTTGATACTCTAACTGATAGAAGAACCAGTTTTCTCCCATCCCCAGATGGTGTTTAACTGTATGCTTTGCCCTTAATGCAAACTTTTTTGTGAAGTACATCTTAGTGTGTAGGCTTTAGGGAAGTTTTTGACATATATACTAGATTTAGTGGTTTTTATTTTAAAAATTACACTTTTCATTCAAAATCCTGAAAAAAAATTGTTAGATTTTTTTTTTCCTTTTATGTGTTAAATGTAACAAAAGCATGGGTTAGCTTAAACTGTGCAGTTTTGTTTCTGTGTGCTGTAACTTTTGATCAGAATATCTAAGCGATAAAACTTCAGAATAAATTTACTTCCTGAATCATTTTTCCCCTTTCTCTTGTAGCAGCATAGTTGGGTTTGGTTTTCTGTGCCTTCTGTTTTAAATTATTTCAATATTTTTTTTTCCAAATATTGCTGTCTAATTGTATGGTATTAATGAAGGATGAATGAAAATAAAAGTTCATTCTACACATTGTAATAACTCAAAAGTGTCATCTCACTCTTTGCAGAAGATATTGGGAGCTTGGTGCAGACTTGGTTTAAAGATAAATTTTTTTCTCCTGTGATTTATCATAAATTACAGTTAATGAATATGCCATAAGGGTCTGAGGGTATGCTCATCCAGCCAGGGTGACATACCAGCTGTTTAACCATTAATCCCAGCACGGAGAAGTGTTTCTAAAGTGGAGGTAAGATCTGTGCTTTATGGTACTTTGCCACAAGTAGTGTTTCCTCTTTCCCCCTCCAAGCCAGCTGGTACTGATCAGCTGGAAGATGTTTTCACAGCAGAGACTTGATGCAAGGAGACAGTCTTGCTGGAAACATCAGTTTTACAGCTGTAACTTGAGCCTCCTGGTTATCAGTTCCCATCTCCATCTCCTGCAGGCAAGGATGCTCTATCCTTAGATGTCTGCAATGCTAGAATGAGTCTGAAAACAATTTCTCAGTGATTTGCAGTAAAGTTGCCCAGACTCTCTGTTGCTGCTCCTTGTAGTAGTTAGGAATAGTTGAGTTCCTTTAAAAGAGAACCATGCCTATGTACAGAAGTGCAGAAGAAACCTGCCACGTCTGCCAGTAGGTTATGAGGTCTGCTATTTCTTGTAAGGTGGGAGCCAGACCATCAGAGTTTTGGTTTACAGACAGATGATTGAGTTCATTGCTGCAGGGGGAGGTGCACAGAGCTTTGTGTAAGGTGGTGGACTTGGTCATCTGTGTGCTGGCCCTTCATGGGAGAAACAGCTTTTCCAAACAACCCTAGGGGATCTCCAGTTAAGAATGTGAAAGAGTTTATTCTGTATCACAGCATGCCAATAAAAATTTAGAAAGCTTGTTTGCCATGCTAAACTTTCTCCTTACAGTCATGAACAATCAAGGGGAAAATCAATGTCACAGAAGAATTAAAAATATATATTGAGAATATATTTCCAAAATCTATAATAGATCTGGGGTGGATATGATAAAAATCTAAGCTTGGTTCTCAGAATGTGACCCAGACAACCTCAGAAGAAAGGCAAATTCCTTTTTTTAAAGAAACTTGACCATTTACTTCTGAGGCAATTTTAATGGATCACAGAAATTTATCTACTCCTGGATATAAACTCCCTGGTTTAAGTAGGAGATCCTGATTACTTAAAAGGTTTGGGTATGCCAGGCAGGACAGCAGAGATGGCATACACTGAGATGAGGCAACACATGCCATATGGCCCATGGAAAAAGTGGTGTAATGTCAAGGAAGGTCAGTGAACATCCTCATCCCAGCTGTCTCAGGCAAGTTCTAGGTGAGCAAGCTTACCTGAAAAGTGGTTCTTTGTAGACACATAGAGAAAGGAGAGACCTTGTCACACCTGAAATAAATCTGTCTTGCTAGTGAAGAACAATTCTTAAATTACATGTTGCTCCGAGGATAAAGTTTTAGACTTTATACTTCTGGGACAATTAGAATAACATTATATGGATAAGAAAGCTTACTCTTAACTAAATGTTGGTGTTGTCCTTCTGTTTGTTGCCACACCTCACATGGATGAGTCTCCTGAATATCAGCAGAGTATGGATGCAACACCCATGTCAGTGATGCATTGCAGCTGATACAGTGGTGATGAAATCCCTTCTGTAGCATCACACAGGAAACTCAGAAATCCAATTGGCTCAGGAGTCTGGTTACAGACAGCCTGCTCAGTGTCAGCTGTGGCATCCACTGGGCCTGAAGCTGATCAGAAGGAGAAGGAATATGGTGGGGTTTGGGGTTTGTTTTTGTTGTTGAGCTATGCTGGTAAAGGCTGGCTGGGGAAGTCTGTGGGTTGTAAGCACAGCCAAGCAAACAGCCTGCTCCTCAGTGGGGAAAGCCAAGCTTGTTTGCACAAGGAGGGATGAGGGCCAAGTGCTCCCATCACAGGCTGGGGAGGAATTGGGCATGAAATAGAAGGGCAGAGCCTGCTCTGTGACTGTAAAGGGCAAATACCACATCTGGGAGGGGCTGCCCCTCTTTGCTCTCCTTCACAAGTTGTAGCCTCGACTTCCAGACCTTTCCTACCCTGGCTTAGCCACAGCAGCTATGTGTAGAGACCCCATAGAGACCATGGCTGGTGTTCAGAGAGAAGAGGGAATAGCTTTGAGGCCACTTTGCATCCCACAGCAGCCTGCCATGGTGGCAAATTCCAGCTTCACCTCCATAGGAGCTGGTGGTCCCAGTGGTGACTCAGTTTTGGGGAATCTTAGAGGGAGGTGGTCTGCAGAACAACCACAACCAACTTCTAAGATACAGGTGCAAATGTTGATAGAAACACATCAGGAGCACTCTCTAACTTGAGTCTTGGAGCTCTGCTTGCTAACACTAAGGATCCATAGCACACAGAATAACCTCTGCTGAGTAAGGGGTTCGTCTGCCAAATCTCTTTTTACCCCAAAGCATAGTACATGGTGATGCAAAACCACCAGGCAGCAGCACCAAAAATGCTTTTTTTCTGCCCATGAACAGTCAGCTAATGAGCTTTAAGCAGCCTTAGGGCAAGCCTGGGCATCTGATTCCACAGTCCTTTCTCAGTGAACAGCTCCACTAAAGCCAAACAAGCCAGGTTTGCAGTTCGGACACAGCTTTGTAGGGTAAGGAATTAAGCACACAATTAAGGAATCAATTCGGTATTTTGTTTGACCTGGGACAAACCAAAGTGCTGGTTGCTTTGCTCCCAGGTTTTGCTGTAAAGTGATTGTGGAAAGCTACAGAAGAGAAGCCTTTTAATCAGATTAGAATAGATAAAGAGTCTAACCCCTTGGTTATACAATTGAGCTTTCTAATCATATTAAACTTTAATTCCGGCATCAGTGCCATATTGGAACAACAATAGCAAAAAGCTGTAAGCATAAAATATTACAGATCCTTAAACATATTACAAAATGTCATCCACTAAAGTTAAAAAATGTTATCATGTTTGGGGAAATGTGCCAGCTGAAAAAAAAAAACAACACCCGCGAGGCTGAAGTCCTGTGTACATGTGCAGATTAAATGCAGCACAGCAGAGGCAAGGCTTGACCTTTTTGTTTCTTACATTTCTATTAATTAAATTGCTTCCCAAGCAGCTACTTCTGTCGTGGCTATTACCCACCTTAGCCCTCATCTACCAAGGTTCCAAGTACACTTAACTCTTTTTGCAATCAGTTAAAGTGTCCCCTGTTGCAGGATGCAGCAAGAGGTGGCTCCTCTTTAGTGGCGAAACCGCTGGAAAGAAACATCTTCAGCTCTCCTGCCCCTCCACTGCTGCAGCCAGTGCTCAGCATCCAGCAGTGCTTAAAGCCAGAGAGGACTGAAGCCAAGAGCCAAAGGAAAGGGATGTTAATGCATTTCAAACGCCTGATTTAAGTGGGTTGATTTTCTGGCATCTCTGTGTTCCTACAGATCTGAAATTCCTCTGCGAGTCAGGTTTGTGAGTACAAAGGACCCTGCTTGGAGTCACGGCCTTGCGCTGAACCTCTGCCCGTGGCTGCGAGCCCTGCCAGGACGCCTCCGGGCTGCAGCCGCCTTCAATCGCAGCAGACGATTGTGGCTGTGCCGCCTTGAGCAAAACAGCCAAGCAATAATTCAAAACTGAAGGTTTTCCTTTCTTCTTCCCTCCAGCTGGAGTTGCCTCTTCCCCCAGCCATGCCGGAGGTGCTGTGCGGTTTGTTTTGATTGAGCAGAGTCAGGGTGCCAAAGACCTCAAATTTCAGCCAGGCAGTCCCTTCTGGCTGCGGTGTGAGCGTGGCTGGCAGCTTGGCACGGGGCGATGGCTGACAGGGCAGTCAGGACAGGCCGGGAGCCACCATGCCACTGCAGCCCTCATCCCATCCTGTGGAGCTGGTCAGGGATCCTGGGTTAGCTGTCCAGACGCAGCAGGTTTTCTCCTGTTTCACCCTAGGGTGAAAACCACACCAACCCATCTGTGGTTTTCACCTTGGGGTGAAATTTTATTCCGCTGAATATTTTGCACCTCACAGAGTCTTTCTCATACTTAAACTAAATAGCATTTAGCTTCAGATACTTCTTCCCAAACTTTCCACCATTTTTTCCCGGTCCTTTTGCATATTTTCTGACCACTGTCCCTCTGCAGTCCCTACAACTGCTGCTTCCCTTCAACATCCCTTGGCTGATTCTCTACAACTGTCTCAAGTGCTGTTTTTTTCAAGGCAACTTCCAGCCCACTAATGCCTCCTCCAGGCTCCCAGGGTACTCCTGCCTCGTCTCTGACATGTAGCACACAGGGAGGTGCAAAGGTTGCTTTGAGCTGGGGATTCAGGGTGGCACCAGGACAACTGCTGGATTTTCCGTTCCCCATCCGGGACCCACCACAGCTGGTTCCAGGAGAGGTCCCCCACCTCTGGTGCCCACCCCAGCACCCCACACAGCAGTGGCCCCAGGTTGGCGGGCGGGGCCCACTCTCTAAGAGCCTGGGAAGTTTGGCTCTTTGTGTTTCTTTGTCATTGGTGCCCTGGTAATTATGCACCTTATGAAGATATCCGATGTAATCATACCCTTCTAAAAATGCCTCGGATTAAAAGCTTTTCCTGGGTCTTTAGGTGATGGGCCTGCAATTACAGAAAATGAACTGCATTTTAGCGTTCCATTGAAATTAATAACAGTGGTTCTCCAGTTGACTCTGTGAGTAGTTAATGGAACAAACGGGATGCTCCACTACAATGAGGGTTTTAAAGCTATTTGAGAGAGATTCTGTGTTTCAAATAGGAAAATAATTCGCACGATGCAAAATCATTTTGTGTTTGCATCTTGGAGAAATAATGGCTCTGTGTAGCTTCGAGATGCAACTAATTATCGATAATTGTTTCAATGTGCTCTTCCATCCCTTGCTGCACTGGAAAAGAATGACCTCCAGAGAACTCTGGAAAAAGAAAAACAAGTCAAGGAATTAATGATGCAGAAAGGAGCTCCAGCCTGGGCTGAGCTCCGTGAGGGGGTTTTTACCAAAAACCTTGAAAAATAGATTTGTGTGAGTTTGTGCAAGGCAGAACAACAAATATTCTGAGACTTGTTGAATTTCAGTTACTTCATCTCCAACTCGACTCAGTTAAACTCAGCCTCTGAGAGCTGGTAAATTTTGGAGGGCTGCTGGTGAGTTGCAGCCCATAGCAGGGAGAGAGGAGCCAGCCCCTCTCCTACATCCCAGTTAACCTGCCCCACAGGCAGAGGCAGAATAGCTCACACATCTTCTGCTGCATCAGCTTCCTTTCATAGATTCTTGCTGGCAGAGTAGAGGTGTGTTTAGTGCACCATTCTCTGGGGAGTGGAAAAGCAAGTGGTCCCTCTGTCCCAGTGCCTTTTTCACATGAACTGGATGGAGGATGGACCAGGATCCGGCTCTGCACCTCTCACGATGAAACCAGTCCCACTGCTCCCCGCCCTGGGGATACAGGAGTTTCAGAGCAGGTTCAGGCATCCTTCCCATGGAGCAGATGTGCTGCAGAGCCACCCTGTCTTTTCAGTCTTTTCTTCAGTGTCCCCAGATTTATCTCCCATCCACTGAACACCTTTGCACCCTGACACTGCAGCAGAAAAGGCACTGAGCGGCACGAGCAGCTCCCTGGGATTGACACCAGGGCTGGCTCCCTGATCCTGGTTCCTTTGGCAAGGCAAGAAGAGCCCTGAGCATTCCCACCTCCTGCCCATGCAGTCCTTCCCTTGGGCTGTTCTCCCAGGATGCAGGCTTGGTCCTTGCTCCTACATGCTATATCCTGCCAGGAGCTGCTCATCTGTCAGGAGTGCCAGTTTTACTGCCTTTTCCCTGGATGATGGCATCACCTATGTGAGTTTTACTGCCTTCCCTGACATCAAAAATAGTTCTGTTTTCAAGGCAAGTGTCTCAGCTGTCCAAAGCAACCTGAACTGCAATCTAAAGAAACTCTGTTTTGCATGGAGTTATGGAGTTCATTGAATGAAACATTCACCTTTTTTTTTTTTTTTTTTAACTTTCTCAAAGTATCTGCCAGAAATCCAGTAATTTACCTGCCTCCTCAGGAAGGGTGAGAGGCACAACCCAGTTTCCAGCAACAACTCAAAATCTCTGGCCTGGGCCCAGAACCACTTGTAACAGCAGTTCTTGCACAAGAACAGGTTTTGGCAAGGTTTTGCTTCCCAGCCAGGCTGGATGTGGTCAAGAATGAGGGTGTGTAACCAACCAAAACCTCAGGACATGAGACTGTAGGTAGTTTTCTAGCATGTTTATAGATAATATATTTTCATGGCCTATATGTTACTTATTACCCATATATTACAGTTACCCATATAGCTAACTAAAACTACCTATATGATATAGGTTATAAATTGTGGATAATTACCTAAAGATTTGCAGCTTGTGGGTGGCCTGGTGGGCAAGATTAAGCTTTGCTTGTTTGTTCTCCTTCCAGACCTGCAGCTCCTCAAAGCACAGCTCTGCTTCCTTACACAGCTGTAAATCAGCCTAAGCTCGGTTTAAACAACCACCCACAGACAGCTTTCCTTTTTTTCCTTCTCTCCTAATTCACCTTTCCCTCACTGTTTGTACAGCCTACCTTTTCCAAGACCTGGGAAGGTCTGACCCCACCACCCTGGAGCAGAGCTGCTGCTGTGAGTACAGCCGGGACAGGTGGCGCAACCCCAGCGCAGGCTTTGAAGGCATCCAGCAGCAATGCTTCTGTCTACACTTATTTGATTTTATGTCTGTGCCTCATTATTTTTGTTGGCAAGGAAGGCACAGGGAGGGGTTTTTCATCAGGAGTGGAGTCAATCAAGAAGCACCACAGAAACATCTTTTGGCAGCTGCTTCTGCTGCAATCCCATCTTCCATGAGGCAGAGGAAATCTTGACTAATCTAATGAAGTCTGATGTGTGTGCTTTGAGAAAATCCTTCCTTTATTGCTGTGATTGGTTAATTCTGTTAGCAAATACATCAACTACAGCCACGTCTTCATGTGTGTGTTACAGTCTCATGTGCCACACCACTGCGCTGCACCTGGGTTATCAACAGGAGGTCTCTGTGATGGCTGTGCCTTAATTTGTGCTCTGCCAGCACAAGAGCCACAGCTCCTCAGCTGCTGCTGGTGGTCATGGCTGGGGCACTGTTCTTGGAGATATAATTACACAAAAAACACCCCCCCAAACAAACTCCTCTGTGCAGAGCTCCAAAGCAAGTAAACCTTTACACACACGTGCTAAAGTCCTGGAGGTTAAAGTGGCAGTGCTGCCAGTCCCCTGCTCAGAGCCATTCTGGTGACTGGCCTCACAGCCACGACCCTGCCCAGTGCTGGTGGCCTTCTTGTGGCCATTGGCTGCCCCAGGCTCACAAGGTCTTCCTGGCCACCACAGGACCCTGGGAGCCACAGCTCCTTCTCAGGGACTCCAGGTAATCAGTCAGGGCGAATGAGAGGTGGGGCTCAGGCTCATCCTTGTTTTTATTGTTATTATTTGTTATTATCCAAATGAGCAGGCAGATGGACGCCTTCCTTGGTTTAGGGTAAATGCCTTGTCAGCCCTACCCTTCAGATGCTGCATTGCTCTCCCCCTGTCTCCCATTTGCAGGAGATGCTCACCTGGGCTCAAGAATGTTTGATTACCAATCCTCTGGGTTCTGATGCTGGAAATGGGAAACCTATCTACTTTATCTCGGGGAGGAAGGCTGAGCACAGAGATGCACCTTTGTGATGCAAATTTCCCCTTTGTTTAGCGTTATTTTTCATTGTGGAACAGATAAGAGCTAAGCAGGGAGCAAGGTGCAAATCTGGCATGTTGTGACAGGCACTTGCAAACAACAGACAAAATGTGCCGATTCCAGCTTCAGCCAGGTGTGTCTGACTGTCACTTCCAGTCTTTGGAAGATTTGAGTAGCAGATATTTTAATTATAAATGCTCAGCCAAGTCAATACATTTCTCAGTACAGAAGCAGTGACAGACAAAATAAAAAGGATTTTCTTAAGATTCAGTATGCACAGCAACACCCGCAAAATTTAATAATAAGATAAGCATATCTTAAAAAAATGTAAATTAAAAATCGTATATACAAATGAGGAAGAGCAAAATACACCTATAGGGAGACTGTAGGTAAGCTTCAGCCCAAACTTGGAAAGATACATAAGCCTTGGAAGCCTGGAAAAACTTGCCATTGTGTCATTATGCTGCACTCCCACACCTAGAAGTTAAACACAGCTGTGCAATCTTTGGGCTACCCAGGACCTTGATGATGGGGAAGAATTGCAGAACGTGAACATCTCTCCCACCCACGGTCCGGGAGTGAGGCACAAGGACAGGGATGCTTTGCCCAGGCACAGGTATCTGTCATGTTGATACCTAATGTTTATAGCAGGGAGCTTGGGCTCCCTTTCTCCTTACTGAAGGGAAACGCATTTTGAGGTGCTGTTCATCTCATCCCAGTGTAGTTGTCTAAAACAAATCAGATGACTCACACTGTGGGCACAGCTTTTCCTCTCCCCTCTCGAAAGCGAGCGAGGATGAGCAGAGCAGCTTTTGCACAACAGTGTCTAAAGCTCAGTGAGAGGAATCCTGCCATAGACAGCAGGGGTTTTCCAAATTAGTCAGATATATGCCCCTGAGAAGGGCTGCTTTGAGAGCAGCCAGGAAAGCGTGCCCTCTGGCTGATGAGGGGCTTAGCTGAGCCCTAAGCCCTGATGAGCAGGGCCATCATCATACTGTCACAACCAAGCAGCAGTGCTGGGATGTGGGCTTAGAGGGCAGACATTTACATCAGGCATAAGCAGTGTAATTTTAAACACAAAAATAATGCATTGGTTTGACTGTCGTGGTAATTCATGGCTTCCCAGGGCCACGTGTTGCCTGCTGTACCTAAACTGAAGAAATGTCAACTCCCACCTTGGAGATATTCAGAAGCTGGCTGGACATGGCCCTGAGAGAACTGAGAGAACTGGCTTGAGGTGCTGGACAAAATGACCTCCAGAGGTCCTTTCCCACCTCAAACCTTCTGTGATCCTATGAAATAAAATAATTTCATTATTAAAAAAATACAGAAATTAAGAATGTTCTCAATCAAGCTTTTCCTGAAAGACAACTGAGGTTTTCAAAAATACTTCCATCACTCGGGAACACTTTGAGATTTCATGAAAACACACTTTCATGGAACCCTGCCAAGATCCATAGCTCACTGAGCACTTCCAGCAGAAAGGATCATCCTCCTCCCACCTGGCTGGACAAGGGGTCATCACCACCACTGCTCAGCAGGGAGGCAGCACCAGGGCATCATCTTCTCCCTCCCCTCCCGGCCTGTCCCTGCTCCCTGGGGCCATGGCCGTGGTGCCAGGCATCGCTCACGGCCACCCCAGGGCAGCCAGCCCTGCAGGGGAAGGGGATACTGATGTTGTTTAGAGACAAAGGTAAGAAAGAAAGAAAAGGAGCAGAAGGCAAAATAATTCTTCCCCGATGGAAAGCTCTTCTGTTTGTTCAGATCATTACTGTATCAGCAAACCCACATAAAAGTACCATTAATTTTAATATTTTCCCAAGACTAATTAGGTTTAAATTGGGTAGAAAATATTGTGCAAATAACTAGCCATGCATAAAATCCTCAGTGAAGTTTAATCAGGAGGAGTAGAAAACAGGGAAAATAGTTTTTATTAATGCATTTACACCATCTTAGAATTTCCCTGAATTGTGTTTTACCTTGGCTATAAAAATGAAAACATTTAAATTTCTTTAAAATTACATTTGACTTAATTACAGCCAATCCCTAATACCAGCAAACAACCCATTTTGCCTACTTTTCAGCATAAATAGCCACCAGCCTCATCATTTCATAAAGAGTTGTTTTCCTACATGATGTTCTCTATGTGCAGAATGTTAATAGCTACTATAGCTGAATATGAATAGGCTTTGTAGCTCCACTTGAAATATAGAAAAATGGCCCAGACATTAAAAAAGATAAAAGGGAAAAGGGCAGTAATGAATTTAGAGGAAAATGAACATTAATGGTACTAGCATTACCTCATGTTCCACATAACAAATTATTGGAAATCTGTCAAGCACACCAAATTATCTACTCATCTGCTGTTGTGGGGCCCTTTGGAGCCATCCAAAACCAGCAAAAGCAAGACAATTTAAGCTAATTTTACTATTTATAACAATAGAACAGACCATTAAGATAAATTAATGTCATTATCAAGTTTCTATGAAAATGACAAATACCGCTATTTCAAGCAGCTTTAGAAGCTGTTGACTATAATGAAATCTGCTGTACAGGTACTAAAAAGAAACACTCCAAGTAATTATTTTCTAGTAGCTTGTTTGTTTCCTTCACATTCATTTACCTTCACCACAATTAGTTCTGTACACAATATATGGTAACTAAACAGTCAACACTACGCAGCATTAGGACTAATTAGACAATTATGATGCAGTTTTCAGCCTTTTAGGTCCTAAAGAGAGCCAGGAGTAAACATTTTAGAGGCAAAAATAGCGGCACCGCATCGATTTGCGGGTTTGGAGTTTGAAGGAATACAAAGCAATGCGAGAAATAAAGCCAGGTAAAATGCTTTACACAAAACAGCCTGAATTGAGATGGTTATTAAATGATCTAATTGCTGAGGCTGCCAGCACGAGGCTGGACACGGCCAACAGGAACCGGCCGGGGTTAGGATGCTGGAGCAGCCGGCTCCCGGGGGCTGCGGAGCTGGGGCGAGAGCACTGCCAGGTCAGCCCCGGGCTTGGCTCAAGGCAGCAGCTGACCAACAGCCATGTGGCACCAGTTGTGGAGGGTGGCTGGAAAAAACACACATCCAGGAGAGATTTACGTGTATTCTTTCACAACTTCCTCGATGTGGTAACTCCACGTGTTTCACATGTACCCTTCAAACCTCCGGCATCACTGTGCTGGACAAAGAATCCTGCAAAAATAATGTCTTTTCTTACTGCCAGTCCTGACTTTCTGCTTCAGAGGATAAAGAAAACAGAAGCTCATGGTGCCTCCCTCTCTACCACTCAGATTTCCTGGACAAGGCTAGGAAGGATCCATATGTACTGCAAACACAGCACAGATGCCACTTGGTACATGAACACATTCCAGCCAAAGTATCCACGCTCAGCTGCATTAACCAAGCACACTGCAGGTAGCCATAGAGTGCTAGGTGGAGATATCACACTTTCCCTGACCAGCCTTGAGTCTTCTTCCTCACCTCACTCACTCACACATGGGGCAAAAATAGGATGAGGAAGCTTAGCATCCCTTTTTGAACTCCTTTTCACTTTCCCCATTTCTGTAGCTGCCAAGCTTTTATCTGCTCTGTGTGTGCCACTTCATGCCAGCAACATAATGAAATAATTTGCATATTTGCACATAATTTCCAGGGAATCATCTCCAACTTTGAAGCCCCTGTACGGCTGGGTTGTGGGGCCAGCGTGAGTTGGAATTGCAGGAATTGCTTCCCTGGTGTGATGCCTGGACAACAAAGCTCTGCCTTCATCCCTGCCTGGGGATGAGCAAGTTTGGCCAGAAGCCTCCTTGCTGCTCCAAACACAGCAAGGGGTTGGGCTGGGCCTCCCCAGACCGCTGTGGTGCGAGCCACAGTCCTTGTTCTCAGCTCCCTGCTGCAAGGGTAATGCTCCACAGGGCAGATCGCACGTGGGGCAAGCTGTGCCAGAGAACTCCCAAGAGCCTGAGGACAGGGTTCCCTGCTCCCAGGACCACAATGTCACTTCCAGCCCAGGAATCAGTGAAGAAGGCTGAGGAAGGCATCAAAACCAGCTGCTGACAAGAAGACCACTCCTTTCTCCTTTTCCTCCTGGCTGTTCCCTGTCCTGCATCTGGCAACACTGCCATGACTCCGAGATATCTTAGTTAGGGTGCTTATCAGTTCTGTGCTAATGATAATGAAAGGTAATTAGTCTATAAAAGCATTATCCCAACATTCATTGTTATTTATGACATTTTATTAGTACTATCAGGCAGGGATTTTATGAAGCAGAGGTTTTATTTTTCCTTAATTAGACGTTTATGAGAGAATATCAAGTCTGACAGTCCATTTAGGAATTTATTACAGAATAAAGAGACTCCAGCTGAAAGCCAGCTTTGGTTTATATGACCAGTTTTGCACTGGATTTAACAGAAGTTGCATCTATCTGCAAATTTGACTCAATGTCCCTGTGATGGACTATGCATCCATCAATTTAGGGAAGGCTGAACCACCCACTCACTCTGCTCAAAGCAGCTTCTGAAGGCTGGAGATGCTTAGGTTGTGTGGGTATGCAAGAGCAAAGGTCCTGGGAGCTCCTGCAGCAGGATATTTTCTAATGCTTTTTTTACAGTAACTGCCTACACAAGTGCTTTAAAAAGTGCTTAAAACCTTCCTAAAGCTCTCCCAGGAGCAGCTGGAGCCCAGCAGCCATCACACAGCAGGGGCTCCGTGAGCTCAGTCACTCAGATGGATGCCTGAGCTCTTGGGACCTTCACTTTGGTTTCTGTCTTGTTACAGTCTTTGGCCCTTGTCCTTTGTCCTGCATTTTGCATTACCTGGACAGGTACTTGCATTGCCCCACCTCAGAAAGATGCTAAAAGGAATTAAAATTCAGCACCTGACAGGGGTGGCACCTGGCTGCTGGCCCCTCACCCAGCAGCTGTCAGCAGCACCGGGACACTCAGAGGCCGGGTGCACGGTGGGTGGCTTTGGCAGGAGGCAGCAGGGGCTGGCAGTCCCTCCGGGGACCAGGAGAGCAGCACCTTTCCAAGTGGCTCAGGAGCAGCTGCAAGGCACAGGACAGCCAAGCTGGACTTCTCAGTCTGCCAAGCCCTACAAAGAAAAGGCTTTTGAAGCCTGGAACTAGACGCAGAGCAGTAGGGAAGGGGACAGGACAGCAAGACTCTGTCCAAGCAGCGATGAGGAATTCAGGGAAAAACAAGAAAACATGTCCCTTGTGTGCCTAACTGGTCTCTGCATACCCAAAGGAGCTGAAAGGTGTATTTTAACTGCACATTGATCTCTGTATCCACTTCTAACCTTTGCAATTCTGGAAGGTGTTCAATGTTTAAGAAGTTACAGTATAAAAAACCCCTATACATTTTAAGACTTGGAGAAAACACTACTGTGAAAAACCTGAAGCGATTATAAAGGATAGTGAGAGCTGACCTTGCTACAATTTGTAGGAACTTTTGTTCAGGGAGAAAATAGCAGTTGTGAAAGAACAGATAAGAGAGGAGAAAGCCATAGCAGAAACTGAGGAATGAAGCTGCAGCCACACAAATTCAGGCTGGAAGTGGAGCGCAAACGTCCACCAGCCAGGGTGCTTAACCATTAACTCCCAGTGCCAAAGGGAATATGTCTTGCCAGCTCAGGGCTGGATGCTTGTACTCCCACACAAGTAACCGGGCTCCAGACAGAGGTGAGCAAACGAAATGCAATAGCCTGTGATAGACAGGCAGTCTGCCCAAGCAATTTGAGGTTCCTTTCTGCCCTTAAACACTGAGGGTTTGTGAGAAGGATCTGCAGGCTGAAGAGCTGGGTCAGCAAGGGGCTCACCTGGGCACTCAGTGAAAATACACACCAGAAAGGACTGAGATGGAAACACCACAGCAGTCGCATATTTGCCGATTTTTCCAGAATTTCAGCTCTGTAAATCAAATACACCCTGGGAAGTTTCTGAGAAAGCAGGATTTTTTTTTTTTTTTTTTTTTTTTTTTTTTTTTTTTTTTTTTTTGGTGTGTGGTCCTCTGCAAACCCAGGACTGTGGTGGAGGCAGGAAGGCAGAGATTAACCACAAGGAGCCAGTGACACGCTTAAACACCAACTCTCCTTGTTCCACTACAAACAGATGGAGCCCCACAGACACCCACACTCATCCTCGCCTCCGACAAGGGCGGCCGGAGGTCAGCGCGGCTCTGGCAGCCGCCGTGCCGTGGGTGCCGAGCGGAGCCGCGGCCAGCGAGCGGCAGATGCCCGGCGGGCCACCAGCGCCACGTCTCGCACCTCAGCTGCGCTGCCAGGCGCCTGGGGCTGCCCTCTCCTCATGGAGGCTGCTCTGCCTTTCCTTTGTGCAGTTGGAATAAAAATTAACACTTTTTCCGCAGCAACAGACCCAAGTAGGGAAATGAATGTTCTTCTCCGATCCTTCATCCTGCCTCTTGCCAAAAGTGCTTTTGTCTGTGTGTGTGTTTTAGGGAAAGGGACACAGACAGGCAATGGAAAAAGCTGCAGGAGCACTGGTGAGGATACAGAGAAAGATAAAACAGAGCTTTTCCCTATTTCTCCATGCTTTTGCAGGAGATGCAGGACACCATGGCTGGCTTTTCCCTCCTGCCCCTACCTTTGTGCAAAATCCAGAAAGGCCCAGCTCATCTGGCAAGTCCCTCTGCCATGACATGTAGCACAGAAAATTATCAGCAGATTTCCTGTCCATCAAGCTGAGACTTTGCAACAGATACAGCCTGAATAACCCAGAAAACCATGTGGTCACTGGTTTATGTTGTTCTGGACTTTTCTGAGTTTGTGTTTAAGCTTTCCCTCTACACCCCAGAAGCACAGCCTGGATAGAGAAAGAAATAAAGATAATATAGAAATAAAGAAAATAAAGAAATAAAGAAATCTCCTCCCCCCACTACCACAAGTATTTTTTTCTTCCCCACTGCTTATAGCTGATGCAAGCATGCAAGATCAAGGGAATGAGATGGTGGTCAAAGTTTGCAGGCAGCCTGGCACAAGCCACTCCAAGGCATGGGCTAGCATGGTAATTTAAGCAGCAGTGAAGTAAAATCCAAAGACATCAATGTGCACCTTCCCGAAAATGGAAGCTAGTGAGCACAGAGACAATACAGGAGTGTACTAGCAAACCAAAGAGCATCAAACTGGTCCTATTGCACAGTTACAGTCAGGCGAGTTTCATCAGAACTCCCCATTTTAAGAAGCAGATGGATTTCAAGGACTTTTCCATTCAAAGAGAGCAGGCATCAGGAACCTGATGCAGAGCTGACAACCAGCTCACTGCGGTGCTCAGCAGCCTGCAGACATGATGCTAATAGCTCCTTATTACATCTTTCTCCAGGTTGGATGCAGACACTCAGCCTCTTTTGCAGGAAAATGATCCACAGTACAGAGTGTGCCAGGCTGTACTAAAGGAAAAGCTGTAGTCTCCTTAATTGTCTCTAAGCATCTCTCCTTCTTCCAGGAGAAATTAACCACCATTCCATTCTGAAGGCAGACAAAAGTGTGTTCCCTTCCTAAAACCAACAAAAGATTACAACTACTGAACACAGTTTCCCTCCAGACGAATGGATCACCTGGCAGTAATTGCTGTCCCTGCACCGACGGAGCTTTTTAATTCCTGTTCCCTCCAGAGAAGCCTCCTGAGAAGGCTGCAGAGCTGGGTCTCGAGGCTGCAGCCCACATTTGCTGCCCCTGTGAGCAGGTGAGCTCGGAGAGGCTTTGCCATGGAGTGTATTTCACGCCCTGTGGATGACAGTGGATTGTCCTTCCTGCACACCCTCTGCATGCAGGCAGTGCTGGGCTGTCCAAGCCTCTCTCTGGTGTCCTGCTACCATCAGGAGCTTCTGTGCCTTTGATGGCCAAGCCATGCCTGGGATGTCCCAGCACTTCACCCATATTAGATGCCACTGGACTCTGCTGCCCTCAGAGCTGAAAATGCTCTCAGAAGGATCCACCTGGGTGTTCTTGGCCTGAGAGGAATTTGGGGGACAATACAGTCTGTGTGATTTATAGCCAGCTTGGAACAAACTACTTTAAACTGAAAAATTACTTGGTCCAAGAGGGTTTCAGAGCAGTGTTGGGTGACATGGGGATTATTTGACTTGCTTCAGCAAGTTAAGGAAAGAAATTGGCACAAAAGTTGTCTAGAGAAGCAGTTTTCTGATGAACCTTCCTGTGGGGAGATGAGCAGCTCCTGCCATGCCTGAGGGGACCCTGACCTGCCTGCTTCAGGGCTGCAGGAGGGATCTGCCATCCCTACCCCTGCAGAGCTCTGCTGGCACACAGGGTACAGCCACCTTGCCAAGACACAGGGCTCAGGGGCACCCACAGGTTGTCAGCTTCCACAGCTTATGCGTGTGTGTGCCTGAGCTCGTGGGCAGGGCTGGAGAACCAACCTATTCTTTCCCGGAGAGGAAAGGCACACACACACAGAAAGCTGACATGGAAACCTGCTAAGCAGCCTTGTCTTGTGTCTCATGTCCTGGAAATGGCTTCCAGCCGGAGAGCAGAGGGGAAGAAAAGGCACATCGGTGTGCCACTGTGGTGTTTGGATTAAGCACTTTATCACACAGCAGCTGTGGGACACAAGAACATGTGCACAAAGACTCTCAGGCATCAGGGGCAGCCACTGATGCTCTGCCTGTGTGTCTGAGCTCCAGAGTAGGGATGGGGGTACACGGATACCCTGGAGGTATCACAAGTCCAAACATTCCCGATAGCAGCGCTGCATGGGGGATTCTGGTGTCTCCATGTGAGACATGCTAGGACCTTGGAAACATGGGAAGCCCAGAATATGATTTCTGGGCTGTACACATTTCAAATGTGTTCGTATTGTGTACATTTCTAATGGTCACTAACAAGACAGTCAACCTGTATTTCCTCCCAAATCCATCTTCAGCGTTTGCTTCTGCTTCTGGTCTGCCCACCAATTGTGCCAGCACAGTCATTTGTGCAACACAGGTTGAACAGGAGCATTGTGCTTACTTGGATGACAAATAACCCACCTTTTTGCAAAGTCATTTTTCAGCTGTTTGGCTCAGCAGTCGTGAAGCTGCTTGTGCCAGTACAGCGCAGGTGGTAGCATGGTGGGTGGGCATGAAAGGGCAGGCAAAGGAGACGAGAGCAGTGGCTGATGAGAACTGTCTCCACATGAGGCTGTGGCTTTGTGGCAAGCAGCAATGCATCTCTGCCCCCTCATTCCTGCAGCACATTCCTGTGCCCACCTGGTACCCTGTTACATCATGGATCTGCAGCAACCATTTTGCAGCTACACTCTGAACTGAGTCGGTGCTTTTGGCCTCGCCTCTAAAAAAAATACTCTGCAAAACATTTATTTTTAAACAGGATCAGCTTTTTAGTCACGATTCCCAGCACAGACGTAAGTTGCCCACTCAATTCAATGGGTGGTGTGACATAGCCTAGGCTGGAACAAGGGAAATGCAATTTACAGCAGCTGCCGAGACTGCTTCATAGAGTAACACCATTGAGCACTCCAAGTCAGGACCAAAGTGGGATGTGTGGGTCCACAAAAGACTTCACAACAATAATCACAACATTCTTCAACACCCCCACACCCCTTTAAGCTTAGCTTAAGTGCAATCTGCTGAATGGCTAATGATGCAAGGCTTCTTAAAGGAGTCTGTGTTTCTTTTAAGATTGGTGTGATAAAAACAAAGGAAGCAGGAGATGTACATTGTCACACTTCATGACGGGGACTGAAGAGAAAAACATGGAATATAAATTGTTTTGTGATATTGTGGTCCCTGAACTTTATCTCAAACATCAAGTCCTATAAATAATAAAGCTTAATAAATAAATTAATATAATAAATAAGGCTTAACAAATAAATCTTGCCAGCTCCAAGCTGGACCTACTGCTGACCAGGGCTGAGCCCGTCAGACACGGCAGTAACACCTCTGTGATAACCTATAAGAAGGAAAATTTTATTTCGCAGAAGCAATTGCAGCCAGACAAGAGAGGAGTAAAAATATGTGAGCGAAACAGCTCTGCTGACACCAAGGTCAGTGAAGAAAGAGAGAGAGGAGGTGCTCCAGGTGCTGGCACTGAGATTCCCCTGCAGCCTGTGGTGCAGATCGTGGCAAGGCAGCTGTGCCCTTGTGTCCATGGAGAATCAGAGAAGAGCTGATGCTCTTTCCTCAGTGGGCCTATCTGCTCACACCGCTGTGCTCTTCAGTTAAGAAATAAATCCTCTTCTCCACTACCAGGTGTGCACCAGGGTGATGAACTGCACCCTGGAGCCTCAGTCCCAGCTGGGGAGCTCGCTGCACTCTCCAGACAGAGCATTTTGCACAGCACCTTTGCCACTGGCCTGAAGGACACAAGTCACAACTAAATCATGAAATGGCAGCTTGAATTAAACATCAATTCACTTTCTTAGAGCCCATTAATAGCAAGCCATCTCCAATTGCAATAATTTGTGGTAATAAATGACAATTAATATCAGATTTGACTGGGAGAAAGATAATTTTCTATCTAAAATGAGGGACATGAAATGAATTATTATGCAGGTGCTGCTCAGAGATAGTATTTGGGTTGCTCATGGGGACCATCACAGGCTAGGCCAATGCTATCTTCGGTCAAGACAGTTATGGGAGATCTTGACAAATGAAATATTCAGAGGTGCAACTACTGTGGATGGAGCCTATGGACTTTGCACTGACCGACAAAAATGAATTTAAAACATGGATCTTAGGGCTTTCTTCAGCCAGAGTCTGAAACTCTGCAAGGACTGAGATTTTCTGGCTGCCTGGGAGAATATCCTGTCTCCATGGAGCATCTTCACATCCAAAGAGTTGCCTTAGATATTTCATTCCTCACTTGCTTTCATCTTACCTCAGGTACAACAGGTCCAGTAGGAGCTTTGCTTCACCCACCTTCATAAGTACTTTTCCCTCTGGGCACAAGGAACTTTGTGCTGTTACCTTTTTTTTTTTCCCTTATTTTCTCCAAAAAGCTCCCACTCAGGTTCCTCATGAAGAATCTTACAGAAGTGGGGCTGTCACAAAAGACCGTCCTATGAGGATTAATGACTAATCTAAAGTGGTTAAAAGATGCAAAAGAAAAGGTGAAAAAGATGAGACAGTTTTTCACAGTGAAGGAGATAACCACTGGGGAGCTGTGCTGGCCAAGATTTTCATAAGTGATTTGGACAAGGGGTGGACAGTGAGGTGACAAAGCTTGCTGATGTTGCAAAATTGCCTGGGAGTAACAATGACGTTGTCTGGGTACGAAGAGCTGCAGATGGATTTTACGCTGTGCAGTGACTTTGAGGATAAAACAGGAGATGAAATCCAACACTGAAAAATGCCAAGTAATGTGCATGAGGGAAAACAATCCTAACTATGGATGCTCAGTGATGGGCCCTAAATTAGGTATTATCATCAGGGAAGAGATCTTTGAACAGCTCTCTGAAATAACAGCTCATTACTCAGTGGTGGTCAAGAAGGTAAATATGATATCAGGAGTTATCAGGAAGCAAAGAGACAGCAAAACAGAGAATACCATTATGCTCTGGTATGGATGTACTCAGACCCTGGATATTCTATCAGTTCTGTCTCACTACCCTAAAAGCAAGTGCTAGAGCTGAGAAATGATGAGATAAGGATATGAAAGCTATGGAATTACTTTTATGGGAAGTGACTACAAATATGAGAACACTGAAATGTACAAAAAAAAAAAAAAGAAAACTGATGTTGATAAATTATTAATAAATTATTAATGAGACTATTAATAACATTGAGAAAACAAAATAGAATGGCTATTTGCTGCTTCTCAAAGAACAGGTTTTGAAAGGAACAGAAAAATACTTAAATTTGGCAGTTGCCACAAGATATGAGATACATAAAGGCACAGATGAGTTGTAAAAGGGATAAAATACAAATAACATACGAAAAAATCAAACTCCGTTAAAAAAATAAGAACGCAATGCAATTTTTAGCTCAAGAAAATAAAAATACTTATTTACACAAATGGAAATGGATATGTAAGTACAAACATGTATATGAATGCACACAAACACAACCATTCCAAAGCCAAAAGGGTACACCAAGGAAAAAACACCAGGTACTGTCAGTATATCCTTCTGTAAACATCCACCCTGACCACTGGCAGGGGCCTCTCTCTCCCAAGACTCATTCCCATGTCCCTCCCGTTCCTTTCAGGATCACTGTCACAGATGTCAAGCGCTGTTCTTTGCCCTCGGGTCTCTCACTGGAATTGATTCTTCACATACAACTGCTTCCTGGGACACTGGCAGCTGTCTTGAGCGTTTAGCAAGAGAAGGTGCTTTTGTTTGTGACCATCTTTGTTCACAGAACAGCATCTGTGCATTAATAAGAAGGGCGTGGTAAAAAAGAAAAATCCACAATTTATTCATTTGCTAATTACTCCTGCCAGAAGGAAACTAAATTGCAAAATCCTGAATTCTGCTGGGATCTGACAGGTAAGAACATTGCTTTTCTGTCCTCATTTGGAATCTTGTATGACAAAATTAAGTCAATAAATACATGTTTACAGAGGAGCTCAGAACAAAGGATCTAGCAGACACCAGGAGGAGGGTCCAATTCTCCTTGAACCTGCAAGGGCAGGATTGATGCTTGTAAAGAAATGTTTTAGTGCATGTCACACCCTTGACTTCTGTTACAGCCAAAGTGAGCATCCTGTTGCTCTATCCCTTTTATGACACAAAATAAACCTTGTGACTGGGAGGTGCAGGCTTGCAGGAAAAACATGTGAGACTGCTCTAATGACACTGCACGTTTATTCCTTCCTCATGATTCAATGGACAGGTCTGGAAAAGGTGAACCTAAAAAAGGACATCGCATTTCCATACTATTGAGAAATGAATAATGCATTGGAAAGCAAGTATAAGCATCATTTCTCTTCTAATCAGTATCTGGTGGTTTGACCCGGGCTGGGTGCCAGGTGTCCACCAAAGCTGCTCTGTCATCACCCTTCTCAGCTGGCAAGGGGAGAGAAAATATAACAAAAGACTTATGGGTTGAGATAAGGGCAGGGAGAGATCACTCACTAGTGACTGTCACAGGCAAAAAGGCTCAGCGAGGTGAGGGGGGGGGGGAAATAACTTATCACCAATCAAGTCAGAGTAGGACAATAAGAAATAAACACAAATCTTCAAACACCTTCCCCTGACCCCTCCTTTCTTGATAAGCCTAATTTTACTCCTGATATTCTCTACCTGCCCCCCGCAGGTGGCTCAGCAGCTGCAGTCAATTCACGTTGTCTCTGCTGCTGCTTCCTCCTCAGGGGGAGTCCTCCTCCAACTCTTCCCCTGCCCCAGCGTGGGATCCCTCCCACAGCAGACAGTTCTCCATGAACTCCTTCAATGTCAGTCCTTCCCACAAGCTGCAGTTCTTCACAAACTGCTCCAGCATGGAGCTTCCACAGGGTGCAATCCTTCGGGAACAGGCTGCTCCAGCACAGGTCCCCTGTGGGGTCACAGCTCCTGCCAACAGACCTGCTCCAGTACAGACTTCCCACAGAGCACAGCCTTCTCTGGGACACCCACCTGCCCTGGTGTGGGGCCCTCCATGGGCTGCAGGTGGATCTCTGCTCCACAACACCTTCACCACTGGCTGCAGGGAAATCTTTTCTCTGGCTCCTGAAGGACCTTGTACCTTTCCTTCTTCACTGGGTGTCTGCAGACCTGTTCCTCTTCTCTGGTTGCGCTTCACTTCTGCCCAACACCTTTTTTCTCTCTTCTTAACTTGTTATCCCAGAGGCACTGCTGCCATCCCTGATGGGTCAGGTCTGCCTTGGAGCTGCCTGGCATTGGCTCCGATGGACACTGGAGAAGCTTCTGGCAGCTTCTCACAGACCACTCCTGTGGGCCCCCACTGCCACAACCTCACCGTGCAAACCCAACACAGTATCATGAAGCACATTACAAATTAACCACTTTCCCCAGACACTTGGGGAATTAAGTAGCTCTAGGCTGGGCCCCTGTCAGGGTGGACCATGCCATCTGCATTTAGAAAATTGCCCATACATTTATGAAAGTGAAATTCACCCATTAATTAGTCCTGTCAGCATTTTCCCTGGAAACTGTCATTAGCACACTGAGCTAATTACTACAACAGCACTAGTGGGTGTGTGTATGTGCAGGATGGGGAGGAGGAAAGGTTATTCTAACTAAATAATGGAAAGGGCACCTCATTCTTACATTTACATTAAAATCTAAATTCAGAACAACATTGGAATGAGATAAACCTGCCATTTTATTTACTTTCCACACTGGAATCTTTGTTTGTAGATGGAAAAAAGTATACAAAGCATGGCAGAAATCTTCTGAATATGACAAACCAGAAGGAACAAGAGTCTTCTAGCTATCCATTCCTACATAACTCTGTGATGTTAAGTGTATTTTGACCTAAGAAAAGGAAACTGAATTTGTGTAATACTATTCATTTTGATACCACAGCAATGCTACTCAGGTGCTTTTTTACAGATATCCTTGCTCAGGATATTTTCCTACTTGCCTGTGTGTAGACCCTGACTCGACAGGAGGACTTGAACGTACCAGGGAGCTATCTTATCTGCCCAGTTCCTCCTGGGAGGTGAGCCAGGAGTGAATGTGGTAAGGTCTTGGTGTGACAGAAACCAATCAGCAGTGTTAACACGAACCTTTTCCATTGAGGTGTGCATTAAAAGTTTTTCCTTGTGTGTCCCACAGGTTGGGAGCAGCTGTGCAGTCAGGGAACTGTGGCTCAGTTGATGGACAGTCTTTTTTGATGCCATAGCAGCCGTGTATCCCTGTGATGAAGGTCACTGTATGAACATCAAGTGAAGCACAGTGAAAACTCCTTGGGGAGCCTGCTGGCTAAACCAACACGGCAAGAGGTGAGAGGGGAAATGGCAGTGTAGAGAAATGAAATTACTTTTAAAGGTCTTGGGGTAAGAGGAAGCAAATACTAAAGCCAAAAATCTTAACTTCTCATTGAGTCAGTGTCATAGTTTTGTCTGGAACAGTGTTCATTTTCTTAGCAGCTGGAACTACCGTGTTTCAGATTTAGTGTGAGAATAATGTTGGTAACACAGCGATGTTTTGGTTGTTGCTAAGTAGTGCTCACCCTAACTCAAGGACTCCTCAGTGTCACATGCTGTGCCACTGAAAAGCTGCACAAGAAGCCACGGGAGAGCACAGCCAGGAGAGCTGACCTGAGCAGGCCAAAGGGCTATTCCATACCATGGAGCATCATAGTGTATTAACTGGGGAGTGTTGGCTGGGGGCGGGGGGTTGACTGCAGCTCAGGGACAGGCTGGGCATCAGCCAGTGGGTGGTGAGCAGTTGTGTTGTGCTTCGCTTGTGTTTCTTGGGTTTTATCACCCTCTCTCCCTCTCCTTTCTATTATTAATAGAATTAGCATTGTCATGATATTTTATTTTGTTTCAATTGTTAAACTGTCCTTATCTCAGCCCACGAGTTCTATTTTCTTTTCTTTCCTCACTCCTCTCCCCATCCCACAGGTGAAGAGTGTGTGTGGGAAGGGGAGAGGGTGTGTGTGAAGTGAGCGAGCAGGTGCGTGGTGCTTAGCTTCCAGATGGGGTTAAATCACAACAGCCACCTTGCCAGCACACACAGCTGCCCACCCTAAGCATCTCACAATTTTTTCCCTTTTTAGAAATTCACCTTATGCTGCACGTGGATACAAAGGCAAAATAATTTTAACAACTTCTCCATCACACTGTCATGGAGTAAGTAGAAGTACAGCTGTAACTGCCAGCATTGCCCACAACTTTTCCACATGGACAGCCCTCCACCTGCAAAATGGGAGCAGTTGAGAGGGGAATGGCAATAGTCAGATCATTCACAGCAACATACAGCTGGCAGATGGCACATTATCCAGCTGACAGGCCCAGGACATGCATGGGGAGAACACCACAGCAATACCCACACACGTGGGCTTTCCACAGTCACATTACAAAAGAGGGTGGGATCTGAAAGCATTTGGTAAAAGTGAATGTTTAGAGACCCAAATATCAGAACTGATGTGTGTGCTGGGAACTATGTCAAGCTCCACAGGCCTGCATCCTCAAGAGAGAGGAATAACCGCTGGTCTTACTACCCACGGATTACACAAGTGTCAGAATTGAGGATCCTCTCTTCTCAAGACACTGCAGAGCACAGCACACATTTGTGAGAGACTGTATAAGGTCACTGTAAAAAACATTCACGCCGAATTAAACATCATTTGCTTTTACTAATTTTGCTGTAGTACAGTTCTTGTAACTGTAACTATCCAAAGCTCTAAGCAAAGATTTGTGCAGGTACATGCCAATGAGCCCCTCAGCAGTCCCAGCTCTTCAGCACTCTCCTGCATACAGAACTTTTCTCAAGCCTTTTATGCCTTCAAAGTCAGTAGGACAGTTCCTATGTGTAAAGCAGTTCCAACACACAGAATCAGACCTTAAGTAATGTTTTGTTAGCCCAAAAACATTTTCTATTTAATAAAGACTAGCAAAAAGTGTTTCCTCTTCAATGAAACAAAAATACTTTAAATGAAATCGTGTCTCTGACCTCAAATAGGGAACTGGATTAATTAAACTTGCTAGGATTTTCACTTGCATTTCCTTGCCTTCTAATACTGACAAATTTCAGCTGTATTCCTCTAGCAACAAATTGATTCTCCTGTGGCTAAAATAATTGTATAAATAGGGTTGCTAATCTTTCAACTCCTTTCAGCTGATTAATATCAAGTTGTAGAGACAGTGAGTTCAGCTTGTACTTGTGTAATAATATCTATTAACTTTTGCCCCCAATCTCTATGTGAAGATACTCCAGCAGAGAAGTAACATGAAATAAGCACAAGGTGCAAAACAATTC
This sequence comes from Pyrgilauda ruficollis, assembly GCF_017590135.1. Classification (NCBI taxonomy): domain Eukaryota; kingdom Metazoa; phylum Chordata; class Aves; order Passeriformes; family Passeridae; genus Pyrgilauda; species Pyrgilauda ruficollis. The sequence goes on from NW_024529932.1 coordinate 3,616,127, forward strand.
TGGTGTTGAAAAAGGAAAAGGAGAAAAAATTAAGGAAGAATTTAATCTGTGTCATTCATGCCAGATGGCTGCTTATTTAAGTAATCAAGTTAAGCAAGATGTATTTAGGACTATCTTGTTTAATTTGATTATTTAACTGAATAAACTGCCTGTGAGGCAGTGGGGTTTTGCACATGTAATCAGGTCACATTCTACTCTAGTTCATATTTGCTGATTTTGATATGGTTAGTTCATAATGTATCTAGGTAGCCAAACTGTTTTGCTTGCATGAGGAATGTTTTAGATCAGATGAGAATTACTCCAAGGCACCAACTGATATTATGTTAATGCCTAGCAGATTAATGCTCCAGCAAATTTGCATATAATGAACACAGATCACAACCCTTTGCTGAAGTGCACATCCCGATGTGCCTGCCCCAGATAATGGGCCCTTTTCCTATCAACAGGGAACTGGGAAGGGAGGAGAAGCAGGTTCTTTAATTCCTCTTTTATGCATTCGACAAAACTACCACCATAACTGCAGAGGTATCGAGTAGTTACTGCTACAGAGTGATTATGCAAATGACATTATGCAACTCCAGAGACTGAACTAACACCACCCTAGGACTGTACTTTTGCTCAGTCTATAGCAGATATTTCCAACCCATATAGTCTTCAACAAAGACAAGTGCTTATATGGTCAATAAACAATGAGGTTCTGCCCTTTTTCCTGGCAAAATTTGTGAGCAGTTATTATTCTAGGGGTTGTCCAAAAAATTTTCCACTAAAACTGTTTTTATGGAAAACTTCAAGTTAAAACTGAATAGCTTTTCTTTTTTTTTTTTTTTTTTTCACTGAAAGGATGTGTCCTGTCTGTGGAATATTGTCCCCCTTCTGTCCCAGTGAGTTGTGTCCCAAACAAAGCACATTTCCATGGGGATATGCTATTCTGAATATTCAGAGAAGCTCAGAATGAGGATCCTTTGAGCTGAGTGGGTTGACTCACCACAGGGTGGTCAAACACTGGAACAGGTTTCCTAGGGAGGTGGTTGATGCCCCAAACCCACCAGTGACCAAGGGGCATTTGGACAATGCCCCTAATAACCTTCTTTAACTTTTGGTCAGCCCTGAAAGAGGTCAGATAGTTGGACTGGATGATTGCTGTATGTCCCTTTGAACTTAAATTATTATATTATTTCTATTTCTACTTCTATTTCCATTTTATTTTTTTCAGGGCTCAACCTAACTACTGAGGAACAATTTACTGAAATTAGTAATTGGTGTACTTAGTGAAATTTAGTTCAGCTAGAAAACCCAGCCTGCAGAGGGCAATGAAGGTATGAAGATCCTCAGGGCACTTCCATATCAAATCATTTGGCTCTACGCTTTGACAAAATATGTTCAAGACTAAAAGATCAGTAGCTTTTGTCCACTGTACAAAAATATACTGATTGCCAACTAAAAGCCGATAATTTAATTTCATTGACGATATCCAAATTTGGAAATTCTGTAAATTCTGTACGCTTTTTCTGTTTCTACTGCAGTCAGTTTATGAACATGGGAATGGGGAAAACTAGGTTCACATACCTAGCCTGGAGCAATGAGAGATCACAAATTTTGACATGAAGCTGGTAGAGTGAAAACCTGAACCTGTCTTTTGGTCCTCTTGAGCAAAGCCTTTGGCTCCAACAAAATGCTGCATTATATAGTATACTTAATTTTATCAGAAATACACCAAATGATCTACGAGTAATACAACTAAACCAAAATAAAATACAGTGGGACAGCCTCTATATATTTATTCAGACATTTCTTACCTTTTCTTGACATAAATCACCTTGCTTGGCTCATGACTGAGGGTTTTTTTACATAATTAGAAGAAACTGTTTACCTTTTAGGGCATCAGTTAATTATACTTCAAGCTCACAAATTACAGTTGTTTTTCATTATTCACATGTGGAACTGTAAAAGCAAAGCAAATGCTACTGTTATAACACAGCATTCCTCTCCAAAGTTTACAAAAGCAGGGTGAGCTAATGGAAAAAGAACCACTAAATAAAGCACCAACTGGCCCGGTTTCTAGGCTTGCTTTTAACTTTTTTCCTTTTTTGGCCATTTCAGAAAAGATACTGTGATTTCTCCCACTTTATTTTTAACCAGACATGAAATAGCTAACAAGAACTCTTATCTTTTTCAGAGACATGTTGAAACATGTTGGTTCAGATTAATGAGATTTGCATCTTAAGAAAATTATTCCAGGTCTGTTGCTCTATTTCCTTGTAAATAAGCAGACAAACAAGAACTTCAGTTTCTCTGTGTATGCTCATGCCCTTACTTGTTAGGACCAGACACTAAATTTATACTACACTGAACATAGGGAAACACTACACCACTGCAGATTAATAAATTCAGATCTTTTTAAAGATAGTGTTGTGGTCAATAATATTACAGAACTTCTTATTAGCATATTTTGCAGAATGATTTTCTTTCTACAAATTTAAACAGAATAATGTATGTGAGCCTTTACAGCGTGAATAAATGCTCAGTCCTTCTAACACCATCTATGTTTGATGGCTACTTGGTCTTAGCTGAATATGGGAATAATTTGTTTGATTTCTGAGTACAATTATATGTTCTGATGCAGAGCTAGTTTCTGAATTCCTTATAAAAACAATTACCTCCTGCTGCTCTTAAAGAAAAAATTATGACTCATTTCTGTGGCTCCATAATCCATGTCTAATTTATGTAAATAATTTATGGTCTGATACCATGTAAGCATCACTGGCATATGAATCCAAATAAATATATAAACTGATTGGAATGTAGAGTTGTCTCAGCACAACTTAGGTGCTTTAAAATTATGAACAAGTCTTCGATGTTCTATTCAAATACAGATTATTTTCTTATATTGAAGTGGACTGACCTTGTAGGACTGTAATTGCTTCTAAGAAAATGTATACATAAGTGTCTCCACCCTTCATTAGAATGTAAAAGGGTAGCATCAGGATCACTCAGGTCCTGCTGATTCCTGAACTGATTCACAGATAAGTAAGCGTTTTTTTTTCACCCAAGTTGTGATCATAGCCCAAAATTCTTAGTACACCATTGGAGCAGATGACTCCCCTGAGGTCCTTTCCAACCCAAATTATTCTCCTATTCTGCATGTCTATCACAAAGTACTAAATTGTCTTTGACAGCCCTTTCTCCTGAAGCCAAAAACTTGTTCTTATAATCCTATATGATGTGGAGGGGGGGCAGAAGGGAAAGGGGAGAGAGAATATCAAAGTTAAACATGAGGTAATGCACTTTGGGATCTGGAACCACAACTGTACAAACTCTGGGATCAGACAATTTATGCAGGATGCTGAAAGCTGACACAGCTGTGTGAGGTTTGCTGTAGATGCTGTCTGAGAGCACACCTGATATCAAGACAAAAGACACAACACTGTAGGAAAATGTGAAACACAAAACTCTGGATGACAAGGATCTCATGACAAAATCCAGTCTGAATTCTGGTTGGAACAGAAGGAAATGCACGGGCAGATACGGATTGTTGGTATGCGTGCTTTGTTGTTGAAGGATGTAATCTTTTTTTTTTTTCTGAAGAGCATAGTAGGGTTTTTTAATATGATGTTGACAGCTTGGACCAGGTAGAGCAGCGTATACAAGGAAAGCTGAATTTAAAGAACATATCCAATTTTGCTGAGATAAAATTGCAGAGCAAGTTATCCTGGCACTGGACCTCATCCTTATGGGGATAAAATAGAGTAGATTTCAGAGGTACTGCGTAATTAATTCTGAAGGAGGCTTTGTCCCTAGTCTCATGCACATGAACTGCACCTCCACAAAAGAGCAAAATTAAGGAAAACCTATCAAAAAAGAGTAAGATATATAGCAGCATGCTGGTTTATAATTCACTTTGAAGAAAATTAGGCACTATGAAGTACTGAAATTACTGCTGAGATTTCAGGAACAAAAAATACGTTACCAATAATCAGGAGGTATGAAATACTATAAATCATTATTTTCTGACAACCCAGGGATCAGAATTTATGTTTTCTCTTGCTACAGAAAAAGCAGGCAGTTGGGCAGTAGGCAGGAACACTCAGTCTTTTGAAGGACTTTTATTTTATTAAGGTTGTCAGTGAAACCCTGAGATAACAGGAGAGACCTAGTGAAGCACTCAGTGCAGGATTTCTTTATGGTTCACTCAGACAATAGCAGTGCCTAACCTGAGAGCACAGCTGCATTCTGATAGCCATGGTCCAGGTGTATAATTAGGGAAAGACACTGCAAGGAAAAAGGGAGAGAGATTCTCAGCGAGCAAAATGATGAGAGGAGAAGCACAGGGATGAACAGACTTGTCCAAGGTCACAGGGCACGTCAGCACTGCAGACAAAACTCACATCTCCTGACTCCCAATCCAAGAATCACCCAGACAACAGGAGCATGAGACAAAAGATGTAGCTGAACTTTAGGCTGTGTGAATCCAGGGCTCTCAGGGCTACTCTAACTCTCCTCTGCTGCTCCATCATTCAAAGCAAGCTATGATCACTGACTTGTAACAAACAAGTAACCTTGCTTCCGTGTCTGCAGCCATCACCCTCACAACTTACTTCGCAATTCTCCTCCCCAAGCTTCCACTCAGCCTGGATTGTTTGATGCCTGCTGCTTTTGTGAAGCTTTTGAAATTAATGCTTTAAAGCCTGTAAGAGCAGCTCAGGAAAAAAAAAAAAAAAAAAGACAGTTTTACATTTTTAAAAAGATGCTCTTATTCTCCTCACAGCTGAGTTTTGGTGGCAGCTTGTGAGCAGAATAGTAAGTGGGAGTTTTTGTTGTGTTTTTTCCAGGCCAGTCTGTCTGGGCTGTGGAGATCCATACTTTTTCTCATTTGTTTTTCATGCAGTTAGGCCTTTCAAAGTCACCTCCTCAGCAGAGGCTGCCCCTGTGTGGACCAAAGACAGGGGGGTACACAGCGCTCAAATGGTTGAGTGGGATTGTGCCACTTTCCCCATCTTTGGGGACAGAGAAGCTCCTGTATTTCTCCAGCTCCCTCTTCCCCTTCTCTAGTCCTTAGCCAGTCAAGAGTCTATACACCTGCCTGTACACCTACACTGTACACATACAGTACAAATGCTTCTGTCCATGATCTACACAGACTTTCTCCAGATGTGCTAACTTTCCCTTAGGGAAGAATTAATTCTACACCAACAAAAGAGCTCACACTAACTGATTCCAAACAGAACCCTCTCAGAAAACTCAAAGTCATCATGTGCACCAAAAGGCATGATCCAACCCTCTGGAGAGCAAAACCAACTCTCAGTTCTACAGCTGGGAACCCACCATTACCCTGAGTTAACACCTAGTGGATTGGGAATTTCAAGTCTTCATCACACTGATAACAACACCACAAATCAGGTGAAATACCTCCTGTGAGCAAATGAGCACTGAAATAACTGATACTTGGCTTGTCTTGTCAGTTCCCAGCCTTCTTACCTTCTAAAGCAGACCTGCAGTATCAAATACCAAAATTATAGATCCAAATCACCCCAGCACATTCTCTACACCTCTCAATTGCTGTCAAAATGCTCTGGCTCCTTCTCCCATCTCAAAATCCCGCTCAGCCTTACGCATCACCCATGCAGCCCCTGAGCAGCTGGCAAGGCAAAAGACACTGTGGACTGTAGAGGATCATGGCATCATAGAATTATGGAGTGGTTTGGGTTGGAAGGGACCTTAAAGACCATTTAGTTCCAACCCCTCTGCCAAAGGTAGGGATGCTACCCACTAAATTGTGTTGCTCAGGGCCCCATGCAACTTGGTCTTGAACACTTCCAGGGATGGGGCATCCACAACTTCCACAACCTGTGCCAGTGCCCCACTACACTCTTGAGTAAAGAAATTCTTCCTAACATCTATTCTAAATCTCTTCTCTTAGTTTAAAACCATTCCCTATGTCCTGTGTCTACCTGCCAGTGTAAAAAGTTAATTTTTCCTCTTTTTTACAAGCCCCCTTTAAGTACTGAAAGGCCACAATCAGGTCTGACAACACCTGTGCGCTACCTGGGCAGCCCACACACATATGCAGCCTGGTCAGCTGGATGAACCCTTCTGCCAGAACTAGACACCAGTTTGAAGGTGGTTTTCACAATGGTTTTCTCCATGGTTTTCACAAAGCTTGACAGAAATACATATAGTCATTATAAATGTACAATATCTTTGAGGCTCCTATTTCTTTGCCAAACTGGGCTGAAATGTCCAAGCAATTAAAACTGCAGAGGGAACTTACAGAGAGACAGATGGACAGGGAGACAGGATGATCACATAAGCTTTTTTTCCACCTTGAGGAAAACACACTGAAAAGAAAAAAAGGAAACCTACCCAAATGCATTGTTTGTACTTATGAATTGTTATCCCACTAAATTAAGTTTTGATTTCAGTTCTTTACTTTGTATCAGGATAAAATAACAAAAAAAAATAAAAATCAGTGATTTTATTAATTTTGATTAAAAAATAATTAGAAGATGATCTGTACAAAACTGCACAAAAGTTTGAAAAATGCTACTGAACCATTTAAAAATTATTTTTTTCAATAATTTTCAGAAAGACAAACTTTCCTCATTTTGCATTCCAAGAATTTAACTGAGAACCTAACGCTGCACTACACTGAATGCCTTTTCTAGTTTCTGCTTCTTCACTAAATTGGGAGAAAAAACCCACAAAAAACCCAGCATTGTACATTATAGACTAAAATATCTTGAAGGGAGATGATGAAGACTAAAGGCATTTGACTTTGATCATCTTTAGAGGGCGATAAAAAAGAAAATAAGATTACCTTGGGAAAAAATACGTATGAAATCAGGCAGATTGTAAGGCTTCTGATAAAACAGCACTCTTGGCAAGCTACACTGGAGAGACAGAAAAAAAAAAAAGGCAGTTCCTCTGTCCGTAATGTGCATTTTTTTTAACATTTACAAATTATTTTTGACTTAGCCACGCAGGGAGCCTACTTTCAACCCTCAATTTGAAAATCATGGAGGCTTTATAAAGTCTTCCACCTGCATCTCTTTTTTGCATCACAGTTCTTTATCCTCTAAAGGATGAAAACCCTGGCATATAAAAACTTTGTTAAGCTGTCACTATCAATAGAGTAAAAAAAAATAATGGTTGACAAAGAAGAAACAAATTGCATCTTCGAATAAGTTTCCTTCATGCTCTTGTTAAAAGCTATAACCTCTGATGTTAACTAAATTTAACCCTTTCTGACCCTTGCGGTGGCCCTTAACCTTTTCTTTATTCTGCTTCCTGTGGTTGCTGAAGAAAACTGGCCCAGTCATTGGAAAAGCGCTCTCTGTTGCACACAAAGCCCCAGCCTGGCTGCTAGTCTGTCAGGAGGGATAGAATAGACGGGGAGGTCAGCACCTGTGCTGAGAAGCAGGTGACAGGGAACTGCTTGGACCATTCTAGGGCAAGTTGTAATAGTTTCTACCCTTTAAATATCGCACTGTAGTTTCGGGTATTCAAGGCAGCGAAGTTCACATTTTCTTTGTGAATGCAGACTTTAAACAAATTAATCTATTGCTGTTCAACTGACTGTAAAATTAGTAGATTTACTGTTGCAAAAAAAAAAAAAAAAGGAAAAAAAAAAGAAGAGAGCTTTCACTTCCACTTTAATAAGGTCACGGATGTGTCCTAGGCTGCCAACAAAAGCAGCTTTTAAAATCTTCGCAGCTGAACCCAACAACTTGCAAAGGCTGTAGAACAATGTCTTCAATGTACAGTGAAAACTCCTCTCCCTACAGTCAAGATGTAAAACTAGACAGTTAAAAAACTTTCTATACTGTGAACTTTTAACTCTAATTGCATCTCACCCCAGGGACCCACAGGCTTGCTCTATGATTAACATTTTAACAAATTCAGTCAGCTTTGCTTTTCAGGAGCAAAATTGGTTCTTTGCCTGGACTCAGTAATTCAGCCCAAGCAATTTAATGGCAGAGCATGCATCTTCAAAAGATTTGTTTTAATTCCCACAACAGGGGCAGATTTCAGAAATCAAACAAAACATCATCTGCTTCAACTATATTTGTATATTCTGTGCAGGGCATCAGTTAGCAGTGATCGTTTACCACTCACTACGACAAAATTTTGGGGTTTGCTTTAATTTTTTGCTGCCTCTTGCTGGAATAAAAATAGAGACGTTTGTGTAGGAAGCAACTTTCAAAAGCTGTGGATGGAAAAGGAGTAAATGAGCTACTGCAGATCCAGAAATCTGGACCTACTACACACCCAGAATTTCTGTGTCCTTTAAATACATGTTTACTCTGACGTGTTCTCTGCCATATGGCAATGCTCAGCTCAGCACAAGAGAGTTTTTCATCTCAGTTATGTGCGAAAGTCTTTCATAAACACTAACGGGAAAAGGAACACTAAGGAGTGTAAAGGGGAGGCTACAGCCCCTCTCGGAACCAGGGGTCTGCAGGAACACACAGCCACGATTATAACCGGCAGGAAGGTGGAGGGGGGCCATGCCAGCTGCCAGCAGGACTGGGGAATGGGGAGGAGTAAGAGACTCTCCAAGTCTACCCCAAAGCTTCCCTGCTGAAACGCCCTGTGAAGGAGGGAATTACATAGAAAAAGCAGGAAAACAGAGGTGCACAGCGTAAGCAGCCCTTCAGATGCTCAGTACTTTTGTAAGCATGAGTGTGCAGGAGACTAATGACAGATTTAGTAATAAGAGTGAAAAAACTGCTGTCCCACCCACTGCTACTGCTCTATGCCCAAGGGTCCCAGGCATTGCATAAACCCAAAAATATCAGTAATAAACTCCTGCTGATCTTGCTTGGCACTTGAATTTTTTTTTTTTTTGCCAGATATTTATATGCACAGCTCCAGTTTAGGAAGAGCAAGGTATTCACCATGGACCAAGGAAAGACCAGTCCTCCACCCAGAGCCAGCAGGTAAGAGTTCCTTGCAGGTGTAAGGCACTCCAGCAGCTTGCTTCGTGCTCCCACAAAATGAGTGATGAAGTCTGAATGGCAGTAAACCATAGCCTCGGGCCTTCAGGTGAACACACTGTCATCCAGCTAAGGGCATCCTCACTCTGCTGGGCATTAGAAACTGCTCACTGTACCCAAAATTAATAGCTTTGGGGGAGATTTTAACTGGGGACTATGCTGGTGCTGGGTTGATGGCTAAACTAGATGATCTTGAAGGTTGCTTCCAACTTGGATGATATCTGTGATTCTTTGATTTTGAAATTAACCCCAAAACACAGAAGGATTGGAACCAGTTTCCAACATCTTCAGGGAATACTGAAACCATCCCCCAGAGATCAGTTGTTAATGTGGAAGAAGTTTCTCAGTAGCATCTGGAGCCTCACAATAATTACTAACATTAATAACATCCACACTAGCAAATCCCTACACTGCTCATGTACGAGGACCAGAAATCTCTCCATCCACCCATCCTTTCCCCTTCTCATATATTTGCATTTAAAATTAGCTGGGGTATGAAATGCCTAGAATTTGGCACAAGGTCTAGCAGGACAGGCCTTAATATGGCACAAAAAATAACAAAGTGAAAACAACAACTTTGTAAGTGGCACTCAAACTAAAAAAAAAAAAAAACCAAAAAAAAAGAGGTAGACAAAGATTAAGGAATTATAAAGCAAATGAATGACTGAGTGTATTGTCAGAGGTGGGCAGAAGATGATGTGCATCAGGCAAAGTAGAAGGAAGAAGTTATTAACTGCACTTATTATGATAGTGTCTTTCAAATAATTAACACTGCAGTCTCGCTGTGGCAGGCACGTATAAAAACATGGCCCCAGGACAATTACAATGTAAACAGACATGAGACAAAGCACAAGGAGAAAGAGTATAATGAACCCCCAGAAAGATCAAGCTAATTGAGGACAAACAGCATTAGAAGTCTGCACTATTTCTTGGCACATTATACTTAATTAGAAAGGCATGAAGCAAAACAAGCATCACGTTTAAACTTAACAGAATTAAACAATGGAAGAGAGAAGGAATGTGAAGTGTATGCTCTGAAGTACCTTGCTTTCATGCAGGTAGTTTTTATCACTAGTGAAGAGGATTATTAGCTTTATTGCTGCTACTAACACTGCTGAAAATTACCTGTCTTGTGGGGATGGTTCTCGGAGTGGCAATAGTCACTAACTGCAAGAGGGCTGCTGACATGCTCTCTTCTAATGCATATTGCAGAGCTGATGATGATAAAAAAATCTCTCCAGGCCTCAGCTCTGCCAAAATTTCCCTTCATGCTTATTCGAATTCCACACTTGATTTCCACACCATGAATAGAGCAGCAAAAATCTTTTTTGTTTTGCCTTTTCTTATTGTGGAATATTTCACTCTCGACAATTGGATACTGTAGAATTTCAATAATTTATGTTTCAGTAGCATCAAACTGAGATACAGTTTTCTTAGGCATTCCACTGATGTTAGTGATGGTAATCCCTGCTCTCAAAGAGCTTACAACTCTAAAGGCATAAAGCCTGAGTGAAATAAAAAAATAAAAGCACAGAAGATCAGGATGGAAAAATTCAGCTCTATTTGCATATAATAGGAGAAGCTACAGTTGTCATGCAGGGTTTTAACACAGCTCACCATCTACTTGGCTAATTCTGTTACTGGCATTTTTCCAAATTCATTACTGCTAGCGAGGACTTTTAATGAGGATAAGGTGATATGAATGAACTTCATATTGTGAACTGATTTAGTGAAGTTTTCTGGGTTTGCACATGATTACCACATGATGTCTTCTGTGAAGATGGATAGCATGAAGCAATGACAGAGCTTTTTTTACATGTATGTACCACAATGACAAAACAAAAACAGCGAGCACATGAAACTAAACCATTCTAAGACCACAGTTAAGAACAGTAACCTTTCAACCCAAAATCATAAAGGTCAGGTTTTCACTGCATTTCTTCTTCCCAGACAGAAGAGGGGGAGAGGAAAAAAGGGTCACTTAGCTGTGGCCTAAAGCATATAAGATAAAAAGTTCTGATTATTTTTAGGCAGGAAGGACAGCTGCTTCCCATAGCTTCATTTTGTACTAAATTCTAAACACAAGCACACATTCAGTCTGAGTGTTGTTCCAGCTCCTGCCGGGATGGCTAAAGAGCATCTCCCGACAGGCACGAAGCCCTGGGCTCCGGAGAGAAGTGCCCGGCACACTCCCAGGCTGTTCCGCGGCTGGCTGCCTCAGCGTGCTCCTTACAGCTGCACATGAATTTCGGCTCCTCTTTCAAAGGTTTCTGTCTCCAAATTGGACGCAGGAGCTCGCAAACCCGAGGCAGAGCCTCTCCTACCAAAGAAGGTAACAAATCCAAGCACCCGAGACGCCTTCGGTGTGACTCACGCCGCTGCAGAGCCGCACACGCTGCTGCTGACCCCTGCAGCCTCGGCCGGGCCGTGCGCTGCCCGCTCACCGAGCGCGGCCCGCAGCCCTGATGGGGACGGGGACGGGGACAGGGACAGGGGGTTACACAGCCCGGGGCCGGACTGCATTCGCTTCTGGGGTCACCAGCACGGGAAGGACACGGACCTGCTGGAGCGAGTCCAGAGGAGGGACACAAAGATGCTCTGAGGGCTGGAGCACCTCTCCTATGGAGACAGAACTGGGGCTGCTCCGTCTGGAGAAGGCTGCGGGGAGACCTCACAGCAGCCTTCCAGTGCCTAATGGGGGCCTGTAAGAAACATGGGAACAGACTTTCTGGCAGGGTCTGTAGTGACAGGACAACGGGTTATGGTTTGAAATGAAAAGAGGGTAGATCTAGACTAGAGGTAAGGAAGAAGTTTTTAGAGGGAAGGTGGTGAAACATTGTCACAGGTTGCTCAGAGGAATGGTGGATGCCTCATACCAGGAAACATTCAAGGTGAGGACACACAGGGCTCTGAGCAACGTGATGGAGTTGGAAGACGTTCCTGCTCTCCTGCTTATTGCAGAGGGATTAGAGAAGATGAGCTTTAAAAATCCCTTCCAACCCAAACCCAAATTCTATGATTCTATGCCTCAACACACACACAAAGCCCTTAGCACCCAGATAATCCCCGCTCGCAGCAACAAACTGCCCTGCAGGGATGGTGCGGACCCTGTCCCAGCCGCGGCCCTCACAGCCACGGCAGCGTAGCAAAGGCACAGCGGGAACCCACAGAGCCGTGCAGGGCAACTGCAGCTCCCAACAACCGCGCGCACGGAGCCGGGCACGCCACGTATGTCGGCCTGTACAGGCGGGAGCACACAGGGAGCGGGCACAGGGACACAGAGATCCCGCTGGCACTGCCGCACGCACCACGCGCGCTCACGCGGGCGCGCACCGGCGGGCGGGGAGCGAGGCGGAGGCGCGCGAGGAGGAAGAGGAAGAGGAGGAGCAGGAAGAAAAGGAAAGGGGAGAGGCGGGGCGTTCCGCAACTTCCCGGCGGCTCGGGCCGGTGCCTCTGCTGCTTCGGCGGGCCGGGGCTGGTGGTTCGGCTCGGGGAGCGGGGGCCCGGCCCGGCCCGGCCCGGCTCGGCCGGCAGGTAAGGGAGGGTCGCAGGGAGCCGCGGGTCACGCACACGGGCACGCCACAGGCGCGCGCAGTGACCTCCGCCACACGCAGAGCCGGGAGGGCGGACACGACAGGGCACGGTCACACACCCGCGTACAGCCCTGCTTCCCTGCTTACAGGAGGGACACCCGCGGGAAGCAGGCCGCCTCCCACGGGATGCCGCCCCCCTCCCGTCAGGGCCGCCCGGCACAGGAAGCGCGGCTGCTCCTGCGGTTCCCAGTGTGCCCGGAGCTGCCCGCTCCTTCGAGCTCCCACCCAGCCAAGTCAGCCGGCCTTGGCAACACAAGATGAGCGAAACGCACAACGCGAAACATGCGTGTCTTAGCCGTGTTAGGCAAAGAAAACCCCTTCCATAAAAAAAGAGTTGTTTTCTTTGAGACAGCTAAGGCTAGATTTAGTAGATTTAAATAGTGTCAGAGAATGAAGGAGGATAACAACAACACCATGTGTTTAGCGGAGCAAGGTCAGCATTTCCTTAAAACAAGCTGCTGTTCCATTGCTGAGATACTGTTACTTAATTTTATAAATCAGTAGCTGTCAAAGGCAAGCCAGGCTCCTCTGAATGGAAGATGAATTTAATATCATTCAGTAATGGAGTAGTGATACCCAGATTGTGGACCAAGTCTGCAGTGCATGATCCAGAGCTGGTTTATGAAACCATTAAAAAAATAATGACATCGTGGCTCTTGTGTAGCTGCACTGATGATGCACAAAGATACTTGGGTGTTGGCAGTGGGTGTTCAGTCATAGGGCAGTTGTCACAGCCAGACAAAAAGCTGTTTTTACAGCAGTCTGGACTGGGCAGAGCCCAGAGCAAGAAGGGAAGGTAGCTCTACCAGCTGGTTTTAGGCTGCTGTGGAAATCCTGTTACTTCTCTTGTGTGCCATGTGGCTAGCTTGATCTAGCTGTAGCACACAGCTGTTATCGGACTGCCCGGTTCGTGAACTCCTCTGGCTCCTTCTTCAAGCAGTTTGCATGGACATTGTCCGTACTGCTGAGGTATAAAATCCATCCCAGGTTCCAGACTGTCCCCTTTTCAGACGAAGTTTATTCACAAGCAAGTAATTTTTTCATTCGCACTTGTTCCTGTGCCAACACTGCTTAGAATTATAAATAGCTTTTTGTCCTTGCTGATGGTTTACACCTTTTCCATGTGTATGTATGCACATGGATGCATGTTTACACAATGTCATACATGTTTGTGTATATATATATGTGTATGCATGCATGTATTTATAGAGCAGAGGCACATTCCTTCCTGGGCAAAAGAGGTCTCACTCTTGCCAACTCCTCTGGTATGACACCTGTTTGGTTTCCTGCATCATCCTTGGCTTTTCCTGTAATTGCACCCTTTTAAACAAAAAATAGGAAAACTACAGAGAATACTCACAGTTTGCTCTTTATTTCCAAAGTTTTTTGCAGCTGTTAGAAAACGGACGATTTCTGAAGGTCTGAACAAAATGCAAATAATGGGCAGCTGCAGCACAATTGCCGGGGGATTTCATGAACCGGGGAAGAATGGGACAAAAAATCCAATGGAAGAAATGTCTCAAAGATGAGTTTCAGTAGTCTTCAAGCACGGGTATATTTGGAAGCATATTTGAAAGTTTATAGCTTCATGTGTACCGTGACAGGATAGATGCCTGTAACTATTTAGATTAAAATTTGAAAGTGAGGAGAAAGGAACTAGAAGTATTGCATTCTTTAAAGGAGATCAGGCTCAGATTTTAAAATACAGAAGGTAACATCAACTCATACATTTTGCTTATTTGTCAGATTTTCTCTCTGGCTTAAGTCCCTATGTTACTGTAAAATTACTGTAGCACCATGTATTATTTCAAAAGAGCAATTAAAAACACTAGGGTTTACTAAACTGGAGTCAAGTCTTTCTAATGTAACTAGAAGAATCTAACTAATGGGGTAACTTGTTTTTTCTTCTTCCTCAGAATGACTGCCTTGTGCACAATGAAATATTTATGTCAAGTGACCAGAAACGAAAGCACATATGCAAAAAGGTTCTTTGGTACTCTTCTGACACAGACAGCACAAAAGTGGCTCTTTTCTCCATTCTGGATGGTGGTACCTGGCCCTAGGAGGTCAGCTGTGTTTGGGCTTACTCAACCATTGTGTACAGATGGAAAATCTCATGCACAACCAAAGAGTAAAGCAGCGTTTGGAAGTGTTGGGCGAAGAATTCCCTATCGTATTTTGCACGTAATCAACCAGGATGGGCAGAGCTTAGGAAACATGCACCGAGCAGAGGCACTCAGACTTATGGATCAACATGGCCTGAAACTGGTTCTGCTTCGTGAGAACGTAGAACCTCCAGTTTACAGACTAATGACTGGGCAGCAGATTCACGAAGAACAGCTTAAACGTGCAGAGAAGAAAAAAGCAAGTCCAAAGCCAGGTATGTGCACTGTAAACACTACAACACTGAGGACTTTGAAAAAGGCTGCATTAAAAGTGGTTTCAACAGATTAAATCCTCTTACTTGTATTTGTGTAAATCCAAAGCAATGTCACTGCAGTCCATGCTATTAAGGATTTGCAGTGGTGAAAATAAAATTTTGGATTAGTTCAGTCTTCACAGAGAAGCCTTCTATTGCCCTCTCAGGATTTGCTACTTTGGCATCTGCTGACTTGTTGAAAAATATCTTTATGTGAGTGAATGTAACTAGGCTCTGGTTCCATGAGACTCACTGAATTTCTGTTATTTTACTAAGGCGTAGAGTGACAGGCAGTTTTTACAAACTAAGGACCAGATACACCAATATAATTATATAGTTTGTCATCAGAAGTCAGGAAACACTCTCTTCCTCATTTGCTGCTAGGAGGACAAAGTCTGAAGTCCTTTCTTGTACAGAGTAAGAGAACTTTTTCGTGTATTAACACTTTTCAGTTTGTTTTGTTTTTTTTTTTTTCTTAAGACCACCTGCTCCAGCAGTTTATCAAACTGAGTTTGGCAAAGAGGTTTTAGAAAATGCATGTGACCTTGTATCCTCCCATATCCTCAGGCTATTGAAGATAGCTGTGCTTTGAGTAGAGTTCTGATTTTAGAGGAGAGCATTATTGTGGTAGTGAGTTGCTCTGTTCAAGAAACCATAAAAATATTACTCAGATAGTAACTGCTTTAGAGAAACTTGAAAGAGGAAGAGACTCTAGATTGTTCAAATATATTACAAGGCATTGTCATACCTCCAGCTGAATATTGCACTCACCACTCAATAAAATGGGCTTGAGATGAAGAGCTATCTAACGTCTGAGAGCTTTTACCTTCAGCTGTCCTACGTGCAGAACACGGGAATTTAGACACTAAGTCTTTAATTCCAGATCCAATGCTTACCTGTTTGTTAGACCTACATTGTGGATCATATGAACAGGACTGTAATTAAAAATATCTTAAGCCTTCTGACCCTGAAGAGATTTTCCCTGTGTGCCTCAAACATGCACTCAGTCTCCCATTTACGGCAGTGAGTGTGAGAGTGGTGCATGCTGAGACAATGAGATGGGGAGAAAGCAGCATGGGAGGAGGGAGTCAAGCAGACAAAGCACCATAAGCTTTGAGAGAGAGCTTTAAAAGAGAGCAACTAGTACAGGTTTGTCAAATGTTAAGCCAACAGACTTTCAGTTCTGTTTTAAACAGGGGTGGTTCAGAAGGAGTTATCCTTTTCTTCAGCTATTGCCAAGAATGACTTAGAGACCAAGACTAAACAGATAGCACAGTGGATTGAGAAGAGACACCATGTTAAAGTTACCATCCGGCAAGCAAAAGGCAGCAGTACAGACATGGTAAGTGCACTCCTGGAAGTTGGACCAGTCGATGTCATTAAGTAGCTGCAGCTGTATTGACCTTCCTTACTGGGTACTGCCACAGTTTTTAGTACCTCAGTGGAGATCTAGTCCCATGCAAGTAGTGGTTGCCTGCCTTAAGCTGCGCCTGTTCAAACACTGGTGAAGAAAAGTAGTCCCAGAGAGACAGTTCAAATACCATGCTTCCTTAAGAATCCAGCTGCAGTACTGGCTTGGACAGCAGAGCCTAAGCACCTCCTACTCCTATGCAGCACCACCCTATTAATGGGGCCAGTGAAATTTTCTGATCTGTGGCTTTAGCCAGCTCACGCACTCTGAAAACTTTAACAGTGTGGTTTTGAAAAAAATAAAGTCTGTATTTTAGCTGGATTATTTCACCAACAGTTCTTCTGAAGCTGTATTTATGCAACTTTGGCTAAGGTTAGTTGTCCATTCTGACATGAATAACGATTGGAATGGTGTTCCAAGACTAGCAAAGTGAACATTGCTAAAAATGTTAAGCAGCTGATGGCAAGTTCCCAGTATAATTGCAGGGCCTTGAGACTTCAGTGTTATTCACAAAAATTGATTTTTTATAAATATTCTGTGTAACTTTTTTTTCCTCCTTGTAATGTCTGAAGTGATTAGGTGTTCTTGACAATTGTCTCAACTAAATTGCTGGGGAAAATTGCAATAGCGTTTCATCCAAAAGAACAAAACTTTTTATAGGAAGGTAAATTCACAGGGAAGGAGTAACAGGAAGAAGTGATGATGGGAGAGAACAGAACATGTCATGACATAGTCCTGATTTACACTGTCCTTCAAGGCTTAATGATGAGGTTAGGAATTCGGTGTGTTACATGAATGCACTGTTACTCGGTTCAATACTACTGGGTCCTGCTAACCTTAGAACAATACTACCCCTTAACAAAAAACCTCATATAATAATATATCTGAATCTAGAGGCAGAGGAGGGTGGAGAGGAGTCAGATGCAGACCACTCTAATGGACACCTTTAAAGAGCAAAACACTGTGAGTCAGCAGTACAGCCTAAATGTTAGGAAATGGCTGGATCCCCCTCTAATGACTTGCCTAAACCTGCTTATGAGTAAAGAACTGTTAGGAAAGGACAGGAAGTGCTGAAACTAGGACTAGCAACTAACTTGGTTCAGCTAATAGCTAAACTAAGCAGATCATGTTATTACAGAGGAGCTTGAAATATTTTTCTACCTGGATTTGTGCATTCATTTAGTTCCATTTTTATTTTTCTCCTTTTTAGTTCACGCTTTTTGATCAGATTTTGGAGACTGTGTCTGAGAAAGCAACTTATCTTTCCAAGCCAAGAGTTGCTAGAGAAGGAGTGAGTACCTGTGTTTTCAGGCACATGTCTGACAAAGAGTTGAAAGAACACCAGAAGATGGAAATAAATAAAAACAATACAGTAAAGAAAGATGAAAATGAAGATCTGAAGTCAAATGAGTTGCATCAATGACTTTCTGAAGCGGTGTAAACAATATATATTTATTTAAAAAATAAAATTTTAAAATATTAACTTCATCTAAGGTTATTGTTGAGCTTTGCATTGGTCATTCCATGAAGAACACTGTCTTGGTTAAGCTTTGCTACAGAGTCCGAATTTCAACAGCTGGTATTCCATTTTCCACAAGCTTGTCTGCTGTCTTGCTTTCCATCACAACCTCATCCTTTCCTGGCTGCGTTTTAGGAGGAATGTAGCCACTGAGACGAGAGGCTAAGCTCCTCTTGGGACGAGAACGCTTTGCCTGGCAGAAATAGATCCAGAATTAGTAAACTTGATATATCTGTGAAGCCAAGACTACTTTTGTGGTTGGGGGAAAAAGAAATCAAAGTAGAGGCCAGGACTGCATTAGCTAAAGGAGCTTCATAAATTAAGAATCTCACAAATTATCTAGGTATTTTACCTGTTTTCCTGCTTGAAGGCACATTCTAAACCAGGTAAAGTTTACCCTCCTCTGCAGTGATAAGGGTAGGGGTGAGAACACTTTTTCCAAGAGTGTAACTTACTTTCAAGTTCAGCTTTCTCTTTTCAGGATCATGTACAACTGCATGTCTTGCTAGGCTCTGCTGCAGTTACAAAGAGCAGGGGAAAAAAAAAAATTCAGTTTATAATTTTAGATAATGGGATTCAGATCAGAACAGTTAAAAAAACACATACCTTCATTGCAAACACTTTTCCACAGCCTGGATAATCACAAGAGAATGGTTTTTTCTCCTCATGAAAAGAGAGGATATGGCTTTGAAGGTTAAATAAAGTTGTGTATGTTCTTCCACATCCTTCTCTGGGGCAGCGGCAGACTTCCCTCTCCACAGCATGTGTCTTTTGATGCTGCTTGAGGTAATCCTTCCGTTTAAAAGTTTTGTTACATTCACTGCAGACTATTGGCTCTAAGTGGGAAAAAGAAAGGCAGAATATAAATAAACAATTTCTTACAGCAGCCCAGAATCAAACCCTAGTGGTCTATTAGAACAATGCTAACATCAACATGAAATGCAAGGAACACAAAGACTTCAGGAGGATAATGCAGTATGAATTATCAAGATCTGAAAACCTACATAAAACAATTTTTGTTAACTGAATTACAAAGCTAAGTTAGTATATCAAGCAGCACTTTCATCAAAGGTCTAGCTGGAATGACAGCCACCTTACCAATAAAGTTAGTAGACAAGTTTGGGACACGCTGACAAGCTGATGAAATGAGTACAGCAAGGACTTCAGATTAACAGTTGGTTTCCTATTTGTATCACAAGTTTACTAAAGCATTTGGAATTTACCTGCATGGCTGACTTTATTATGTTTCAGAAGCTCTGTCCACGTTTTTCCAATATATGAGCAGTTTTCCTTCTTGCATGCATAGCCTGTTGGATGGGACAGATGTTTACAATGACAGAGGGTCTGGCAGACAGTCCAGTTTTACAAGGGGGAACTCCACTTCCAGCATTTGAAAATTAAAAGCCAGTCATTTCTTGTGTCTTCCCATATTGCACAGGAATGGGATAAGAGACAATAAAAAAATCAACACAAATTGGAACAAGAGAAAATCCTAGCAGTTTTAAGTAAGAAACCTTGTATCACTGACACCAGTTGTCCAGAGAGGCTGTGGAAGCCCTAGCCCTGGAACCATTAAACACTAGTGGATGTAGTCCTCAACAACCTGGTCTAACTGGCTCCACCTTGAGCAGAGAGCTAGACCAGGTGACCTCCAGAGATCCTTTCTGACCTAAATGATTTTGTGAAACTCTCTCTCCTTGCTTCAGTAAAGCTATTTCCTCCCCAGCCATACACTTTCTCTCAAATACATGAAAATAACTAGTAATATATATTACTTCTATATAAATATTTGTCTTGCATATTAAAAAGAAATACTGACCATACAGTAGTATTCCAGAGTCCAAAGAGATTCTACCATTCTATCAGGCAAGAACCACAGGAAGTCAACACTATTTAAATCCCAGGACTGGAATGCTCAAAAACCTTGTCTTAAGGGAATCACACTACAAATCACAGCACAAATCACAGCTTCTGGGTACTCTTCCTAGTCTGTTGGGTTTATTTGATTTGGTTTTGGTTTTTTCCTATCACTGGAAAGCTGGTTATCTGTCAGTGAAAGAATGGATAGGAGGGCAGCAGGATTAGCTCAAACGTACATGGCCACATTATGATGATTTCACTTAAAAGCCTCTCACATAGGTTCATTAATAACTAAAAATACACATGGTTCTGCCAAGGCTCCACAGGAAATTTGTGGCAGAACTGGCAACTGAATCTAAGCTCTGGACATCTAGGCTAATGCCTTTACCACCAGCCCATCTCCAAAAGATGGATTATGTGCAAGGAAGCACCTCAGGAGAAGAAATAACTGAAGGAATCCTGAGCTCTGCTCAGAGTGCCACAAACACACTCTAACTGAACACTGCAGTGCCCTGCAGTAATATCCCACTTACTATTCAAAAGGGGTGTTCTTGTCTTGTCTGGATCACTAGACCCAGAACACTTTCAGACTGTCATGCATCCGTGCATACTATGCACTGGAAGCAGTCCTTTTACCTTTGCTGAAACATAACCTTAAAAAGAAAAAAACAGTTTTACCTTCATGTATCTTCTCATGCCGCTTTAGTCGACTTGGAGTAGAGAAACACTTTCCACATCCTTCTTTATTACATCTAGGTACAAAATAGCAGTAGTTTCATTTCTTTCACCATATCGAAGTATTCTTTGTTAAGTCAAGAACAATTAAAATTAATAAAATAACCCAAGTTTCCCTTTGCTTGCAGATCTGTGTGTGTCCCCCCACCTTGTAAAAGTAAATTCTGTAATAGTTTTTTAATAGACATGGATGACTTTGAGAGTTAGAACTATAGTATGATTTTCAAATATACAGCAAGTTGAGCTTTAGCTGAAGAGTCAAGCCTTGTATCATCTCCACACAGCAGGCTCTTCAAACACAGAACAACAGAAAGTGGAAGGTTTAAGTGGTTTATGCAGAACCAGCAGAGCACTGACATTTTTGTCTGTCATCCAACCATAGTAGTGCATTTCACTGAAGTGGAAGGAACACTCATGTTAAGTGTGACCCACCTGTAGGAAATACAAGACTGAACTTTGCTTTTAGCAGATCTATAGTAATGTATTACCCAAATGGAGCTGGGTAACAAAGTCTCTCTCCTTTTTCTAGGTACTAACTACTCAATGTCAGCCAAGTCTCTGCTTCTTACTGAGAAATAAAGGCAGCTGCATTTTTAATTACTGTGCAAGCTCTAATGCCTGTATTTCAAACTATGAACTAAAAACAAGGGGTGTGGGGGAGCTGTGTTATTTTTTTATAAAACTGCTGGAATGCTGAAGTTACAGAGCACCAAGACTGTTGCACAAAGCAGATCACTGAGCAAAGGACTAGTACAAGAAATATACTTGCAGCCCTGACTACATACTGATTTATTTTTTCTTTTTTCTGCCACATCAATGAAAAGGCTGAGAAAATGTACCTGTTTTCATCTACAGTGTTTAAGTTCAGTATTAAAATTATCCACGTACTTGAAGGGAGGTTCATTGGTGTGGTGACACTGATGAACTTTAAGTTGTTGATGCTTCTTGAAAGACTTGTTACAGCCTTCAAAGTCACACTATTGAGGAAATTAAGTTATCATTAGAGGCCAAATATTGACAGTTCAGTTCACATGTTCGCTGAAATCCCTGTCATGGTATTTGAACTTATACAAGTACCACATAATAACAAGTTGGAGTATTTCACCAGATACACAAGAAAGAGCTTGTTTAGCCTCCAGTGTACATTGCAAAGGTAATTACTCACCACATATTGCTTTTGCTGATTCTGATGCTTGCGCTCAATGTGCTTCTTCATGTTTGATTTTGTTCCAAATTTCTCATTGCAGCCATCAGCTGTGCACCTGCAAATGAACTGCATTTTTTATTACTGCTGTCAGTGACTTGTTCCCTAGGCAGGTACAGAAATCACTGTACAAGAACAACACACAGAAGAATTACTGAAACTCACAACTCAAATACAGAAGTTTGCTTTGAAGACACTAAAAGCCAGAGACTAAGTTAGCCTTTTAATAATGTATTCTTGGGGGAGATCTGCCCATTCCTTTAAGCATTTGTTACAGATCACTGCCGGAACGGGGGGTTTGATCCCACCCCGTGTACACACTGTTACAGCAGGACCCATGACACCAAAGGCATGCATGCCACCGCCCTGTTTTAACTTCCTTTCCTTACGAAAAACCGCACTTCAGCTTAAGAGGTAAAAACTTGGGCCTTACTCGAACGGCTTTTCCCCGGTGTGCGTGAGGAGGTGTCGGGCGCGGTGGAAGTCCCTCGTGAACCCCTTGCCGCAGCCTTCATAATCGCAAACATACGGCCTCTGAAAGAGACGAGCTGTCCTAGGGCCGAACCCACCCCCGCGGGGGCTCGGCCGCCCGGGGAGCCCATCCTGCCGCCAGCGGGATGCCCCGGCCGCACCGGGCCCGGCCACACGGCGCAGCCCCCGGGTGTTGCGGGGCTGGGACCCTGCCCGGTCCCCGCGGGGTCCCAGCGCGGCGCCCACGCCTCGGCCACACACACCCCTCCCTCCCAGCCGGCGCGGCTCACCTCGCCCGTGTGCCGGCAGAGGTGGGCGGACAGCCGCCAGGCCTTGTTGAAGGTGGCGTCGCAGCCGGGGAAGGAGCAGATGTACGGGCGGACGAGCAGCACGCTCCCACCACTGCCGTCCCCCGGCGCGCCGGCCATGCCGCACGGCACGTGACCGAGCGGGTGGGCGGGGCGGCGCGCGGGGCCGTGGGCCGGGCTCGGGCGCTGAGGGGAGCTGTGGGAGCTGCGGGCCCCGGGCGGCGCAGGCAGCGCTGTTCCTGTCTCTGTGTGCCGGGAGCCCCCTCAGAGTCACAGAATGCCCTGAGTTAGAAGGGACTCGCAAGCGTCATCGAGGGCAGCTCCTGGCCCTGCACAGCACCGTCACCAAGGGTCACACCACGGGCCTGAGAGCGTTGTCCAAATGTTCCTTGAACTCTGTCAGGCTGGTGCTGGGACCTCTTCCCTGGGGAGCCTGTGCCAGTGCCCAACCACTCTCTGGGTGAAGAATTTATTTCTAATATCCAACCTAAACCTCCCCTGACACAACTTCAGGTCATTCCCTCGGGTCCTGGCACTGGCACTATGGAGAAGAGATCAGTGCCTGCCCCTCTCTTCCCCTCAGGAGAAGCTGTGACTGCAATGAGCTCTCCCCACAGGCTGAGCAGACCGATGGCTGAGGAGCAGCTCCTCGCACAGCTTCTCCACACCTTTCACCATCCCTATTGACCTCCTTTGGATGTTCTAACAGTTTAATGTCTTTGTTGTATTGTGGCACCCAGAACTGCCCCCAGCACTGGAGGTGTGCCCACTCCAGTGCAGAGCAGAGCAGGATGATCCCCTCCCTTGCCCAGCTGGCCATGCTGTCCCTGATGCCCCCAGGACACGGGTGGCCCTCCTGACTGCCAGGGCACTGCTGACTCATGTTCGACTTGTCATTGACCAGGACCTCCTGGTCCTGTTCCATGGCACTCCTTTCCAGCATCTCATTCCCCAGACTGTATGAACACCCCGTATTGCCCTATCCCATGTGCAGAATCCATGTGCATGTGCTCATGGTAGAGGAGATCCGGTCATGCAGAGATCCACTTGTCTAATTCTGTGCCCCTTGCCACACATAACAACCCTCCTGCAGTTTTAGGGACACTGGGGCCATCCTGCCTCCAAAAGCATTTCATGGCTTTTGCAGATGCCGAGTCATGTCCTGTGGCAAAGGCTCTCTGAGCAGGTTTGGTTTGGCTCCCTGCCTTGCCCATGGATGAGTCTTCATAATGCTGGTCAGCCTCTGGTCCAGACCAGGGGAATCTCATGGACTCTGACATCAGCCTCTGCTGGATGCTGCCTACCACCTGCCCCAAAAGGTGGGTGTTTTCAGCCTGGGTCTTTTGGATCATGTGGCAGATGGCCTGTCACCCCGGCCTGTGATCCTGCTGTGTCCCCAGGCCAGCTGAGGAAGAGGACATGAGGCTAAGGTGAGCTGAGGGTCTCTGATATCTTGCCTAGCACATTCCCGGTACAGACTTGGAGCTGAGGGAGCTGGGGTTGTTTAGTCTGGGGAAAAGGAGGCTCAGGGGGGTCATTATTATAGCTCTCTTCAACTGCCTGAAAGGAGCTTGTGGCCAGGTGGGGGTAGGCCTCAAGTTGTCCCATGGGAGGTTAGATTGTATATTAGGAAAAAAGTCTTCAGGAAAGGGTTGTCAGGCATTGGAACAGGTTGCCCAGGGAGATTGTTGAGTCACCATCCCTGAAGGTATTTTAAAGATGTACAGACATGTTACTTGGGGACATGGTTTAAAGATAGACTTGGCAGTGCTGGGTTACTGGTTGGACTCAATGATCTTAAAGGTCTTTTATGACCTAAATGATTTTATGAACACATCATCTGCTCTGTTTTGCTCTATTTGAGTTGTCACATGAGCTTTATTGTAGGTGACATCCTCCATCTGCTGCAGTTCTCCCCACAGAGTGTGAAGAACAGGGTATGAAAGCTGAAATGTGATTATGACAAGGGAACCATCCTGTGGAGAAGAAAATCCCGATCCTTCTTCCTTGTTTGTGTCCTCAACTGTAAAGCCTGAGCAGATGACCGTGCTTGGAGCAGGCTGGGGAACTGGGGGAAGAAAGACAGGGGGAATAAGGGTCAGGAATGTAGTGTATGGGGACTGGAGGAGGGAAGGGACCATGAAGTCAGGTGGAAGGAGTGCCAAAGGATGGGGAACCTAATGGCTGTGCACAGCACATTGCATGGAGGGAAGATGCCGGGCAGAGCAAGGAGTCTGAGGAGTTCGTGCTGGTCCGGAGCAGATCCCCATGGCCCCGGGGGATGTCTCTTATCTCACTCATCTGTAGCAGGATTTAGGGAATGGCTGAATCAGTCACACCATCAAGAAGCAACGGCAAGAAATAAGCTTCTTTTCAGCGGGGAAGTCAGTCAGCTTCTAACAAGTACTAACCAAAATTAAGGAAAATGTTGCTGTGGTTTTGGTTGTTCAGGATTTTTGGTCTGGGAATTGCAGTAAAAAACCAATCAGAAAGTTAAAAAAGAAGTTATTAATGTTCCTTTTTTGAGAACTTTTTTTTTCCTTTCCTGTGAAAACATGATATTGCCTCAGGCCGCTCTAAAGCAGGTGAGGAAATAGCATGCAAGGCAGAAAACTTCGGAAATATTGCTATTGGCTATACACAGAACAAACATTCTTCACACTGGATTTTGTGCTATGCAATGCCAGTTTGAGATTTTAGCAGAGTCCTCTGGGAATTTTAATCCAGTTTTGGAAATATATAGATGGTGGGTGACTCAAGGCCAAAGGGCTTCTCATTGTGTTGTATTTTTGATGTCTTCTGACTTGACTATGAGAGGGAGGATTTTGAAGAGTCCTCTAGGAGAGCTAGAGCTAGAAAGAGAGTGGGCTGCCTTTCAGATTTGTTGTTATAATTTTCCACTGTAGGAGGTGAAAGGTAAACCTGCTAAGAGGTAGACATATGCAACGGAGAAAAATTAAATCTGAAGATAAACATTTCCAGAGCAAGGTCCACACTGCAGCTGATAAATTTTAATAATCTGTAAACTGGAAGGGAACAAAACCACAGAAAAATGAGGCAGTTCATTCCCTCAAGAAAAAAAACAACACAGAACTACTTCACACACATGTAAAACCCCCACAGGATAGTAAATCCCTCTGATTGAAACTATTTCTTTAAGCTATGAGGATGTACTCAGAATTAAGTATCAATCAGGGAAAGACTTCACATACTGCTGTGAATACTCATATCCCTCTGAAGAACTGCTGAATGAATGGGCCACATATCATTTTCTAACAAAGGTTGTTTCATTTTCCCATCCCACCATTCTGCTATAAGTAGTGGTATTTACCTCATCACCAAGGTAAGTTGCTTCTCTTTGTGCAGCACAGTTGAAGTCAAAAGATCTTATGTTTATGAGCATTACACAGAAGTTATTTGAATGTATATTAAAATGAAGATAAATATGTTTAAATGTGCTTCCAGAGTAGCTCTGTGATTGCAGAAATTATTCCCCTGCACGAGAAACTTTGGAAACTGGAAGATTACTTTTTTCTCTAGAATTGTTGCAAGCTGAATATGGTTTGAATATGGTGCTTGAGGCACCATATCTAGAGGTCTCTTGGCATGGTCCAGTGGCAGTGGGATGCAGAGAGACTGTGATTTAAGAATGACACTAACAATTTATTTGTTCTCAGCTGGTCCCAACAAGTTTTGTGGCCCTGACTACATTGGTGGTTCAACAATCTTGCAACAAGACCAGACACATGTCTAAAAAAATAAAAGGCCTTTGTACTTTCCAGAGTAAGGGGAAAAATTGTGATGAAGTTGGCAAGAGTTGTCAGGAAACTTCCTGCAGTTTTTGGAGAAGTCCCTCAGTTATGCATGGTGAACTGTCACGTGTAAGGTAGGACAGAAGTAAAACATAGCAAAGAAGTAATTTTAGGTTTTTTTGTAGAGGTGAATCTACAAATGTGGATGAAAAAAGCAGGGGTTGGAAGAAGGGTCCTGGTGGATGTTTGCACTAAGAAGGATCAGCCCAGGCACAGTGGAAGTACTTCCTGTGTCTACTGTATTACTGCTCTAATCTTTTCTGCCAGTTTCCCAGTCCAGTCCACTTGCAAGGTTGTATGGACCCCAACTCTTTTTTTCTTCCTCACAACAATCACTTTGTTCTTTCCTTCATCAAGTGTGGGCTCAGTCTTCCTTTTTTCCTAAATCACAAGCGTGCCGCACAGCCAAGGGAGCATAGA
This sequence comes from Pyrgilauda ruficollis, assembly GCF_017590135.1. Lineage (NCBI taxonomy): Eukaryota > Metazoa > Chordata > Aves > Passeriformes > Passeridae > Pyrgilauda > Pyrgilauda ruficollis. The sequence goes on from NW_024529932.1 coordinate 3,642,872, forward strand.
ATGAAGTACATGTGAATTATGCAACCTGGATGCCAGAGGTGAACTGCAGTCAGGACAATGTTTTCTTCATCGCTCTGTTTACTGAATCCTAGCTGGCTTGTAATGGTGCCATTGTCCTCAGGAGCCCTTTCTAGGGATTTCTGGGAACTACAAAAACATGTTAGGAAGAGGATGGAGTTAATCAGTTGGGCTTTCCTGCTGCTATATTCAGCCCAGCAAGCCGCCTCTGACAGATGTTTCTGCTTTTAGGCCACAAGGAATGTTATTGACTGGCTTTCCCTGTGTTCAAGAAGCGTGTAAAGCTATCAAATGCTTGTTTTCCATAAGAGCATTTTCTTGTCAGGTGATGTTTTTTTATCTCAGGCACAGTGGATTTTAATGAATTTCTCAATAGACTGATTCCCTGAAGAGAAGAAACAGAGGAAATCTGCATTAGTTGATTTTTCCTCGTGTCTCTGGGAAGCATGGGATGTAAGCGATGGTGAAGTTGCACAGCAGAGCTGTGGGGAGCAACACACAGAGCCCTCTGCTGCCCATCAACCCTCCTGTCTACTATCCTGACCCACTTAGTTTGAATACATTTTTCTGTATGTCATACAAAGCAAATTAGAGCCAAGTCCCAGGTGTTCCTTACACAGTTTGAGGCCAGTCAGTTCATATTGCTACCTGGGTCCTGGATCTCTACCAATCTCCCATGACTTGCATGAAAAGAAGGGAAAAACCTTACTCCATAATCTGGTTCCCCATGAGCTCTTTCTGGGTGGGATAGGGGAAAGGAGGACTTTTGCACAACCCCTCCATGGGCTGTGAGATAACGGAGACTCCCTCTTCTGGAAAACACCTCTTTTCACCCCATTCCTGCATTCACCCTGGAGGATTTACTTACCCATAGGTTCAGCTTACCCAGCCATTGGACAGGATCAGACGAGTTAAAACAAAATGGCCCCAGTTCTCCTTTTCACCATAGTAGTTCCCTAAAGTGAGTAGAGATACTCCTCAGTTCCCCAGCTCAGCTCTGGGAAGGAACTGTCTTCTGGAAGGACATTGTGCCAAGCAGTAGGACAGAAGGCAATGAACAGGAAGTTCAGATGAACATGAGGAAGAACTTCTTTACTGTGCAGTGATTGCACACTGGAACAGAATGCCCACAGAGTTTGTGGAGTTTCCTTTACTGAAGATATTCAAGAAGGGTCTGGATGCAATCCTGTGCCACGTGCACTGGGATGGCCCTAATTGAGCAGGGAGTTTGGTCCAGATCACTCCCTGTGGTCCCTTCCAGCCTGACCCATTCCATGATTCTGTGATTGATGGGGTTATACTCACAGCACAGGCAGTTTTCAGAAGGGACATAACACCCAGCATTATGTCTGCTCTCAAATGGTGCCTTTCCTAATAAGCCACAACTATTTGTGCTCGCAGCACTGGCCTCTCAAGGCATCACATGATGTGAGTCAATAAGGGCTGCAGTTATCCATCTGACCAAAACTGCAGGTGCAAAATTATGCCTGCAGCTATCTGAGGCCATAAAAGCAAGGCATCCTCTGAAGCTGCCACTCAGTAGCTCAGTGGGCCCTTCCTCTCCCAGCCAAGCCCCCATGGGATGCTTCTCTGGCACGTGGTCTATTCACTTGGACGAAGGAGAAACAGAATCGTACCCTTCCTTTCCTGGCAGCAGTGTCTAGGAGGGTTGGTTTCTTTTGTGGACCATAAGTATTGTTACAATTGCTGCTTCATCAGACAGAATTATTAGTTTGTCAGTAATGCATTAGACTGCAACACTAGTCTCAAATGCCTGTTAATTATCTAAATAAGCAAATTTGCTTCCTTTCCCACCATGGTCACTCATGTCTTGTGTCATTTGTGCAGCTGAAGCTGTGATCCTTCAAATATCCCTGTAAATTGTTGTTATTACAAGGGTTGTGCCCTCAAAGCACAGAGGCTGCTGATATGAGGGGGAGATGCTGGACTAGTTCCTCAGGGCCTGATCCAAATCCTTTTGAAATTGGTAGAAAAATCCTCTCAGTCTTTCATGGCTTTGAATTATATAATCAGATAGTAACTTTTTCCAGGCAGGAATTTTGCTTCAAACATCACTTGAATACACTTGAGAGATCTGGCAGTTGATAAAATACTCAGCCTTGAGCCAATACAGCCCATGAAAGCCCTGAATATATTGGTGATTTTTGCAACATAATAGTATGTTTCCTGTGGAAAGCAACATCTGATCTGCTTGCTTATCCAGAGTCAGACCTGCAGTAGCTTTTCAGCTACTTAGAGACACCCAAAACATGAAAATTTTGTTGTCAGTGTAAGGGTTTGGGACAGCAGATGTCCACAGGACTTTAGTGCATGTCCTCTGCCTACTGCACAGTCAGAGTTCAGTGTCCCCTCATTTAAATGCCAGCACTCTGTTCCAACAGGCAGAGCTGCCTGCCTGCTCCACCTAACAGAAGCCAAAATCCCAGAAGAGTGTTGTACCAGCGTCATGGGTTTAAAAATGGGATGGCTTCCCTGTGTTCCCCGCTGCCTCCATTGCCCCAGACCTTCGTCCAGGCTGCTGTCTGTGGGCTGTGGCAGTGAGCTCCCTGCCCGTGAGCAAGGGCACCTTCAGAAGGTAAATTTGTGCCTTGAAGCCACAGCCCACAAGAAGATACAGCCCAGAAGCAGGTCCCAGGATGGCTGTTGCTGACATGGGGGCAGCAACCCTTGGGTAGGGACCAGGTGACCCTAGGGGTGGCTGGTGGTGCACAAGGTACCCAGAAAGCTTCATCCCACCAGTTTGCATCATCTCAGGAGTGTGCTGGGAGACAGCTCCTCTTTATCTCCCACCTAATGAAAGTTTGAAGAAGAGAAATTCCTGTCCCTCCACCAGCCTGCACGTGAGTTAAATGCCCAGCAGCTTCTTAAATTTCTCCCTTTCTGGTTTAAGTCTGCATAGCATAGCTGCTGGAGGACTCTGAGATGAGGAAATCACAGAACTTCTCCACATGGGTACCATTTCATACAATCTCAAAGTTTTCTTGCAACAGTATTTGTTTTACTCAGGGAAGTTACCAAGGACATAATGAAAACCGTCATCAAAGCCCAGGTGATTTTTTCCTCCTCCCAGAGATTTCCCATCCCAGGTGTGGCTGATGACCCAGCACACAGCTGTAGGGCTGCAGATCTGAGGCTGTAAAAAGAAAACCGTGTGCTTTTAATGAAAGGAGATAGGGCCATCTAGTGACAAAAGAAACTTGCGTTCTTCATTCCGTTCATTCCGTTCTTCATTCCGTCCTTTCTTTCACAAGCCCACGAAAACCTGTTCTGGCCACCAAGACTGGCACGGGCAGCCCCTCCCTCATGACTAAGCCTCATGAGGTTCACACTGCTGGAGCTTTGCATGGTCCTCAGCAAAGCTTTTGCGAGCAGAGATGGCAGTGCCAAGCAGAAAGGCCGCTTGGATCTCTGGCAAGGTTTGGGTTTGGGAAGAGCCCGTGGTGGCTCACGGGCAGTGCGGGGGGCCAGGTGCAGGCAGAGCTTGACCCGGGATTGACTGTGGGAAATAGAAATAGGGCTCTTGTGTTTGTTGAGAGATGGTTCCCCCAAGATTTTTTTTTTTAACTGCTGTAGGCAAGCAAGGAAAAATTCAGGACAGGGAAGATATTTCTTAGGAAAAAACAAACAAAACAAAAAAAAAAACACTTTGTTTCAAAATATACATGAATTTTATTTCTTGAAAATAATTAAGAGATTATAGAAATTGTGGAAATTGTGTCCTTTTTAAGTAAGAAAGTACTTATGCATGGCATTCCCTCTGACCTAAACAAGTCTTCCATAATATCATTAACATACTGAAAAAATTTATTTCTTGTTAAAGGAAGCTCTTGTCAAAGGAAGCTTTTTTTCTTCTTCTTCCTTTTACTTCTCTCTTTGTCTAGCACATTCCTCCTTTCCTCTGAAGAATTCACACTACTCATCTTGTTATCAGTTTAGCTAATTGCATTACTGCACTTCCCAGCAAATTAAGATCCAAAGCCTGCCGGTTTACTGTAAACTCCACAAAGAAAAGGATAATGAGGTTACTTTGCAGATTTTGTTCCTTGGGTAATTTCCATACACTTGGTTTATAAAGCGGGAGATAAGGTAGCTGCCATAGCTTTTATGTTACCCTTCCCAAGCATAGTCCAGGTCTCCCAGCACTTCTGGGAAGGAAGGGATTCTCCTGCTGAAGACCCAGTGGTGAGGCCATTTTCCCCAGGGCAGAGAGAGAGACCATATATGTGCTGAAAGCAGAGCCAAAACAGGGATCATTTGTATGCCTTAGGCTGTATCCATGCTGCTCAGGGATGGACCCCTGATCAAAGTGGTTCTGTTCCAACTACAAAGCCATCAAGGCCAGATCTTCTACTTACACCATGAGATTCCCCCATGAACAAAATACAGTGTTGTCACCTTGTGCTGGAAGCAGAAACCACTTCCAAGCACCAGAAATGGATGAGGGGTGCATGGTAGCCCATCAGAGTGGTGCTTTCAGACCATGAGGATGGAGGTACCTGTGGGAGTGTGGCATGACATTGTCTGAAGGTGTGGGGCTGGGACCACCACACCAGGTTTGCACTGAACCAGCACCAAACCTAGCTTGGGGCAAGTAGGGAGAGACTAAGATGTGCCAAGCTCTGCTGGGAGAGGAAAGGACCTGAACTCCATTTTTGTGGGGAACTTCCATCTACAAAGTTTGGTTTGACTCAGAATGGAGAGAAACCCAACATCGTCTGAACCACAAAACACCCCAAAGCAATCTGTTTGGGATCAATCTACTTGTTTGGATTATCCTCTGATTTCTGCTTTTCTTTTGAAAATAAAGGCCAAAATTTTGCTTTTGTTGTTTCCACAGAAAGATTACTTTCTATCAGATAACAGGTTTTGGACATTTTCTACTTAGAGGTTTGTTCATACCTGCAGTCCCAGTCAGAAACTCAGCATTAACATTCTGATTATTTCACACATCCCTAATTAAGCTAAGGTGGAATGAGTGGATGTAATAAGACACCAGAGTGAAGGGCATGGAAGGAGAACAAGGACAATGCAGTCATCAAAGAAAGAAAAATGCTTTTGTGCAGGCTTACAGTTTAAACAAAGAATTCCCTACAATTATTACCTGATTGTGGTCAATCTCTATCACATTTTGCTTTGATTGTTTTATGTGTTCCTCTTCCCAGATCCTCTCAGCTCCCTTTGGCCATTTGTGGGTGAAAAATTCACCCACATTTTGAGTTTATTCAGAAATTTGCATACTGAAGTCTGGGGCAAGGGACTGTGCTATATGTTATCCAGCCCTTGGCATCCCCCAGTAGGGATTCCAGTCTTTCACTGGGCTGTTACAAACACAGAACAAGTGCCTCAGCTGTGCATGATTCTTCCTTACCCTCTCATCTGAAGATGTTACTCTGGTCATGGTTAATCAATTGTGAGCCTGGGAGTGACAAATCAGTTCAGTCAAGTCACTTTAATCACTTTAGAGTCATGTCCAACAACTCTATCTGTCCCACAGTGCTGGCTGTGACACTTAGTCAGGGTCAACATTAAATTAAAAGGCCTAATTCTGAATGTATTCAAACAGAAAGCTCTCTGTGAAGATGTAGTCCACCAGACCCCCTAGTTGCTGGAAGCTGGGCGAACATGTGCTGTGCTTTCTGGAAAGGACTCCAAACAAAAGAGTTTTCTGTTGAAAAGTCTCCATATCACCATCACAGTAAACAGAAAAATACAAAGCTCTTCTTCACTTCACATCAAGCTGGCAAAACCAAATACTTTTCACTATTCTATCTCATATCAGTTAGTAAGTCTGTGACTGCAACCAACTTGGATGATAAGTGACCAACCAGATTTACTCATCAGGCTCTCTGGCTCTCTACTTTGGCCTCCATTTTCCCTGCCAACCTAAAAGATGTTGCTGTTCTCCACAGCAAGCAGCTGCTACACCTCTAATGGGTGTCTTAAATCATCTGCCTCCGAGGAAACTGCCATTCCCTGCTGTAGCAGATTTGGGGAGTAGAGGACTGAATCATTCAGCTCATGCTCTTGGGAGAAGTCTTCTTACCTCATTAAGAGAACTAGCTCTCTTTACAGATTTTAATTGTAATTAGCACATCTGGACCACATAGTTTTCCTCTTATATCCCTCCTGTTGTCCATGCTGCCCCTCAGTCCTGCCTACTGTCTTTCCTTGTGCCATCCCTGGAAGTGTTCAAGGCCAAGTTGAATGGGACTTTGAATGACTTGATCTTGTGGATGGTGGGGGTGTTGGAACTGATGATTTTTAAGGTCTCTTCCAACCCAGGCCATTCTAAGGTTCTATGTTTCAATGATCCAAAACCACACACAATGGTGCTACTTGGGTGCCCATCAGACCAATGCTCGCTGCAGCGCTGGTGTCAAGTGACAAACACCTGCTAAGCCGTGTGCTGCCCAGGAGGGGCACAGAGGGATGGCATCAGGACACATATTTACAGCTTTGCCTTACTCAGAGGGTGCTGTGTCATGAACGTGTGCACAGTGATGTGTTGCGGTGTTTGCAGTTGCCCTTGTGAAAGTGCCTGTGGGTTGAGTTTGCTTGTTTTCTGTGCTTTGGCCCATTGGTTTGCCGCCAGCTTGCAGTTCTACCTCCCACATGAAAGAGTCCTGCTAAATAGATGCCATGTCCCTATTGAGAGGGATGAAACAGCACAGTTTCATCCACCACAGACTCCCTTTTTCAAAAATTTTCTTAGCAGAGTCATCTGTTTTCAAGGAAGAAAATGATGATTAGTTAATTCCTGGCATCTGAGTTGATGACCATGCTACTGAGCCCAGCAAAGCCATACCAGTACAAGCCAGTTTAAGCAGAAGAGTCTCTACAGGCTCCAACAATGGGATCTACACTTGTATCCCCTCCTGCATGCAACTTCTGAAGCTTGTAGGTGATTTCACTGAGCTTTTATGACAACAACAAGGGAAAAAATCCTTGGGAACTAACATTGCTCAGCAAGACACAGCCTGCAGCATGTTTTTTATGGCAAAGAACTCTCAGCGTTTCTGGCTTCATTTCCTTAGTGCTCACAGCATTCCGCCTTTATGTCAGGGCTGTGCCTCACCCCAACATGCAAGGCCACATCCTGGGCTCAGTCAAATCACTGGGGTAGCAGAGAGCTGGGATTCAAAAGCCTACATGAGTTAAAACATGGCTAATTTGGGCAAGCTGACAACTGAGCTCTTGCCCTTACAGCCAGCATTGTCAAGGCACAAACCCACTGCCTAGTCAGGTCAAATCCAGTGACTTTGAATGGCTGGTGGGAAGGGCTTCATCAGTGTGGGGCTGGGGCCACAGTCAAACACAGAGAGACACCACAGTCTCAATGGCTTTCAGTGCTCTAGCTGATGTGCTGCAGACTAGCTTGGCTACCTCTGCCCAGTGCTGCCCTGTGTGGTACCCTCAGATATATCTGCTCAACCAGCAGATACATGAAAAGCTGCTGTCACTTATATCCCTAGTGTCAGGTTTTCTGGGCTGGTGGCCAGGGGTTTTCCTTATCAGTAGGTACTTTATAATGTAGCACTTCTGCTCACATCAAAAGGAAGGAAATAGAGAAATACATTCTCAAATAAAGGGATTTGTTCCTAAAAAGTCCTTAAAGCTGGTAGAGGACTAATGGCAGGGTCTGGCCTGCAAAGCATGTGATGAGAACAGCTGGTAATGAAAATACAGCATTTTGGAGGATGAGGTAAGACCTTACAGATCTGGAAATAATGCAAGATCTTTGGAAACCAGAAACAAACGTTAGAGCTTATTTTCTCCCAAGGCAGTTGAACATTAACAAAGCTCACATTAAGAAGATCTGTGTTGCTGGCAGGAGGAGTCTGATGCTCTCTGCAGTGTCCCTTCCCCTTTCATCCAGGCTCTACTGTTGTCTCACTTCAGCTGCATGGGGTAGGGGGACTCTTGTCTTCTCTACTCACATGGTTAGGTAAATCCTAGAGGATGCCCACCATCCATATCAGAGGAAAACTGGATGGAGCATAGCTGAAATCTCCTGAGAGATGAGATTACTGTGGCTGAGCCTGCCTTCCCCTGAGCAGGGATTTCTATGAGTCACAGCTTTTTTTTACTCCAGCTTTACTGAACTTGGCTGTTCCCAGTTATTTTAGCTCAGATTTTTCTGGCAAGTGAGGTTTGGCTTTTGCAGACATGCTGTCTATCTCATGAGTTTTTACCTTGCTCATTCACAGGCAAAGAAAGTACCATTTGTTGTATGAGCATATGAGACAAGCAGCAGCTTGTAGTTTCATTATTAATTATTTACCAGACAAAGAAACCTACCCCATCTGGGAATTTTTTATTTTCCCAGGGTAGTGAATGGATACTCATGACATGAGAATGCAGGAGTGACGTTGGTATTCCCAGCTGTTGGACAAAGAGATATCCATTGTAACAAAATCATTAGAAATTACTTGTCTCTGCAGGGAACCTGGTCATAACCCTTTTTAAGATGTTCCCATGAAGAATTGCACCGTGCAGGAAGTCAGTCTGGAGGTACAGTAACCCTGATAACACTGCCCACATAGTGGCAGCTCAGCTGTGAATTATAACAAGCTGGACTCTGTCTGTATATTTGAAAATTAACCATCCACTCGCAACTTGAGTCTGTCCTGCTTGGGATTTAAGTTCACTTGGTAAGAGTGAGTCAATCCTTCCTTAGCTCTGTTATGCTGCAAACACACAGGCCAGCTGGAAATATTTGTGTTTGAGCACAAAAGGAGGTGCACAAGCTTCTCGATGATCTCATGCTGCCAAGCTTTCCCATTTCTTCTGTTTGCACCAAGACAGGAGGACATTGTCCTCAGTCAGTGTCAGTCTTGGTCCCTTGGATGACAGTGGGAGGATGGTGGGTGCAGCTGGGATGAGCTGCATTTCTCCGCAGGCATCTCAGTGCACAGCTACTTTTTGTACAACATTTTTGGCATAAGATTTCTTGGGAAATATCTTTGTTTCTGTCACAAGAGCACAGAGAGGAACCAGAGTCAGTGGCTTCAGCCAGATCTTTCACTGCTGTAAATAGTCATAAGTTCATCCCACCACCTGTGATACAAATTTCCTCACCTTAACTCTTGTCACCCTGTGGGAGCTCACATCAGAGAGTAAAACCAGCCAGCCTGAGGCAGAAGCATCATGTAACCGAGAATCCTCTGGCTGCTGTTAGGATAACATAGCAATTTGCCATCTTCCTTTTCCTCTCTTGCCTGTAATTATGCTTCACTCACTGGTCATCTGTTCTCTTCAGACCTATAATCCAGCAACCTTTCCGGTCCTGTCACCTACAAGTACTTATTTGTTTGCACAGTTTGGAAGGCTTAGGCTTCTTTTTCTGCTCTTTTGGGAAGACACAAACTGCAGCTGTCAATGCAACACTGATAATGTGCCTCACTTAGAAAAAAATCAATAGGTGCTGTAAGTGTTAACCATATGGGCATGACAGTAAACATGCTCTGAAAGCCCCAGGAAATGTTAAATGAAAGCAGAGCTGCAGTGGGGAAGGCAGCAGGGTAGCCATGACTCAATGCAGGCAGAGATTCCCCTTCGTGTTGTACGTGTAGTGATGCCCATCTCTGACATATTTAACAAGATATAAAGTTGTAGTGTCCTGTATGGTCACTAAATTGTCTTCTGTAAGCAACTATGCATATTTGACTTAGGCACCTTTCTAGCAGAGTGGAAAGCGTTTGTAAGGAACCATAAAAAGTCATTACATATGCAGAACAATTGAACCTCCTCAGCATCTGTGGTAGGAAACACATCTGTCTTCTGTCCCTTTCTTTCCTAAATGTCTCCCTGAATCAACTTTTATGGGAGGGTCATAAATATCCCTTTCTATTCGAATCCAGGAGTTAACAATACCCCCTGTGACCATAAACACAAGATGTTTCATTGAGGAAAGAGGTGCACTCAAGTAAGCAGAGATCTTTGTGACAGTTGCTGCCAGTATGGTCCCCATGCACCGCTAATCACATTAGTGGGAGAGCACGGAGGTGGCCAGCAGACAGCAAAAGAAAGAGGGAGAGAAAAGCAAGACTAATCTTGTTAAAAGGGAAGCAAAGATAGACGCTACTTTTACACAGAAGCTTATAACGTCCCCTTTTTCCCAGGGCTGGAATCACCTGGATGCTCTCTGAGCAGCATGGCTGCTGCTGCTGCTGCTGCTGCTGCTGTTGTGGAAACAAACAGCCCCACATATCTTGTGTTACTGAGGGCTGTTTTTTCTTACAGCTCTTTGCCATCCGTGGTCTCTTGGTTTCTGCACAGGCAACCTTGAATCCTTCTTGAAGTAGAGGTTTACTTGCCTCCAGATGATTTTAAAAGCAGTACAACTGGTTTTAATTGCCTGCATGAGATCCTTTTCTACCAGAGGAAGACCCACAATTTTCAATAGATAAAACAAATGCCTGATCTAAAATATTCATGTGTTTTCTCATTCTCCTCTGGAGAGGCAATGCCAGATGTTCGAAGATGCCTTCTTCCTGAATGAAGTCTTTTGCTCTCTAGTTGCATGAGGGTGATGGACAGATCCCAAACTTTTCTTACTTGAAGAGGCACAAAACATCCCCCAGACTGGGAGCTAAGGATTAGGCAAGCATTCACTAAATGACCTCTGGCAGTCCCCCCAGGAGAGTTTCATCCTTTAGTTCTGGCACAGTACCTTTCCCTGCTGTAAGCCATGATGCAGATATGTTGTCTCAGGGCTGAGGTGGTCTCTGCCCACTCTGTCGTCCCACATGTGGTGGAGAAGGGGTGAGGGAGAGAAGTGCAGGAGGAGAGCTGCTCCTGACCAGACACACACTCATGGAAGCATAGGCACCAGAACCTGCACACAGTTCAGTGAGCAGGATGCTGTGACAATGTGTTGAGGTTCTCCAGCCAGCTGGGAGCCCAGAGCCCACAGCACCCAAGCCAGTGAGCTTCCAATTCATCTAAGCAAGACTAAGCTTTGGGGAAAGATTTTCATCTTTTGGGGAGCAAGAACCTGGAGGGGCTCAGAGGCATGTCAGGGTGGCTCTCCAAGCCAGTGCTGGAGGGTTGAGGGGTACAGCCTTTCTGAGTACTTCCCCAGCAAGACAGTCCCTTCTCCCACCACCCATGACCATGTACCTAGAAGAATTGTGTTAGTGGACCCCCTCCCACATAGTTTAATGTTGGAAGGGAAAACAGCACCTTGATATCTGAAAGGAGCCTTAAACCATTTTTTTGCCCAGCCTGTTTATTCAGTATTGTACTACAGAGCTGAGGGTGGATAAACAAAGTTCTTGCATCAGTGGTTGTGATGTCTGCTGCTGAAAGTGCTGTTGCCTTGCCAATTAATCAAATGGAGCAGGGGAAGGATAACCTGACAGATGGGCAAGAGAAATCCTTGATGAAAAATCTGACTTGTTGCATGGGGTGGCAGTGGAAGGAGGGAGCAAAAAATGAAGAAATAAGTGGAAATCTAGAGGCAAGGACAGTGATGATGGCTTCATAGCTGAGAGCCCATGCCCAGTCTGCTGGGGATCAGCCACTTGTTGCCTTGATATTTCATCAAGTACTTAAATACCAAATACAAAACAGAGACCCTTCTGGCATTAAGTCAATTATTTCACTAGGGTTAGTGGTGGCTAAATGAGCTGGGAAGTGGCTGTTGTCAGTGTCCTGGGGCACTTGAGCTCCCCTTGGCATCAGAGCTGGGCCTTTCAGGAGGGGCAGAAGTACTGGTAAGGAGCCCCTGGGGAGAGGAGAGATGGGCTGCGAGGAGAGGCTATGAAGGAGAAGCTTTAGGAATGCTTTCAACAACGTTTGGGAAAGGTGGCTGGACTGAGGACACAGTTCTGGGGAGCAGTGTCTGTGCAATGCAGACCCCTGCAATGAAGAGGACCCCAGGCAGACACAACATTTCTGAGCATCAGACAGACAGCAGGACCTCTTGGTACCCAGTTAATTGAGGGGAACCTGAAATCCTTGTTCTCCCAAGAGATGGATGTTTTGTTCATTTCCCAGTCCTAGCAGTGGATCAGTGAGACCAGGACCCTCCAGCCCTGCTTCTCCACTCTTCTTTCTGCTTCCTTCTCTCCCTGGAGGGACAATGCTGCACCCCAAACTGGGTGGCATCAGGGGTACCTTCCCTCGCCCCTGCAGCCCCTCCTACCTCACATGATCTTGACATTGACCATTTAATTGTGGCTGGGGGAGAGTCTGAGACCAGCACAGAACAGGGAAGCAGGAGCTGTGAGGGGAAGAAAAGGCAGCAAAGGGAACAAAGGAGATGGGGCTACAGATACCAGGAAACAGAAGAAGGAGGTGACTGAAAGGAGGAGGAAGAACAGCCAGAAAAAGGTGCTGGGAAGCTTGTTTGGGTACTGCACAGCATTTATTCCTGTGCAAGCCTCTTGCAGGCTGCAGGGAACGTCCTGGGTGTGCAAGTATACCCAAATGCACATTGCATTTCAACTGCAAAGGCAACGGGCAGCTGAACCACACCCTACTCAGCTCTTTTCTAGAGGCATGTCTGGATTACTATTACTATTATGATAATTATTACTGGTTATAATAGTAACTTATTACTGGTTGTAATAGTAGTACTTCTATTAATAATATTACTATTATTTTTATTGTTGTTTCCTGATTTTCCCAGGAATATGGACTTTTGTATCATGCAGGCAAGAAAATAATCTGTGATTTGTCTTAAAAAGAAAACACCTTCCTTTTTTTTTTTTTTTTTTTTTTTTTTATTGTTTCTTTCCCTCGGTTAAATTTAAAGGAGGAGGAAGAACAGCCAGAAAAAGGTGCTGGGAAGCTTGTTTGGGTACTGCACAGCATTTATTCCTGTGCAAGCCTCTTGCAGGCTGCAGGGAACGTCCTGGGTGTGCAAGTATACCCAAATGCACATTGCATTTCAACTGCAAAGGCAACGGGCAGCTGAACCACACCCTACTCAGCTCTTTAGTTCTAGAGGCATGTCTGGATTACTATTACTATTATGATAATTATTACTGGTTGTAATAGTAGTACTTCTATTAATAATATTACTATTATTTTTATTGTTGTTTCCTGATTTTCCCAGGAATATGGACTTTTGTCTCATGCAGGCAAGAAAATAATCTGTGATTTGTCTTAAAAAGAAAACACCTTCCTTTTTTTTTTTTATGATGTCTGTCCCTCGGTTACAATTCGTTTATCCCCTTGGCTAAAACAGAGCTCCCCTGGGCTCTGACCCCTCCATGCCTTCTCTGTTTACAGAGTTATCTTTAGCGTTCCTGCCTCCTCCTCACTGCTCAGGGGCAGCAAACATTTCAGGTAAAACTGATCCAGTGGATACAAGGAAAGACGTCATAAAGTAACCCGGGGCACGAGGCCATTTGTGGCCTCTCTGCCATCACATAAGCCTGCTGTGGGTCAGTTCAGCATTAACTGGCTCCTGAGGTGGGTTCTCATAAAAAACAGTGCTGAGCAGCTCTCCCAGTGCAAACTGGGGTGTCAGTACAATTATCATCATTGCTTTTGTGCAATGAACTGGACAAACCCTAATTCCACCTTTCTCCTGAGACATGCTCACAGGTTTTGAAGGCTAGACAAATGATGCAGACCACCCAGCCTGACCTGCATTGCACAGCTCAGAGCCTCTTACCCTTAGTTACAGCTTCAGCCCCCTGGTTTTGTGCAAGTGCACAAGTTCCACTTTCAGAAGTGCAACAGTACTCTTCTCAGTGCTTGTCAACACCTTCATCAGATCTGCCTACAGCTATGTAAGGGCTACTCAAAACAAATGAACTTTTCTTGGGGACATTCTGCATCCTTTCCGTTTGAAACCATAATAGGGTACAAAAAGGGTATATTAAAGTAACTGCTTTCAGGTCCAGTCCCCCTCATTGTTCCTTGGTCCTGTAGACCATGTTCAGATGGTTGCAGATCACTACAAGTCATACTGGAAACCCATCACTTCTCTCAGGGAAATTACTTCACCTTGGGCTACAGTGTCAAGCTCCTATGCAGGTACCCTGCTTGTCCTCCTGAAATGTCACATTTTCTCCTGCAGAGTGGCCTAAACTCAGCCGCAGGGGTGAGGTGGTGGTGCATGACTTCCCTCTCAAAGCAAGGGGAATGTTTAACCTTCAGGCATAGCCCTGCTTAGCGTGGCATTACCCAATTCCTCGCATGACTCCTTTGCCTGCCTTTCCCCAAGGTGTGTGGGATCATAACTCCAGCTGTGCTGTGCTCATAGGAAGTGGTGGAGAGTGTGGGAGGGGGAAGGACCCACAGTGCACCCCACAAATTACAGGGACTGGCCTCAACCTCTGTGCAAACAAGTGAAGCTGCCAGAACAGTATAAACCTGAAAAGTGACAAAAAAAAAAAAAAAAAAAAAAAAAAAAAAAAAAAAAAAAAAAAAAAAAAGTATGAACAATTCCACATGTCCAAAAATCATGTTTTGGCCACTCTAGGTGATGGTAGTTTCAAGCATCATCAAATGAGGGCTCCATTCCCAGCAGCTGTAGGCAGCTGTTTACTCTCCAGCTCTCAATCCTCAGAGGCACTTGAGCAGCGCACAGCTTCTGCAGGTAGGCTGGCAGGAAAGCTGCTGGCTGGGTTGAGGTCTGCTGGAGCAGCTCAAGGGCTGTTTGCTTGCTGGTTGTTCTAGGCAAGCTCATCTCGATTGACCTTCAGTTCTGCAAAGAAGAAAATTCATCTAATGAATTTGGATTTATAGGAGTTTTCCCTTCACTCTAGTTCTATGTGGATTTTTATGTTTGCTTATATGTACAGTTTTTGCTATTGTCATTTGTGTCAGAGGAAAACTGTTTTCTAAGGTGTTGCCCTGGGTGGGAAAGTCTGTGAAAGGTGGTTGTGATTTCTCCCAGGGAAAGGCCAAAGCAGTTTAAAAAGCATCTTGATAGGGCCAAGCTAACTTGATGCATCCCACAGCCATCTCCAGCTTTTGAGTACTTTTGGAGCCTCAGTAATGAAAACTGCAGGAGCGGGGAGGGGGGGGTAGTGGGGACTGATAAGGGTGATTGACATGGGGGCCCAAATATATAAGGGAGATATAAGTGATTGAGTATTATTTGATAAATATACCAAAATACCCCAACCCCAAAACATTATGGTCCCTAATAAAGTGATGTTCCTATCATACATAACTTAGCAGAATTTGTTTGTCCGCTTCTCAGGTGAACATGTCAAATGCAGGCCAAAACAGGCTGCTACTTCTGGTCCCAGCAGGGCATATTCATCCAGGACAAGGAATAGTCAGGCAATTCTGAAATACAATTCCCTTGACTAATTTAAATTTAAAAAAAAACAACCAACCAAACAAAAAAAAACAAAAACAAAAACAACAAAGCCAAAACAAAACCCAATGGTCAACACAGGGACTGGGATGCCTGAGGAAACAGGACCTCTGTTGGTGCTCCTTATGCCATTCTCCAGCCTGCAGACATTACTTTTCTTCCTAGTTCATGCTTTTCCAGCACTTCTGAGACTTCTCACTGCTTATTTGGTCTTTCTGGTTGTATTTGCAGACACACCTCCATTAAAATAACAATTTCTACTTTGCATTTACAATCAGAGCTAATAAAAATCCTCTCTTTGCATACCTTGGTTCCTCAACAGCTTCTCAATTTATGTGTTTTCAGACTTTGTTCCTATTTTTCATCTCTCTTATGCTCAAACAGAAGCTTTAATGTATTAACCATGTGCTGAGAGGAGAAGGCAGCTGTCACATTGGCCAACTTCAACAAATCTCCATTTTATCTTGCCTTCCTGGGCAGATCAGTGTAGGCCAAGTGTTTTGCAATGTACTCCAAGTGTCCTGTTCCAGTCTGGAATACTGCTGGCATTTTGACTTGAAAGGCTCTGAAAGGTTTGGGGCTCATTAAAAAAACCCTGAGAATGACTGGGTGCTTCTTTGAGGCTACTGTGCTGTATTTACCCCTGTGCTGCTGAAACCAGCAGTTCTGGGATGATGCTGTGGGTCTGCATGCTCTGCTCCATGGCCAGAGAGGGTGGCGTGCAGTGTGCTGGGCTGAGTTGGATCTCCCTGGGCTTGGCTCTCTAGCTCGGAAGTCTGCCCTTGCAGGTGTCTGCTGAATTTACTGCTAAATTGTTTCAGTGGCTGAATTGCAGGAAAAAAAGCTTTATGTTTAGAGCTCTTATAGCCAAGACTAGTGAGAGCTATGGCGGTTTTGATGCACCAAAGGGCCAACGGCAGGCTGGACACCACAAAACATCATAGATGACATGCTGTATTCCAGCTCAGAGAAAGTCAGTGGGAGAAAACAGCTTATGGTAAAGGTGTAACCTCCAGGCCCATGAGCACAATTGCCCTGCAATATAAAGGCTTCATTCTGTACTGCTACAACTAAAGAAATTTTTGGGAATGGACTTCCAGGGCTTTGGGATCAGACCCAGACTCATAGTGTTTGTTTTGTTGCTGTCTTTGGACCAATATTTACCAGTGCTTATTAGTTGTTTGAAAGGAAATTAATTGCATAAAAGTCAAATTGCCTTTCAGACTCTAATGTGCTTGGGCAAGTCTCTTATCTCTTCTATGATCCCTGCATGCTTCAAGCATCTGACATCGCACACAGGGAATGAAGCCGTTGCATCTCAGAGGCAAAGCTCACTGTGGATCTGGCTCCTTGAACTGCCGCATGCCTTCACTTCTAGAGAAGTGGTTTGGTGGTCCGTGAAGGACACTCATACCATGTCAGGAGGTCCTGTGTCCGCAGTATCTAAAAGTTAGGGGCCTAATTTCAAACCAAAGTGTAAATCCATGGGCTAACACTTATTAGCTAGTGAAAAAACTCTCTACAGTTTCCTCAAAGGAGATTCTAGCGAGGTAGGTGTTGGTCTCTTTTGCACATAGTAAGAGATAGCATAAGAGAAAAAGGCCTCAAGTTGTGCCAGGGGAGATCTAGATTGGGTATTAGGAAAAAGTTCTTCCCCTAAAGTGTTGTCAAGCACTGGAACAGGCTGCCTAGGGAAGTGGTGGAGTCACTGTCCCTGGAGGTATTTAAAAGCCGTGTAGATGTGGCACTTGGGGACATGGTTTAGTGGTGGAGTTGGCAATGCTGAGTTGGACTTAGAAGTGTTTTCCAATCTAAGTGTTTATATGATAGTCACTGCAGTCTGCCACCATTTCATTCACCTTTCAGATGACAATATGCAGGACCTAATTTTTCCAGCTCTTCTATACAAGAAATCAGGCACTATTTTATTTCTCTTGTTACACAGGAAAGCAAATAGACACAGTGCTGTATTTAGAACAGATTGGTGTTTTTTCTCTTTAAACCAGCAGATCTGAGAATGGTGGAAGTTGTTATGTGGATATGTCAGATTTTGGAAGGAGGAGGGTGATAAATGTTAAGTTTCTTGGTTTTTAACCTTCGTCCTAAAGACTGAAACCCTTCAGTTGTGTCTTTATCTCTTTTTGGCACCAACCGTAAGTTTTTAGGCAGAAATTACTTTGGAAGTTTAAAAGCTCTGTCAAGAGAGATAGGACAAATTTATGCATGGCAGCAGTAATTCTTTACCTACTTGTCCTAGGGTGAGGTTATGATGCTTGGATCCCCAGTCGTGTGTTCTGTTGGTGCTGGATGTTATGTACTGTGTCTTCATGACTGGCTCTGAAGAGCAGGGTTTGTTTTGGTTTGTTATCAGCCTGCTCCCCCACGGCTGTGGGACAGAGAGATGGGGCAGTACATAGTGCGGCTTTTGCTTTTGGCTTTGCTTTTTGCTGCTTTGCTTTGCTCTTGCTCCTGCTTCGCTCCTGCTTTGCTCCCGCTCTGCTTTTGCTTTTTTGCTTCTGTTAGTTTAGCTAAGCGGTCCAGATTTTTCCCTGGACTGTTTTTTCCCTTCCCTTCTTGAAACCATGCAAACCTGCTCCGGACTGGGACCTGGGAAACACCGAGAGTTTACATCTTGTGGCTGCAGCAGCTATCCCCAGCGCCAGAGGGAGCAACAACAGAGCGACCACTCCCAGGAAAGACTTTCTGAATTTGTCATCCTTTTCAGATCGGTGAAAGTGTTGTCATCTGGTGTTGTTCATTTTGTGTGCTGGGGGTGTTTTGCTTATTAAATAAACAGGTTCTTTCCACTTCTCTCCAAGGAATCCTTCCTGAACCGGTGGGGGAAAGGGGCTGTGTGGGTTTGTTTTCTGGGGGAGCCCCCTTTGGAGGTTTTCTCCCAGATTTGCCCTAATCCAGGACAGTACTGAAAACCCAGGAAAGCTTTTCCTGCTTTCAAAAAGCTACATGGTAAATATACTACACTTATTTACTGCTATAGATCAACAGATGAGCTTGAATATTGCCCTTGTGATGTTTCTGAAACATCCTTTGATAGCTAGTCACTCTCTACAAATGATGTCATAAAAAACCAAGAAAATAATAAAAAATGGTCATATTTCTGATACTTTCTGTCTTTATACTTACATGAAAAAAATTGCATTTGTCTGGTCATTAAAATCCTTTACCGGACTAAAATGATTCTGTGTTAACATTCACAATTTGGAGCCATGAAATTTCCCTTTACTAGGAAAAACATAATCTTTCTCTTTTTTTTTTTTTCCAAAAATGAGTGGAAAAATATTAATTTCCTTTCCATTCTAGATGCGGATCCTAGTGGATCCTATTCCTTCTTAATTTGAAACCTTGTGGTAGACATTTTAATTTTTTTGCAACTATGCTGTAAGTTAACACCAATTCATGGCTTCTGTATATTCTTTTGAATGCTACCTACATCCTTGTGAACAACAAACTTTGAACTTTGCCTGTTGCTGTTGTGAAGGATTTCTTCATGAGGACCTCATCTTCTATTGCTTTCATTCTTGCAATTGTTAAATATTATTACCATCAATTGTATTTATGTGTCATTGAGCCACTTGCTGTACAGACACATAACAAGAGACATGCCCTGCCCATGTGCATTAGACAACCAAGATTACCTGGTAAATATAATTCTCCTAAAGATCATGCAAACAGTTCATGTTTCCACATTGCACTGCCCTAGTTTGCTATTCTCCTTTTCTGGTTCCATTGGTTTATCTTAATACCTTTCTAGGCTAATGTGACTGTCCTCACATTCTCCCAGCTTTCTCCATCATTGACTATCATGATGAACTGAGTTGCTGCATTGAAGCAAATCCCAGTCTGATAAGAAGCAACAGCATGTTAAGCAGGTTTCATGCTTCTTTCACAGATTGCTTGATTCAGCTGATACAGCCCTAAACTATGTCTGGCTCCATTTCCCTGCCGTGGTCATTTGACTTTAATGTCTCTCTGGTGCTCAGTCTGCATACTCAGAATGCAGTGATAATAACAACAGACAAAATCTCTTCTAATGTTGAACTCAAACTTCCTTGAAAAAGTACCAAGATGTGTAGCAAATTAGACTTCATCTAGTGGACAGTTATATCTCTTGCACAGAAGTGTATTAATTGGAAATGCATCAATACAGAGTCTTCCAGCTGAGATAACCTTTCAGTACAGCAAGAAATGTCACACAACCTTTATGCAATCTCACTGTGCTGCTTCAAAAACATCCTTTGGCAGATTTAGATATGTGGATCAGAGTGAGTCCTTGCTAAAACACTCCAGCCCTGAGGGGGTCCCAGGTAAGTTTGAGCTGCAAGCTGCAAGCCTCTACAAGTAATTGACCTGTGTGGAAAGCCAGCTGGATCACCTGCAGATGTTAGTGGTGGTAGTACACACTTGCCCACAGGGAACTGGATTGCAGTGACTCAGTTTTCATCAGATAGCAAAAATTATCCCTCTTTATTGACCCCAAATGAGCCATGACTTCCCAATAAGAAATGGCTCTGGACACCAGCTCGAGCTCATTGAACAGGGGCAAAGTCACCACTGGTTTCCTCCTGGCACTGGATGATCAGTACAGACAGAAAGCCTTTGTCATTCTGCCCTCAGCACTTGCACTTTTGAGCTCAGTCCAACTCTTAACACAGCAGCCCAACTCTTAGCACAGCATCACAGACCACAGCCCTTACCTGCAAACTGTCTGCATGCAGATCTGTAATGAGCACCATATCCTCATCTCTCAATGAATCCTGATCAGAGGACGTGTCTCAGATAGCCTTGGCCAGTTAAAAACAGTCCAGATTAATACTGTTGGACCTGGACATGACTGTGGAATTAGATGAGAACCTGAATCACTAATGTAACAGCTTTATGCCTGACTGCTTTCAAGGAGATAGGGATGTGTCCCCAGACCAGGATAAGCTCAGAACAGCCCTTCAAGATATTGGCAATGAAGTTAAAATACCATTCCTCAGACTCTTTTAGTGCATGGTTGATGTGTAAGAGTCTTTACTCATTCAATATCTGCTTAAATGACTGCAGATAGTATCAAGCCAGCTTGGAGGGTGGAGTTGCTGCAGGCACTTTACGGGAAGAGAACCATGTCTTGCCTTCATCCCCTCTGAAGTTTAAAGGCAGCTTCAGTGAGCCCTCCAGCTAAAAGGCACTGGAGATCTCCTGTGACAGGAAACTCAGTGCAAAGAAAACAAAGAATTCTGGGAAGATTGCTTGGGTACTGACTGTATGGTATGGCAGACTTAGAACTGTAGAATAACAGTATATGCTGAGTTGAAAGGGACTCATTAGGACTGTTGAGTCCAACTCCTGGCCCAGCACAGGACACCCCAAGAATCACAGCATATGTCTGAGAGCATTGTCCAAATGCTTCCTGAACTCTGTCAGGCTTGGTGCAGACCTCCTGCATCTGCCTGAAAGCTGGATCTGTGCTTGAAGATCTCCCCCAGGCACTCATCTGCCACGACACCTACTTTTACTCTGAGAAACCAACTAAATTAGTTGCAATAGGCATGAAAATGTGGATACTGTAATAAACTGCATTCTTATTTTGGGCAATATCTTGGCTGTGATGAAGACTAAGTTTTTAAATACACTTTGAAGAAACGCTGTGACCCAGCATGAGCATCTGGAAGGTCTGGTTGGGGTCAGAATAGCACAGATGTGTTAAGTTGGTAGGTGTATACCTGCCCCTGAGAGCAGAAACAGTCAGTGTGGACCTCTTTAGGACTGGGAAGATGAGAGTCAGACCCCCAGATGGCTACCTATATCCCAGACTTTGTAAGAAACAGGTTCCAACACTCTGAATTTTAGTTTGGGATGCTCGCAGTACATGATATGAAGCCCTGATTGGTATTCCAGCTTTTCTCCACCTCAAAAATGGAAATATTCAATGTAAGAATTGAGTGGCAGTTTGAAAAATGGAGGAAACCAGTGGCTGGATGATTTACTTGACAATAAAGCTAGAGTGATTCTTCCCAGATGTGTCCAGAACAGCAGTCCTTGACCTTGGTGGAAGGGAGGAGAAAGCCTTCCCTGGGAGCCCCAGTGTGTATCTCAGGGCATGTCAGACGGTGAAAGACCCCTGGTAGTTTTCTTTGCCGTTTTCACTTTTCTGTATCTTTCTCCCTACACACATATATCTATGAATATTTTTCTCTTCAGGATCTATGAAGACAATACTTGTCTGGAACCAGCGACACTCTCTGGTGACTCATCCCTTTCCATTAGATCCAAATGATCAATACGTTCCTCAAAGATCATATGTCAGGCTGAAGCCCAAGCAGACATGGATGGGACTGGAAAGCTAGTTTGAGAACCAGGAGTGCAGGCTCCTGTGTTTGCAGCAAGAACCATGGCAGCAATGAGGAGCCCAGCACACACCAACATGTCAGCATTCCCATGCCTCCCACACTCACACTGACACTTCCACATGAAAGGTCCATGCTCAAGTTGATTTCTCCTGGATACCAGAGCTCTGTCTTGCCCAGAGCCTTGGCTCCATCTTACAGCTCCGTAACAGAGGTCCACAAGCTGTGGAAGTCACCGATTCCCCCGTGTGTCACAGACAGCTTTGGCTCAGCAGAGTCCAGGAGTCCAGACTGCTTCACAACCTGCTAGACAAGTTGGCAGCATTTCACAGTCGGATCTGATGGATCTGTGCCCAATATCATTGAAATTAGTGTACTTCTTGAATGTTCTGGCTCCTGCAGATTGATGTGCAAGCCTGGAAATCCCTGTCACTGTAGAGCTTGCAGTCTGCCCTGACTCTGCCCTCAATCCTGCTTTCTGGCATCAGGACAGCCCCTGCACAGCTCCCTGTGCTTCCACCATCACAGCAGGCACCACTGCTTTGGTGTTTTCCACAGACCATGATTCCACCTGAGTGGCCATCAATGCTGTCATGCTTGTGGGAGGCATGTGGAACACGTTTTCTGTTGAGTATTGACAGGAGGTAGTGGCCTTTGTGTTTGTGCTGCTGGGGATACATAGTGAGTGTCAGCACTGTTATCGAAGAGCTTTCACTGCAGGAAGAATTAATAATGTCTGCTTCTTTCCTTCACACTTCTGCAGGAGTCGGTCAAGCCCAGCACCATGATTGATGGTGTGAGCAAAGCCTTGTTGGCGCCGTCTCGAAGGCAGGTGCCTATTAATGAAAGGAGAAGACAAGGATGAAGGTGTCTTGCAGGACTTAAAATTCCCCTATCAGCTCTGGGCAGTCAGAGTGAGTGGCTTGTTCAGGGGGTGTATTTGCTGACAAAAGTCTGTGCAAACAAGGACCTTGAGAGAACATGCAGGGAACAGCTGCGCTGTATCTGGGAAAGGTGAATGCCGTTTGCAAAGCAAACTTGCTCTAATTCAGGCAAATACTGTTACAAGCAATGCAGCTGAAAAGAAAACACGTTTACAGGGATGTTAACATGACTCCTATCAAGTGCAGGGAAATGGGGAAAATGCCAGCGTCTGTGAAACTGCCACCTGAAGCAAATAATTCCTGCTAGGAAAACCCTTTCGCAAAAGCATCTTGCCTTGGCTGAACATTCTCAATACCTGGGGAGAAAAGGTGTTTAGTGTGTTGCAGGATTTGGCCTTCACAGGCCCACTCTGAGCACCAGCTCAGTGGTTACTTGCAAAAATATTATTGCTTTGGGTTTGGAGTGCGGGTTGGAGCTGCCCCCAGTGTTGCACTGCAGAGGCAAGGGGTGCTGAACACATCCTGGGAATCAGCATCTTTCAGGGGGCTGACACTGAGCATCCCCATGCTGAGAACCTCAAACCACTCTTCCATCAAAATTTCATCCCATGTTTCTCCCTTCCCATCTCCAGGACCACTGCCACCACCCTGAGCGCCTCTGAGGGAAAAGATGCACATGCCTTCAGGAAAGCAGGAAAGCTGCAAAATTTGGGAACAGAGCCCCACCTTGTGGAAACGACCTCAGGCCCTGCTTACAGGCTTTTGTGGGTTGTCTTGTGAGCCCCAGCATGACCGCATGCCTCACATCCTGCCTGCTGCTACATTAATTAG
Organism: Pyrgilauda ruficollis; assembly: GCF_017590135.1. Taxonomy (NCBI): domain Eukaryota; kingdom Metazoa; phylum Chordata; class Aves; order Passeriformes; family Passeridae; genus Pyrgilauda; species Pyrgilauda ruficollis. Next base: position 3,666,262 of record NW_024529932.1, read on the forward strand.
TCTAATAAGAGGTTTTATCTCAGTGTCAGTCACAGTCATGCTGCACACAGCACAGGCATGGGGTGATGCCTGGGTCTTCCTCTCCCATAGCTCAAGATATTCTGTGCAGCCCATGTGAATGGCAATGATATTTGTGTTACTATCAAAAAGAAAAAAGGTTTTATTCTTTACAGTGGGTTTCTGATTTAGAGACAGTGGGAGACCTGGTTGAAGGTCAGGCTGAGCATCTTCCATTGAAGGAAAGAAATTAAATGGCCTTTTAAGTGTTCCTAAGCCATGTAAAGGCATCAGACAGAGGAACCCCAAGGACCTAGGGGTTGCCTACAGCCAGGTCAGCTGCCAGAAGAGCACTGGCTGGAGGAGCTGCTCAGCAAGCAAGGATGTTATGGCCCAGGAAAGGCTGCAAGTCAGCAGCTCCTTGAATCCTGTAGTTGCTGGGTTTCAGGATATAGAAATGGCCCTCTCCTTATTTTTCCACCTGTACCCAGGGAAGGTGGTGTCTACCCACATTTTTCATACATAAAGTGGGATAGTAACATCAGTTCATTTTCCTCCACCTTCTGGAAGCTCCCCAGGAAAATCCTGTGGCACTGAACCAAAGGGTACCGTGGTTCGAAGTAACTATCCAGTGGTGATCACATCTCTCAGTGCTTGGCTAAATTAATATTTTTCCTAAAAATATTTTTTTTATCCTATGTTTCTGTGCCCAAATTCCTGTAAAGCACAAAGGTGACTTTAAAAGCCCATAACCTGGCACACCAGAGCACAGAGATCCTCAGCACACAAAAAGTCAGAGCCACTGGTATATCTGATGATGTTCTCCAGGCTGGGAGTTCCCAATGTTTTGTTTTCAGGAATCATTATTAGTTGGTAAGATGTGAGAGTTGGTTAGACAGCCAAGTTCCCTACCAGCACCAGACACTGGTGTGAGGCAGGAGGTGCTCAGTCAAAGCAGTTGCCTTCTGCCAGAGCAGAGAAGCAGTAGCAAAACCCTGAGCTGTGCCCAAACACCCTACTGATAAGCACATCAGGTTGTAAGCCTGACTATTTCTTAACCTTTTGCAGTAAAAATGCAGGGACTGTATGGTGTCAGTATGTCTGAGATTAATGAGACTTTTGGATACAGGGTTTGGGGAGGATTCAGGGTTTTGGTTTTAGATGTTTCATAGAAAGCCTGAACAAGCACCATAAGTCAGCTCAGTGCTAGTTAATGATTAAGCTGGATAACACCAAGCTGCTTTCAATTGATTTTTAGAGGGGAAACAGCAAGCTGGAATCTTAATTTCCATGACACACAGGTGTAAAGAGGAGTGACAGGGGCTAGCAGTCTGGAGCTGCCACGCTGGGGAGCACAAGATCCTCAGCACACAGGACTGCAGCAGGGCACAGTCTGTCAGGGACATCCCCAGCCCAGAAATGGTGACAGGAGAAGGCGATGGATCTGGTGACGGAGAGGAGGTGACGGTGGAGACCAGCTCCCCAGGGTGCCGGCACCCTGCTTGGGGCAAGTGTCCCTGTGCCCAGCAGAGCTGACAGTAACACCTCCTCCCTTTAGGGCTCACCCCTTGCACAGATGCCAGTAGTGGAGGTAGAAGTTTGGGTGCTCTCCCCGTGTCCCGCATGGGTCACAGGAGTTTCCCCACTCAGGATGCCCATGATGCCCTCTGAACACCCCTGCTCCGTCCATGGGCTGCATTTGAGCTAAACCTTTCAAGCCTCCTCACCTGCCTTGGCTGCCCGCCTGCAGAGGGAAGGCGGCTCTCTGGGTGGCTGCGGGGGTGGGGTTTGCACGCCTGGTGCTTGGTGCGTGGGTGACATCTACCGGCCGTGCCTTCAGCTTCCTTTTATGCTTTTATCACTTAAAAAAATCCGTGACAAGGAAAGTGACACTGGAGGCTGTGCTGTTTTAACTGCTCGTTTAACTGTGCCAGGGTCAAACCAATACATTATTTTCATAACTGTATGAAGGCTGTGTGTCTCATGCCACGGACCTTCTCTAGGGCTTGACAAAAAAATGAGAATTCAAATGAAGCAGTACAAAGCTGTAGGAAATCTTGAAACATGAATGGAGGTTATCCTCCTGTAGTTATTCCCCTGCAATTAAGATTAGATTCTGGATCTATTTATTTCATTGAGAATTCACAACCAGTACAGAGCACAACTAAAAATATGAAGTAATATTAGTGAAGTTTTCTTTACAGAAAATTGCTGCCACTTATTTGAGGATTTATTTTAGAATGTCAAAATAATGGTAATTTCTATAATATTTTCTACCTTTTGAAGAGTAGAAGGTAAAATTAGGAAAAAGTACCTGCCTAGCTGTGACCAAATCCCAGAATAAGAACTAATTGAACACATATTTTCAAACATCAAATACTTGTGTAATTTTTAGAAGAAAAATATCCAGGCTGGTGGTTTTTCTTGTATTGGTATTGGATGAAATATTATAGTTAAGCTCCAGGTTATAACACTTGGATCCATGCTCAACAAACTGCCCTGGCTGGATGCAACTCACCAAGTGCCTGGCTGTGGGCACAGCCAGAAAGCTGGAGCTGGAACAGTATTGCTCCACATCCTGGTTCTTGCATGAGGCTGAACCTTGCAAATTCTTATCAATGCAGCCATAAAGAAAAAAATTGTAAATACACTACTCAAAGGGTCAAATTCAAAGGTGAGTAGAAAGCAAACAACATTCATACTTTCAAATACTGTGATTTTTAAGCTTTTTATTATTTTGGCACCTGGCATATAATTTGTGAGTGTTTAGGTAAGGTGAGGCAGTGGTAGAGACTGTACAAGCAGTACCTTGTCATTCCCACAGTATAATAGCACCCGCAGCCACTGCAATATCTGTAGTGCCATAAATGTTAATCCAGCTTGTCCTCTTTCCTCATGTTATTTCTTCACACCTTTAGTCACTTCCTAAAGCACAAGACTGGGACAGGAGCACAGCAAGAATAATGAGCCCTGTTGAGAGCAGCCCTGCAGAGAAGCCTTGGGTGTTCTCGAGGATGAAAGGCTGGACATGAGCCAACAGGGCTTGTAGCCCAGAAGGCAAACCACGTTCTGGGCTACATCCAAAGCAGCATGGCCAGCAGGAGGGGATTCTGCACCTCCATTCTGCCTTTGTGAGACCCCACTTGGGGTGTTGTGTCTAGCTCTGGGGTCCTCAGCACAGGAAAGACGTGGAGATGGTGGAGTGAGTCCAGAGGAGGGCACCAAGGATAATCAGAGAGCTGGAGCACCTCTCCTCTGAAGACAAGTTGAGAGAGCTGGGGTTGTTCAGCCTGGAGAAAAGAAGGATCCAGGCAGACCTTATAGCACTTTCCAGCACCTGAAGGGGTCTTAGAAAAAGGAGAGAGAGGAACTTTTTATATGGGCAGATGACAGGACAAGGGGCAATGGTTTTAATCTGAAAGAGGACAGGTTTAGATTAGATATTAGGAAGAAATTCTTTACTCTGAGGGTGGTATAGTGCTGGAACAGGTTGCTCAGAGAAATTGTGGATGCCCCACCCCTGGAAGTGTTCCAAGTTGGGTGGAGTTCTGAGCAACCTGATCCAGTGAAGGGCATCCCTGCCCATGGCATCCATGGGATGTTGGAGCTAGATGATCTTTAAGGTGCCTTCCAATCCAAACCATTCTGTGATTCTCATTCTGTGGTGGGAAACTGGTTCAGGCTCAGAGAAGGCAGCTTCAAGATCAGCCCTGAATATAAAGATCTCCTTTTCCCTGTTAGCCATTCCCGAAGCACAAGAGCTGAATTACCGTGAATTTCTTAGCATCCCTTCCAGGGACTGTGAGTTTCCATGCAATACAGCTGAGCACCTGTTCCAGTCTCCAAGGCCACCAGTTCTTCCACCACAATGTCCTAATCCTCCTATGCACTGACTGAACATCTCCATGTACCATCCTGGGGTTTTGCTCTCTGCTTTGACCACTGAGGAGATTCTGTCCATGATCAGTTCCTGAAGAATCTGCTGTGACGTGAAAGCCTGGCCTTACATACATGCTGTGTTGAATCCCCTTTTCTAAAAGCTGCTTGATAATTTCTCTGAGGGCATCCAATGAGCTGCTTTTCAGATACCCACAGAGTATATAAATAATTTTTTTCCTTGTGAAGAAAGGTGTCAGGTTTATTTGGTATTACCTACCTTTTCTAGATCAATGTTCTTCCTATTTTTTTAATTCCTGTTTTATGTCTACTTCTTTAGATTTCATTATTGAGCCCTTCATGGACATGCAAACTTTTGAACCCTAAGTTTTTCCTGTCTCCCATACTCCTTCTGAGTAACCTCATCTCAGTCCTCCTTGATTATAAATCTTCTGCAGATCAATAGATATCACCTCCTGCCGCTAATAAATTGCCTTTATTACTTCATTTGTATATTTCCTAATCTAAATCTCTCCTGATTAGCTCCATTTGATCACTAATAAAACATCCCCATGCTCCAATGCAGGGTGTTAGTTCATCCAGTAGTCACTGCTTCCCCGGCAGTCGGCCCCAAAGATTGGAACACTATAAGCAAGCACAGTATATTTCATGTGTGATGCAAACGACTAATACTATGTTTCATTTTGTGAATTACAAAATAAACTCCTTCTGGAGACACAAGAATGCAAATCATGTAGAAAATTATTTGTTCAGATTCTCAACCATGTGGAAGAAGAGTGTTTAGCAGCTTTAATGTCTGATCTCCAATAATAGACTGGATGAAATTTAATGCAGCTCATCTTGTGGTGCTCTTTTGAATAAAATCTGTAAAGAAAGCTCCTATAAGGAAAGCTCCTGCATGCTAACATCCTGCACTTTTGTTTTTTTAAGAACATGATTTAGCTCAGATGTCCTTTGGCAAAATTCTCTCTTAAATGTTCTGCTCACCCACCCCCAGCTGACATCTTCCAACCCTTTAATGGCACCTCACAATTATTGCTTTTGAAGCCCTTTGGAATTTACAGCTGTATAAATGTCAGTGCTGTTCTGTAAAATATCAGTTATGTGAAAATCTGGGAAAGCTGCCCAGCTGTGATCCTGCCAGGAATTTGGATATAAGTGCAACATGACTGGTTTGGATTCGAAGGAGACTAGGAGACTTGATTGATAGTTCCTAATAATCATGCTCTGAGTATCGGAATAGAGTTTACTGTAGTTTAGATTTATCCATTCCTGCAGAGGAAGAAATTGCTCTGGCAGCTATTCCATAAACCACATTGTTTGGGATGCCACCAGGTGGTGCCAGCAAGTCAGGGAAACAAAGTCAGGGACAGACTCGGGGAAATCAGACTGGATTGAGGATGAGACAGTTCCCGGGACCTCTTCTTTCTGTTTCTAGTCGGGGACATCAATTCCAATCCCTTCCAGCTGCTCTTAAAATATTTTTCATGGTTTTGCATCACACTTCAGAAGCCTATTTTAAGACTCAGCTCAGAATACTGTAAGCAGTTGGCATGCCCTCAAAAATGTCCCTTTTATAAAAAGACAAGCACTTCTGTTGTTTTTTCCTAGTTCCTAACAATTGCTTAAAATCAAATGACGTGGAAAATCTAGTGATCTCTATGTCTTAATCCTTCATGCCTCATTTATTTTGGATTAATATTTGACTGTGACTATTTTTGTTACTTAGTCATTGCAAAAATCAAAGCAAATTCCAGTGCTTCTTTTAAGAAATCAGTCATTCTAAGCTGTGTACCAGACTCTTTCTTCTGAGCTGATATTGCTCACATCCTGTTAAACTGTTGTCAGGATATTTCCCATCTTTGAGTCTGGATGTAAAATTAAGTCCTGCTCAAATTTAAACATCAAAATTCACATGGAGTTTTGTGAGGAAGCCCAGAGATCCATAGAGAGTGGAGCTGTAGTGTTGCTCTTGCCATGGAGTGATAACAGGGCCAGGGAAATACCCTATAGCCCCATCATTTCACACAAACTGAGCAAATGATGGGGTACATGGACAGTTTCTCAGCCTTTGCTCATACAGGCAGAAGTAAAAAGAACATTGTAGTGGATCAAGAGAAGGGATTATCCCCTCTAATCACCCTTCATTATACCACATCTACATACTGCATCCAGTTTTATATTCCCCAATACAGGAAAGATCATGATGGGAATGATGGGGAGAATTCAGCAGAGGTCATCAAGAAATATTCCTGGATGTGAGTAGAATGAATTACCTTTGAAAAGCTTTTCTCTCTCCTCTGATTACAGAGGGTACATAAATACCTAAAGTTAGGCTATATGAATCTCCTATGAGTTGAATTTCTGAAAGTTGTAGGAGGGTCTGGACCAGACAGACTGAAAGCCTGATTTTCTTGCTCCAGCAACTGATTTGGACTTGCTTTTAAGCTTGTCCCTCTGAGTGTCCAGTCTGCCAGGCCTTTTTCATTGGTTTCCACCTCTGCAAATGTCAACCTTTAGCCAAGCTTTCATCACAGATTACTCACTGAATGCATGTAAAACCTCTGTATCTACACCACCATCTTTCAGGTGATCCAATCATCATTTCAACAGTAATTTTTGCATTGACCCAAGAAGAATAAGTCCATGTCATCAGGTGGGTCAGCTTTTATGGATAACAGACTCCACAGACCGGAAGCATCCTACAGCGTTGTGTGTAGCGCTAAGAATTAAACAGGTGTGATCACCAGTTCCTGCTCTGTGATCTGCATTTGGGTCTCTCGCTAGTTGATGCTGTGATGCTGAGGTAGCCATGGAAGTCAGTACCTCCTGCTCCCAGGGTTCAGCCCCCTAATCCACTCTCATTTTCAAAGGTGGAAGCTGAAGATGCTTGGCAGCGCAGGAAATTAGACCTCTTGTGCAAGTCTGTAAATACACCTATAGATGCCAAGATGATATAAAGAAGAAAACAGATACAGCTGTCTCTTACACAGCTGCTGCCTTATAGATTCCTGAAACTATTATTGCACACAGCTCTTGTTTGTCACAATTTAAATGGTAACAGCTGTAGCAGAAAAAAAGATCCTAGTGTCTTCCTCACTGCATCTGCAAGACACAGGAAGGGAGAATACAAATTTAAAATATTATTTTTATCTCAAAATCACAGGATATGTGGTGAAACTCTACCTGTCCTTAAAGAAGCAGGTATTCTTGGAAGGTCAAATTGTTAGAAAGCTGTTTGTGTTATTTGGTCATCTCAAGATGATTTCAAAATTTTAAAATAATACAAAGAAATTGCACTTTTTTCTTTTATTCTTCTTAGTTTGCTATCCCTGCAAGTTTTGTGCCAACAGAACATACAGTCTCTGTGCATGCAGTCTCCTTCTGTAACAGTGACATTTAGGCACAGCTATTTAAGAACTCAGTGTAAGAGACTCTGCTACAGGTTGTATTTGATAACAGCAGAGGTGCCGGGGAGTCTGTGACCTTTAGTGCAATAAAACAGTGGGATAACTAGGATCAAAACTTAAATCCTGAGGACCCACAACAAGCAAGGCTGGTGCTGAGCCCTTGGAGGAAAGGCATCTCTGGAGCTGTCTGTCATAGCCTGCTTGATATGTCACATTAGCATCTTTTCCACGCTGACCCCACTGAAATGTCACAGGCCATTTATTTCATCCCAAGCATCCAGTGCCAGTGCTCATGGCACAAGGTTGCATTAGCTCTGAAAGATTTCCTGTGCATTGGCCTGAAGACAGAAGACAAATGGGGTGCTCTGTGCTCCAGCTTGGTCAGTCAAATTGACCTTTCAGAGCAGCCTTACATGGATTTATCCCAGGTTTTCGACACCATAATCTGAGGGAAGTTTTGCTCTTGTGTTGCACAGAAGCAGGCTCTCCTCCAAGAGGGATAGCAGATGTGTGTGTGGGAAGAAACCTCGACTAGTCCCTGCAGGAGAAATAATAAAATCATAGAATCATTTAAGCTGGAAAAGACCTCTCAGATCATCAAGTCCAACCCTTAACCCAGCACTGCCAGGTCCACCACTAAACTGTGCCCCCAAGTGCTACATCTACACATCTTTTAAATACCCCCAGGGCTGGCTACTCCACCACTTCCCTGGGTTGCCTGTTCTAATGCCTGGCCATCCTTTCAGGAAAGAGATTTATCCTAAGGAAAAGAAGCTCCTTTCCAAATGGACAAGAGGAGCAAGGATGCTTGTAGCTGTGTAGGGAGCTCTGTCACCTCCTTCACAGAGTGTAGGACTTCCTCAGCTCTTGCCTCTAGCATCAACATCTGTTTTCATGCTGCATGTGTCATCACACTTACGTCCAGAGGCAATGGGAGACGAGACGTGTCCCAGAAGACAGATACCTGTGAACATACTCCTCCTCACTGGTGGTCAATGCTACTGCATGACCATGGCATAAGAACCTACAAAGAACAGAGTAAAACTTTTCCAACTCTTACATTAATGTCATTTTCTGGAGAAAAAAAAAAAAAGTAATTTTATAGAGAAAGTTTTAGAAGCAATTAATATGTACATGAACCAATAGCCAAATTATCCTTGTAAACCTTGGTGTACAGTTTTCAATACAGGGCAATAAAACCTGGGAAACAGGAGCTCAGTGTCCTTCAGCAAAAACCAAACAAAACCTTCCTTAGTTATTTTAGAAAGCTGAATAGCACTGCATAAATATATTTTCCTCCTTCAAAAGGCAGGTCACAGCAGCCTTAATTATCGGAGGGACAGAATGGAAACAACATAAAAATAAATCCTTTGAAAGTTTGCTCTCATTACCACATTTGGCATATTTAAGCATAAACACCATCTGTGTTTATCAAGAAACACAGCAATAGCTGCCGTCCGATCCCACAGTGACACCAGTGTTTACGGAGATTTACAAGTAAGGGGCACATGCAAGACTTCCACAGAAACTGAGCTTCCCTGAAAGTATTTGCTCAGTCACCAGCTGGTCACGTAGATGGAGGCACTTCTGCCAAGAGAAGAATCATCACAGAAGAAAAGCAAAGCCTCAAATCTCTCATGGAAGTTTCTTCTAGTGAACCCAAGGAGACAAATAGCAGCAAAAGCTACTCGCAGCAAAGGATCAAGCCATGAAACACACTTTGTGCTTTTAGCTTTTGTACCTGCCATGGGGGAGGAGGAGCATCTGCAGCTCCCGGGTCAGCTCACTGCTGTGCCCCCCTCACTGGCAGAATGGGCACCTGCTGTCCCTCTGCCTTTGCAGCAGGCTGGGAATGCTGGAGGGCACTCACCCTGGTAGACCAGCTCCCAGGCAGGGAGGGAGTGGTTTGTGACCTGACTAGGCGCTGTGCTCTTGCACCAGTCTCTCTCATCCAACTCTGGTGCAACAAGAGATCCAGGCAAATAGGTGCCAGTAGGAACAATTCCTCTACAGATCCTGTGGTAGCTTCCTCTGCCAGCCACCTGTGACCATGGATCTGGATCCTGGGTAATGTTTGTTTGGGCTCCCCTTGATCCTACAGCATCCTTCTGTGCAGAAGCAGTAGCAGGGTGAAAAGACAAGCACAGGAGCAGAAGCAAGACATGCCCTGCCTAAAGCCAGGATGCAATGCTGCCAAGGGGCAATGATGGCTTCATCACAGCCTCGACACTGTTGTTTAGCTCAGCACAGGCATTTGGAATCCTCCCACCAGGACCAAACATGGATGTAGATACAGGCAGCTGATCAGCAACAACCAGCTCCTCTGTGAACATGAAGCCCTGAGCTATCTGAAACACAAAGCCGCAGGCAATGACAGGCCTGCCTTCACTGCAGGCTGTGGCAACAGTCTTTGGTTCTCCTTTGCTGACACACAAGAGTTAGGCAGACTGCTCGTACTAAAATCCCAGTGTGCTTTTGCTTCACCATGCAAAAGAGCTATGTGAATAAATGTCAACTATTTTTAGATGATAGAAGTAATTATGTGAATACATAACAAGCTCTTTTGCAATGAAAGATTAGAAGAAAAATACACAGACATCCAAAGTACATCGCCTAAGTCTGAACAGCCTGGAACAGCATCTGATCTCCACTGCTCTAGCATCATTTGCCCAAAACCAGTTAAGAAGACTGATACTAATATTCTCAGCATATTTTGGCTCTTCCTTCTTGTAGAGGTGTCATTGAGTGGCCTGATTGTGATAGAGATACACTGAATGATGCAAAGGCAATCCAATTAAAATTAAAACAAATTAAAAATCCACAGTATTGATGTTAATTTTTTTCAATTCCAGCCTGGTGGCCTTATGAGAAGTGGAACTGTGAAAGTTAGCAGAAACTGTAGACAGCAGTTTCACTGCCTAAAATCTTTCAACAATATGTCCATAGTATTTAATCTGAATTTTCCTTTTCTTATTTTTCTCTCATTTACCCTAATTACATTGTCATTGTGCTTGCCTGAGTAATTTTTTTCTATCAACAGTGTTTACTCTCCTCAGATATTTACAGACTACTTTTACATCTGCCCAAACACTGTGTTATACATCAGAAAAAACTTATTCTGCTTTATGATTTTACCTTAGAAGTTGATCACTCTGGTCTTCTCCTGAAATTGTGGCTTTGCTCTGGATTCTGTCATCCCACCAACATGGTGGTCTCAGCACCCAGTGTACGCTCCCAGAAGCTGTGAAGGCAGCAAGAAAGACCTACATGGTAAACACCCTGTCCCAGACAGAGAAGCAATTTTCAACCTGTGCTTAACTCTAAGAACACAAGAAATCCTACTTGCTTTACTGAGATTACACATGCTCTTAAAATAAAACCTTGCCCAGCTGCTGTGCTGGAGTGGGATCAGAGGGTTCTGTTCTATATCAAGCCCATTAAAAATGGTCTTTTCACCCATTTTTCCGTGATAAAATGTGTGTGTGTGAGTAGAGTTTGGGGTGTGTTTTCTTGCAAGTAATTTATTTGCTGCCCACTGTCACTTCAGTGTCTCTGGATGTGGTCTTGTACCTGTGCTTCCCTTCCCTAAACATTTGGGGCTGTGTATCTTTCCTGAACAACTTCACATTCCTCCAAGCTAAGACACATTCTCATTATTTTTTGTTTGGCTTAAAAAGAGCACTGGAGCAAGTGGAGGGATGAAGAGAGTTTTGGTGATGTGTTTGCCTTGAGAAAATATGACTTACAGTGGGAATGTAGGTGGAGTGGTTTCCTGGTGGATTTCTGCTGAGTCACTGGATTATTTTGTGCCAGCTCCAAAATTTTTATCAGTCCTAATATACCAATCTCATAGAACTTCCCTGGTATCTGTGAAGACATTGGTCCTTTTCTCCTGCTTCCCCATGCTGACATTCCCAGCATCTCTTTTTCTCCTGTACATAGCCATTTATTTTTGTGAAAATAGTGGGACACATTGGCTTATGTCGGTCACAGTTTGATAGTGCAAGAATAAGGAGGAACACCTGCACACATGCTTTTCTGCCTAAACCATGGTATACCAAGAACTTCATTTCTGTAGCAATCTTGGCTAAAAGACTTGCTTGAGGAAACAAGGAGTTATCCCAGATGAGTTATGGAGAGCTGTACTGTGCTAATCACATTCTCATTCCTTTTAAGTGAACAACTGACAAAATCAGGGAGATCTGCAGTGCTTAATGCCTTTAAAGACAGATCTGCTTTACTTAGATGTCCAAGTATGGGCCTCAGTCTGTAATGCCACTCCTACAGATCTTGTGGCTGAAGTTCTCCAGGTCTGGCTGCACGCTGCACTGGTAAGGCAGACAGATGCTGGTGACTGCTTCAAACAGAACAAGCTTGAAGATGTGACATCTGTGGTGTGAGGGAAAAACAGTATCAGCATATTTGAAATCCAGGGAACCACGTGAACAGTTGCTACATGCACCAGAGGCTTCATCTGTGATACTCAGACAGTGAAATGGCCATGAGCACAGCTCAGAGAACTGGAAGGTGTGTGGAGTAAGAGTAAGGGCATCCAGCAGCCCTATGGTGAAAAATGGTCTGTGCCAATGGAGCTGCCATCCTGCCCAGCCACAGAGAACATGAGCAGCCATAGCTCTACTCATGGTGAGGACTCCCAGGCCTGGCACTGCCAGCATTGGTGGAGCAATTAACTGGGACCCTTGAAACACCCATACACAGCAAGTCTCACCTCCAAGGTGATGGTAGACCTGGACTCCATCCAGGTCTGTCAGGCTTATTTTTTCATGAGTTGAGATCTCACAAATCTTGTCTTGTTGAACCCAAGGAGATTTTCTGTTGGGATGTGTGATTGCTCCTTTTGGTTCTTCTTTTGACCTAGAACAGATTGTAGAGCACCCAAGTGCAAGGGGAGTGCAGAAGGATGAACCCCATTGACTGCAACTGTACATATGAAGTGAACATGTCCGTGGCAGTGTGCATTTGCTTGGATATCCTGCCTGCACCTACAGTTCAGGTGTAGATCCATACAGTCCATTGCACTTGTATGTGCACTGAGTCTCTTGGGAGCTGAACTGTGCCCAGGTGTTTGGTGCACCAAAGGGTGGCTGCTGGGGATAAAAACCATGCCAGGGGTGTGCTAAGTATTTCACCAGGACAGCTGCAGGCCAGTGATGTAAGTCCATGTCCTATCCCTTCCTAGTTTATCTGCATATCTAGAGACCAAAAGGAGGCCCGGGAGAAGACAGTCCATGCAGGTGAAGAGCAAGGCAAGGACAGTCTCTGGCAGAGGTTATGGTGTAAGAGCTGAGCCAAAGCTGGAGCAACAAGCCAAGCCACCATACCACACAGCTGAGCTGCCGAAAGAGGTGAATCCTGACCTCTGCAGAGCCAGCAGGAGGTGTCAGGTTGGAACAGGCAGAGGGGGAACAGCTAGAGGGGGAACAACCATGCACAGCAGGCTTGAAGGACCCCCCCATGCACCTGGGGGCTGGATGGGCCATTTCTTTAAGAAAAATCATCCTCTGGCTCAGAGCCCAGACTCTCAAATCTGCTGTGAATCAAGCTGCCCTCTTTCAGCACTGCACATACCTTTCATATTTCTTTCCCTCAAGGAACTGTTTTGTGATGATTAATGAATTATGAAGGTCACCTTTTGAGTCTTCAGCTCTTTCAGAGATTGAAAGAAAACAAAATCCGGAAGAGTTCGAGCTAAAAGTGTCATGGCAAATGCATCCATTTTACTTTATTTATGATTGCATTCACAATGGACTTATTAAGTACATTCTTTAAATAAACAGAACTTGAGACTGTTTGTTAAATGCTGGGATTTTCTGCAGTAAAACATCTGCTGCCTATTTCTTAAGGACCATTTGGGTAACACTAGAGCACGTACAGATATGTATCTATTTCCTGGAAATTGCTTAAGCATACTTCAAAAATGTAGAAATCTGCACCTTTACCACCCAAGAAAACCTAAAACTAAAATGAATGAGACTGGGCAATCTCTAGCTAAGAGAAATTCAATAAATCTACCCTGCACATGACCTGTGTTGGTATGTGAGATTGGAAAGCTTGCTGGCAGGAGACAGGAAAGTTGACCATAAATCTGCATAACTCAGACTAATAATTCATGATGCTGCGTAAAGCAACCTGGCTATTTGAGCACTGTGCTTTTTCTAATGGTGTGCCTGTTGAATAAACATCTGGACTTGCATCTTTTTCCACAGCTGATGATGCTCTGGATGAGAACTTCCTTTTGAGTGTCCATGTTATGTCCATATGGTTAATAATTTATAACCTTGAGGAATCTTCTTTTAGATGCTAAGTACAAAGAGACAGACATTAGGAATATCTGCAGGTTAAGCTTTTAATGAGATGTGCTCCTTGACAAATATCTCCATGATGTTTGATGTCTCACCCCCTCTCTGTCAGTAAGAGTCCAACTACACAATGACATCAAGTGGTTGTATAGACAGTGTTAGACCTTCTCCAGACTGGCTGCCTCTTGGCTTTCGTTTTTGTAACCCTCTTCTCTCTGATCAAAAGGAAGTCAGAAAATTAAGTCAGATTCAGCCTTCAAAGTCCAGCTGCTGCAGAGTGCTCCACAGCATTTCTTGCTGCTTCCTACCTTCCTTGCTCCTCAGCCCATCACAACCTCGATGTTCCTCTGAATAATGGCATGTCCTGCCCAAGTTTGCTTGAGCCACACCGACCTGACTTGAAGGATGCAGCTGAGATTGCAAGATGCCCCTCTGAACATTTGCTAAGCTGCTGTCACATAGGCTGTAGATATCCCATCCCATTCATTTGTTGTGCAGATTGCTGTTCTGTTCTAGAAGAAAACAAAAGTCCAGTTTCCAGTGCATGCTGTTAACATGGCTAGACTTCACAAGTCCCTGCCTGTTGCAGACAGTGTGATGAAACTCATTGTCTGCCCCTGTTATGCTGATTGTTGGTCTCTCCAGTAGATGAATAGGGACCATATAAGCTTGTGAGTTTTGGATGAAAGCTGCCCTAGACTACTATGTCCCCCTTCCAGAACTACCACACCTCATCAAAGACTAATCTTGCTCTAGATCTGGGAAAAAGAAGAGGGGAAAAGCACATGGGTTGTAATATAATGTGATGCATCCTCTGGCTTGCAAGAGAGGCTTGAGAAACAGAGCAGGACTTTATAAGACAAGAATGAAAAGACCCTTTCTGGTCTGGACCCTAAATGATAGCCATGTGATCCCAGCAATAAATAATCACCCCCATCACAATTCTTTAGGACATGTGCCTTTAAACTATCTTCAGAGCTCACAGGTCATCTTCATGGCAGAAGAGTGAGTTGGTACCCAGCTGCTCACATCTGTTCCCTTCACTCAGCTCAGGAGTTGTTCAGAGGACTTACTCTCTCAAGCCTTTGCATAGCCCCCTTCCAGCCTGGTGCTTGAAGGTTTTGCAGAACACGTGTGCAAAGGCTAAACTGATAGCCAGATTCTTTTACATTTATCTGGTGATGTACAAAAACACTATCACAACCCCTTAAGGATCATCTTAATTATTTACATATGCACAAATTTGAAGCATGTGAAATCTAAACTGCCTCTTCTTACTTAGTGATTTTTATCTCAGGTCCATTGCTCTCTTGGCCTTAACCTGCTCTTAACCAATCAGTTGAGATACAGCAGATTTCTTCCTTGCCATTTCTAAAGAAACATCTTTATGCCAAACTCTCTTATTCCTGCAGATGAAGGATTTGTCACTTTCTCATCTGGCTAGCCACAAATGCAAGCTCACAACATCTGGTTTTACACTAGTGATTGACAGCACATATATTTGTTCCTAACTAGCAATGTCTCCATAGCTGTCCTGTCAGCTGTGTCTGCCAAGATGGTGCACATTGCATGGCCTCACTGCTGCTGAGCTGCATCAGAGCGAAGGCACCTTGACCTCTGGACATCACTGCAAACATTTCATATCCTGAGAACAGCTGTGGAGACACACACAAGTCTCTTGAAAGAGCACCAGTCTGGATCCTGGGTTGTCTGGATTTGTTATCAGTGAAAATGCACTGATCCTGCTGATGTTTCTTTTCTCTAGCTCCTGTGTGGCTGAAAGGGAAGCTCAATCTGGGCATGACAGCATGGTTGATAGTATTAAATATGGTGTGTCTGGGCCTTGGAGCTTCTTGCGCTATTCAGGACAGTTATTAAATTCTCCACCAAGACATCTGAGGAGTGTTTTAATTTTAAGAAAAGAAGAGTGTCAGCCTTGTGCAGGCAAGAATTAGCCATTCATGTTCTCTTACTATGGAAGGCATGGAAGAAGGAAGGAAAAACCTGGCAGAAGCATTGTTTGCCTTGACTTGCTGAGAGCAAAAGGATGGTGTGATCTATGATACGTCACTTGGAGAAGGTCCTTCTGGTCAGAGCTTTAGCAAGAGAAGCAAAGATCCTTCCTCAGATCAATCTCATCTTAAATACACATTAGAGGAGTCCTGCAGCAATTCTCATGTAAATTGCAGGCTATCAGGTAAGAGGGTTTGCTATGTCATACAGGGGTCATTAGAAGAGAGAAAACTTTCTTGCTTGAGGGACTTCAGCAGCCTCCCAGCTTGAAGATTCAATTTTTTTTTGGCAACAGCAGCTGCCAGCTGATATTATTTCTCTCTCACCTGCGAAGAGAAAATAATAGCTCGGTCTTAGGTGTATGTTTTTGATGGAAGTTGTGGTTAAGAATAGAAATGACTCTGAGATGGCAGAGTCTTGTCAGCTCTGGGGTGCAGAGCAATAGCTCTTTCAACTCTGCAAACACCAGCAGTGGGGTGGGCAATGCTCCCCTTCTGGGGCAGGGGGTGGCCCATGGCCTCACTCCTGGGACTGACTTTGCCAACACAGCAGCTCTGTGTCCTGTGTGTGTGTCAAGGTGCACAGAGTGCTGGGGATTTCTAGACTGGTGAGAAAGCAGGCTCGGCACAACTGCTGACCTTGCAAAAAAAACCCTTACACAAATCTTTAAATGAAGACCAAATATAATCTCTTGACGATAAAATTTCACAGGAATTAATCACGTTCATCTGGATTTATGGAGTAGGAAGCTTTTGCTCTGTTCTGATTCAGTTAAGTAATGATCTGTACCAGCTGCTGTAAACTGGGTGAGTTCACTTCTTTGATTCAGTTATGCCTACGCATTTTGGAGTCAGCATCCTCCTCCTGCATGGAGCTATCTTCAGAAAGCTTTGCCCTCCCATGGGGCTGGGGGGGCTTGTCTGCTGGCAGCACTGGGGCCATGCTGTCCCACAGCCCACCATTCCTCTGGGCACCACCTCCTACCCGGCCCATTGTGCATGGATGAAGCACAGACAGCCAGAGGCAAAAGCCACAGTTTGCAGTGAATTCCCCCTTAAACCTTGTCTTTGCTCTGATGGTTTCAAAACCCTGGGTAATATTTCAGATACTGATGTGCTGCATCACCTCCTCACATGTGTTTGAGGTTGTCCCCCCATCTCCCTCAGCTGCTTGCCTTGCCAGGAGATCCGCCATCTCCCACCATGTCCTGGGGCACTGAGCACCTTGAGGGAAGAGACTGTGACTCTGCACCACCAGCAGGATGAGGGCTGTGTCAAGAGCACCCAGTCAGGCTGCTCGGACTTGTGTAGGCTCAGCTCATACCCCTGTCTCTGCACTGTCAATATGGGGGCCTGGGGGTGGAGGTAGGGTGTCTCTCTGTTGGTTTTAGCTTCTATTAGCAGGATATCTCTTTTCAAGATTTCATTCTGTACTGATTTTTTCTAGTCACTTAGCCGTGGTCTCAGTCCTCCTGCAGTCTGAAGGGCTAATGGATTGTAACCTCTTTCAGGAATGACATGTACTTTCCTGAGGCATCTTTCACCTTTGGAGATATTCCCTTTAGACAGAGATGACTTCTCCTTGCTTCTAAAGAGAGAACCCCTTAGAGGAAGGTCTGTAGTGGTAGATATTGCAGAACCTGGGTGTGGATCAGACAGAACAGTCATACACAGAGGTCATTTCAATTTTCCAGGTGGGCTAAACTATCCAGGCAGCACAATGAAGTTACTGCTCTCAAGGCCTGCCTATTTTAGGCCTTTATGCCTAGGTCTCTGTGACATGTACTAAGAACAAAATGTTGCACTTCACAAGCATTTCTGCCAGACTCGCTGACAACACAGCAGCAGCTGGAAGGGGCACTGGTGGTTTCCACTGTGCTTTCCAGTTAGGAGTTGGGACATCTTTCATAAACCTTCAAGGAGAAGAAATGTAGCAATGAATAGATTTACGTTCTGGCCTTCTTTTGTTCTTGATTGGAACAGCTCCTGTCCTAATTATAATCATTTGCCATGTGATTTTAAAGCAATTATGAATTGACTGTAATGCATGCAGATTACTGATCTCTCATGCACAAAATTAATTTACTCTGCCAGCAATTTCAGACACTGAACTTCAGCTGGTGACTCACAGCTTTGCGTAAATGATTCTACAGAAAACCAGTGAAATAGTAAACGTTCAATACACATTTTTCTTTAACAAAATCTTCATTATTACTCCTTAAAAGGAAACTTTGCCAGTGAAAAAGAAAACACTCCCACTCAAACACAGGCAATTTAACTGGATGCCTTTTATGAGGCAGGAGATTGTTTTATAACTGATGTATTTATTATGATTACACTTAATTACAGGAAAAAAAGCAAACACAGGCAATTTAACTGAGGCAGGAGATTGTTTTATAACTGATGTATTTATTATGATTACACTTAATTACAGGAAAAAAAAAAAAGAAAGAAATAAAGAAAATCACATGGGTAGAGAGAAGCTGAGAGCAAAACCTTACCAGGTTCCTTGTCCAAGAGTCACTGGGTCATCTCTGCATGAGAACTGCTGCAGGTCTAGTAACAGTGGCTGGAAGATGCAGCCCAGGAGGAGAAGCTATAAAACACAAAACAGTCCTTAAAAGATAGAGGCCCTTCCAAAACCACAGGCTGTTTATGAAACAGGCCAATTCAGTCAAATCAATGGACATTCCTGCTTTGCAATTAATAAAGTAGACATAAGTCTGATGAAATAGTTAAAAACTGCATGGAAATCACAGAATCTTAGAAAGGTTTGGACTGGAAGGGACCTTAAACAGCACCTAGATGTCTTTCCCAAATCTTGGGCAACTTTACAAAATTACTCAAAACAATTGCAGACAAGACCTCCAGGGACCCATCTCAAACAATTCCATATACCAGCACTAGCATAGTGGCTCTTCAATGTCAGGGAAGCGGCAGATCCACTATATATGCACAAAGGCCATTTGTCAGGAACTTCTGGATGTTAAGAAGCTTGGGAAGCTAACCTGGGAACTCAGGAGACCTCTGCCCATGGAAGCAGCCAGCCATCTGAAGAAAGAGGGATTGATAGCTTGCCATAGGAACCTTACAGCTGGTCACACTGTTGGGAGAGGGAATTGAAACCAAACCCCTCAGTTCCAGTTGAAGTTGTGCCAAGCAGTTCAGACTGCAGAATTAGATCAGTCAATTCCTTGGCCTTTGTCATTGCCTGCCCAATACTACCTTCAGAAGATTGTGATGATAAATTTACTACAGTTCCATAAAATATCACACCCAATTGCTTGCTTATGAACCACATTCTGACTCTTCTACAGCAGAGACCATTGCCCAGATGGAAAAGAGTGTGCTAATTCACAGCATCATTTCTGGGACGGCAACCCAGAGCCCTATATATGACAATATTGTATGGACAGTCAGTTGTCTATACAATATTTCTGAACACCAGGCTTGTCCTTTTACTTAGTGATATCAGCCACAGCATCTGAGGCTTAACTCACATCAAGATAAAGTCCTGCTGGTTCCAGAGAGGACCAAGCCAGGCCCACAGTGATGAAAGAGCATTGGAGACCAAGTGTTCAGCCGCCTCAGGAGTGGGAGTTGTTAGCAAACAATGAATTAGTTCTCTTTTATCTTTTATATAGATCTTGCAGCAGTGCATTCAGGGAGAGGAAACACAAGAGCCACTTGGAAAGGAACAACAGCACTACAGAGTGAATGAAGCCTTTGTCACACAGCAGTCCAACAAAAACAGAATTCCATGGCTGTGGCAGAGGAGTAGCAGCTCAGTAGCACTGCAGTCCTACAGGTATAAACCTTCAGGCAATCACATAAGCTGAGGTGTCATAGGATCCAGTGCAGATAATTGAAGGGGACCATTAGGGAGACAAAGCATAGGACAACTCTTTGTTCCACAGATCTGAAAATACTTCACATCAGCAAACAGGTCAAAATATCCCGGGCACCTCTTGTTTTTGTGTCCTGAATGTGTGCACTCACTGGCTGGGTCTTGGGCAGGAACCATGGGCAAGGGTTTGACCTTAAATACAGTCCTTGGCTAAAGGTGAGTTGATAACCACGGTCCTCATGCTCACCCCACAAATCTCCCCAGAATGAAGCAGAGGTATACAGTCCTCATTTATCTGGAAAAGAGAAGGAGGCAAGTGTGCAGTGCAGGAATGTTGCTGGGAAATATCTGCAGAAGCACTGCTGGCCAAAAAGTGGTTGAGTATGATGCTGCTGGGGACAGCAATTACTGATTTTACTGAGTTAAATGGAATTTTGTGGGACTTGCCCACCAGACAGAAAGTCCTGGGGACTAGATCCAAGCATTACTGTACTTATACTACATATTTGGTGGTATCCATTCCAAAGGCAGCTGTGGCCAATGTGACTATAATTTCACATTATCTTAGCTCTCTTCATTTTCTGCCATCTTTCTGACAACTCTAGCTCAGGAGAAGCTATGAAGAACAGAAACCAACCCAGGGAATATAGGAGTTCAGGCAATTAACACATCAAATATGTTTTCTTTCTCTCTATTTATCCATCTATTCATGCATCTATCCATCCCTTCCCTCTCAGGTACAGTCTAGAGAGAAGGGCTTGGTTGATTTGGGTCAACCAGGAGATGGAACAGGTGGTAATCTGGGATTTCCCTTGTCTTCTGCCTTCTACCCTGGCAAAAGTTGAACTCCAGTGGTACTTTCACTCAAGCTCAAGTGACCCTTACTTGACTCTACACTTATGCTTACACTTACTCTTACTCTTACTTACTTGACTCACATCGACACTCTAGCTGTCCAGTAAGAACTTGCTACCTTTGTCTAAGACACAGATGTCTGCAGGCCAGGGGCCACACTTGTTTATGTGAAAAACACGTAAGTGGACTAAAGGTGTAAGAACAAGCAGTCTTTAAAGGATGTACCTACTTTACTGAGTAGAAGAGACCCAGAGAGACAGCTCAAGTAATGAATCCCCCAAGCAGTTGTCCACACTCTGAGCTCATTCCCTGACTCCAATCTGGATGTCTTCAGCTATCTCTTATCTCTTTTCAAGAGAAATCTCATAAAAGAAGGACTAGCCCCGAGCATTGTGGACACTCAGAGCAGGAGGCTGGGGTATGTCACCAGTAGTATTTAATCTCTAGAATAACTCTTCTAGTCTCCACTGTGTTTAGCAGTGTGGACAAAGCTGTGCAGTATCTGGGTGGTCAGTATATGGATAACTGATCTATCCTTAAGTCACGAGCATATCCTTAGACTTCAACAGCAAAAAAGGGAGTGAGAAGTAAGGAAATAACAAAGTTGTTCACGATCCTGGAAATGGAGTAGAGTTGAAAGCCCATAAAGGAATCAAGAAGTAAAAACAGAGGTGAGGCTACCTGCATAAAAGTTGAGAAGCTGTGATGCAGGGAAGTCCTACTAGGAATAACCAGGTTTTCTTGGCTGAAAGCAAATGCATTGCTCTTTGGGGAGATACATGCAGTGTTTCCAATCTCTGACCCCTGAGCAGATTTTGATCAAGCCAAAGGCAGCTTGAATGCACTCCTTCTTCACTGGGAGCAAAAAGTGACATGAGAATCTGATGGTGGCAACTTCTCTAAAATCACTGATTGGATCCTAAGTAATAGTCATACAGCAATTCCTTCAGAGATATTCAACAGCTGGTTGATTTGGTTGTGCTTCACTGCCCAAAATGTGAAACTGGAAATGGTAAAGCCTAATTCAAAGTCTTCTTCCTTGATGTTCAGGCAACATGCGTTCCACAGAAAATGGGAGTTAAAAGGGTTTTGGAAAGTTCACCTCCCAAAAGGCAGTAAGACCCAGAGGAACGCCTCTTCTGCATGAAAACCTTCCACCTTCTTCTTCATGGCTGTTTACATTTTGTTTCTCTCCATTCTTTTAGTACCTACAATCGAGAACATAGTGATGCTTTGCCCACCTCTTCAGGCTCCTTTGGATGACTCAGAACCACTGTGTGCAATTTTGTGACTTAAAAGATAAAGAGGGAAGGGCAAAGCCCGACCACTTGTTACTGTACTTAAAGCTGTAATTGTGTGTAAGTACTTGCAAATATCAAGGCCATCTTTGGAGACAATGATGTGTAATGGCTCTTCCATTTATATCCTGTTTGTCCAGTGGAACATAATGGCTAAATCAATGTAAAGTGTCATGTATTTCTTTTTTTCTGTTCTCCCTGGGGCTGTTCTTTCCAGTTACGTATGTTCAGCTTTGAACTCTAGAAAAATCAATGAAGATTTAGTTGTTCTCAAAAAACCCCGAGCTAAAAATTTAAAGCATTTTCTGTCATCTTGGTGTGGAATATGTAATCCCTCTCCCCCTCAAGTACCCTTCAGAGCATGTGACTCAACAAGCTTTTGTTAAATAAGCAGTAGCATAAAAACAAGTTTTTACTGAAATGGGTTTTTTCCCCGAATCTCATTCTTAAACATAATCAGTGAAGTTTTGTTATTAGTGCTGTCATAAAAGAAACACTACCACTTTGCTGTTCCTGAAAAATAAAGGCAGTTTTCACTCCCAACAAAATGAAACTAAATAAATTGACTTCTGTATCCATGCTTTGACATTTTCCTTGTGTCAAACCCTGGTTTTCAGTTCACTTCTACACAATAGAGATGCTCATGATGCAGTTAGCCAATGCCTGCAAGAAGACAAGGCATAGCTATCAGACTGTATGGGGGAATAATCTGAAAATAATAAAACAAAATAAGCCAGCACACCAAGCACAAACTAAATATTTCTATGTTTATAGAGAAAGAAATATTTACAGAAGATGTAGGAATGCATTTGCAATAAAACCGTCATTTTAGCACTTAGATCTTCACAGTGGCTCTTTCTTCCAGTACACCTTTCCCTGCTTTATGAAGATCAGATACCACAACCAGTAAAATAATGCCTTACCTCTCAAGCCCCCTTTAGAAACAGTAAAGTTTCATACCCTAAGATATGATTCTGTTCTTATTACAGAAAAACCTACAATTTTCAGGAATGATGCAACACCATCAGCACATCTCTCTGCAAAGTGTATCAGGGGTCTTGGGGGCTAAAGGCATGGCACCCAGAAAGGTCTGGCATCACAGCTCACAGGCAGACTGCTCAATAAAGCAGTGGGAACACTGGGCAATCCAGGGCAAACAGTGCAATTCACTACCATTTCAGAAAGTTCTTGGTTCTGATTTTAGCAGCTTAAATATCAAAGCTGCCTGGATATTGGAAAGTCAAAGCATCTGCTTAGGAGCATCAGGATTTCAACAGGCAAAAGCTGTGAAAAGTACCCTCATGGCACCTCTTGGCCCATTCCTCTGATTTATATATCTTATAGTGTTTGTATATTTTTTCTATGGGTTGTGTGGAACTTTGAGAGTTTTGCTTTGCCAATAGAAGCTGACAGAAGTAGATTCAACAGCCCAGCTCAACCAGTTGCTTCCACTTCTGAGGAAGGAAAGATGCCAAATCCTCCTGCAGTGTGGGTGTGTATCAGCACACCAGCTGGGTTACTGCTGACACTGCCAAGCAGGCAGGATGCAGAACCAGGCACAGCCATTCTGGTGCTGATTCTGTGCCCCAAGCACCCTCTTCTCCCCCAGTAATGAGCTTAGTGTTGGTATTGAGTTTACTTGGGTATGGTAGGAAGAATGTGTAATTCCATTTTTGGAGGTAAAAAACCCCAAGCTCTTTATCTGCAGCTGCTCAGCAACTGATGTCGTCAAGACTGTTTCATTGCTTAAAGTTGAAAATATTTTTGTCAAGCATCTTACCCGACTCTTATGTAAGAACAGACCACACAGGGTGGAGAATGCCAGGAACCGACATATATCTGTGGTCACATTGTCATAATTCTTCTGAGCAGAGGATAACAAAGGGGAGCTTGAGGACTGAAAAGGCTTCTTGTAATGCCACTCGTCAAAAATTATGTCCTTGCAGACCATTTGTGGGGAGCAGGTAAGCCAGAAAATGAAGCTGGAGGGTATGGAGCGTTTGGATCTATAAGGAAGGAAAATAGCCCACAGCATTTTGTTCTGGTTTATCTCATTCTCTCTCCCATCTTCTCTAGCTCAGCCAAGCATCACCAGCCACACTGCAGGAATCATCTGGCACTTTTCTTAAAAGCCACAAGCCAGCTTCAACTTGACTGGTGTCTTCAGAGTAGTCTGAGAGAAGTTAAACAAGAAAATTAGATCCTCTCCTAACCTGACCAGCAGACATTTCTGGAGAGCAAACTGCAGAAACCCAGGCATATCAGAGGTGGCTCTGAGGACAGGTCACGCACACAGGAGTTTGAAACATAGTGTTTGAGATTGCCTAATGCAGATGAAGTTTCTGAAGGAAGAAATAAATCTTGGCCAGCACTCAAGACTGTACTGAGAAAAGTGTGGAGAAGAGCACAAAGGCTTGAGTAAATGTGATGCTTTCCAAGCCCTGGTGTCCTAGCTGGGCAGGTGCAGAGGATGTCCCTGTGGATGCATACAAAATGCTTGTCTCTTCCAGAAGGCTCCTGGAGGATGCCCTGGTGAGACCTCTTCGCTCTGAAAGAGCACGAGAGGTCTCTTAGCAGGAGATGACAGCACCTCCTTTCCACCTGGCTGGACTATCCATCACCCATTCAGGCATTGCAGCAGAGACAAATCCAATTACATGCTAACCCATCAGCTCCTCCATTCATCTCCTTCTGCAGGGGAAAAAAAACATCCACACCAACCTATGCAGCAAAAACCACCACCACCCCAATAGCTCACACTTGGGAGTGTTGGGAGGACAGGGTACCCTGCTCTGCCTGGGCTGGAGAGGTGATATCCTGTCTTTTGGCAAAAACAAGGGCAGGAAGGAGAAGCAGCACCCCAGCAAGGGGTGCAGGGACAGGGATGGGGATGGGGACAGGGATGGGTAGGGAGTACAGGCTGTGTGGTTCTGCACCCCAACACAGAGGACCAGGGATTGTCCCCAGCAGGCCTGGAGCCAGTGCCTCTGCTTGATCAGGAGCTCAGCAGAAAATGTGACTTACACAGAACTCAGCAGAGGTTTAACACCACATTATACACACAAAACCAGCACATGCTAACAAGATGAGACTACATATTTATATTACGCTGGAAAACAGAAAAATACACCAGTACTTACAAAAGACCCTGTAACTTTCTTTTGTGCTCTTTCTTTAGTGCTCAGCTTGAGCTGCCTCATGCTGGTCTCTGTGAGACTGGGGACAGACAGCAAGATCCCCACATTGGGCCACCACACAGCCAAGGATATTCCCTGCCACAGCAGAAGATCTTGTTCAGGTGAACTGAGGTTCCTGAGCTCAGTGTTTACCTGTGCACAGAGGGAAATAAGACTCAGGAAGACTTTTCTGAGCATTACAAATTTCTGGTGGGGATGGATCCTACCAGGCCTGGAGTTAGAGCCTCCCATGGTTGTTCACATGTCACTGATGCCTATAAGCACTTACTGATCTCATTTCAGGAAATAGGACTAATGCCTACATCCCACCCTCTCTAGAGGCTGATTTCACTGAGTCAGGACTAAGCTGTGTCAGTAGCTCCTCCTTGGTGGGATCTGCCCCAGGCAGCAGCCCCCAGCTAAGGCTCATGCCCAGAAGGCTTCTGCTTCCTGTGCTCTTCCTCCCTCAGCTGTCTGCTTTGGCTCTCCTAGCTGAGCACAACCCTCTGCCCCAAGCTGATGGATAGTAACAAGGGCCTGGTTCAAATTACAGCTGTTGATAGTAGCAACTTGCTCAAGCCTTCAAGCAAAGTCCCAGGGAGATTAAACAAAGTTGTCAAAGTCCCCAGTGAGCAACATTTCCAACAAGTATAAGGGATGAATCAATCAAATTTCCTCAATCCTGGAGGAAGAGGGCAACAGCAGAGCAAGCAGATGATGTACAGTAACCAGCATTTCCTTTCTCAAAGCACACCAACCCCTGTCTGGAAGTCTCAAGAGCTGCAACTCCCAGGTTTCCATGACTCAATGATTTTGGCTGATATTACTTTCCTCAGCTCACTCCAATGGATTTCATCACCATCTTCTTAAAGTACAGAAAAGCTGGAGAAGGGAAGAAAATCACCACAAACCACCCTTTATCTTTCCTAATTCTGTCTCCACATTAGTAGATTGATTTAAAAATCATACAATTTAAACGATAAGTATTGGAGCTCAGGATGTTCTCTAATTTTCTGAACCTTTGGGTCACATTAGATCATAGCCCATCACTTTTCTTTTGGTGTGTGAAGGTCAGAAATTTGCATTGAATGACAGGAGAGATTTGTCTCCAGGAGACAAGGGTTTTAAAGTAAAAGTCACACCACAGGACTCGTGCTGTGAAAGCAAAAATTTATAACATTAGAAATAATTTAGAAAAATTGGTAAGAAAATCTAGCTTGCTTTTGCTTTCTGGTGAGGAAAGTGACATTTTCTTGAGAGCAGCAGCAAAGACTACATGAATCTATCTTTATTTTTCAGACAGGAGAAGCTGTCTGTAGTTCTTAGTAATAAAATCTTCTCTGAGACTGTCTGTTTGTGGATAGATTATATAGAGTTTTTCAGGAGAAGAAAAGGAACATAAGGAATAGGAAAAAAATATGAGATATAAAAGTCTTTCAAGTTTCCATTTGCTTTGGAAAATCTTTCATTATGGCCTTTGATGCCACAAAGTGCCTTTAGGACTAAAATTGGTGTTGACAATCTTCAAGAGGCTTTCTGAGGCTTCCCCATTTTAAATGTTGTTTAAATAGTATGAACTATTACAGCAGTTGTGTTGTATACTGCTTGAATGCACACTGTTACATGTACACTACTTACCCCCCAAATCAGACATCATCTTCATTATTCCCACCCTTTGCAGTGTGCAAACACCATCCCAGGACTACGTCCCACCTTGCTTGCAGTTTTGCAGCAAATTCTGGGTGTTCACCGGGAGCCAAAACAGATCAGTGAGCATCCATGGGTTAGAATTTTTATAAACCACTTGTGGAGACCTGTGAAACTGCACATTGCACAAGCTCATCAAGGAATAGGCTGATTTCATTAGGTAATGCAGAGGTTTGGGGGTGGTTTTGCTTTTATAACATCTTGTTTTAGCTAACTGGGGCAGAGATTTGTGACTTGGGATGTCTGTGAATGTCCTTAACTGTGGCTCCCGTGGGATAAACCTGACCTGCAGGAGGGCTGGAGAAGAGTGGATGTAATTAGATGTCACTGTATTTTCTGGAAATGCACATGCTGAAGTGAAGAGCTTCAGCCAAGGTTTGACTGAAGTTTTTGGTGAAGACAAGGGTGGGTAGCACAGGCAGGAGCAGCCCCAGCCCTTGTAGGGGTGGTAGCCCTTGGAGCCTCCCCTGGGGAGCTAAGCTGCACCCTGAGCACCAGGGCTTTCCTCTCCAGTCAGTACAGAGCTCACTGTACCTCTCCGTGGTGTGCTGCTGAGCTGGAGATGGAGAAAGTGTCCTGACCACAGGGCCAGAGGGCACAGCTCTGTTGCTTTTTGACATGGGGAGGACAAAAGGGAGTTACTGCTGAGAGTGGAAATCATGACAATTATACCAGATTTCTGCTGGTATTTGCTGAGTGATTCTCTAAATTAAATAATCTAAAATGCTCCCTGGCAGTGTTCAAGCCACTGCTGATGGTCATGCTTGAGAGCATGGGCTCCCTGCTAGATGGGAGCTGCTCCAACAGACCACGGGGCATTTCCAGTTCCATCTCACCCAGCAGTATTCCCAGTGCTGCTGGTGGGGAGCCATGCAGCTGGAAGACTTGTTCTGGTTTATATTTCCAGCTTCTTTCAAGATCAACAGCCCACATTCCTTGCATTTCCCTGGGTCCTCCAGGAAGGAGCTGATGGGTGGGTGGGCAGCCTTCAGCCCTGTTCTCCAGGGGAGGAAAACAGCCCCTTTTCCCAAGCGGCTTGTGCGCTCACAGGCACCCCACAATCCACTGTTGTCCAAACCATGAACAGATGGAGCTCCTGTTAGTGAAGAAATGAAATGCATTTTTCTAGGCCAGAAAATGGGAGGGTCAGAGAGAGCCCTTGAGGACCTGGTCATGTGGAGAAAGGAGTTGAAAAGGGCAGAGACTCACGGCTGACCAAATCAAGATGGTACATTGAAGAGATAACCAAAAACTGGGGATGAGCAGGGCTTAGGAGTTCATCCAGCATCTCCAGACCCAGTGCAGGAATACCTAACCCCACCGCCTTCTTCTTTCTTCTTCAAAAATTCTGAAGGGTAAGATTGTATGGGATTGATGTGCTCCTTGTCCAGACCTAACTGTCCAGACTCTTAAAAATTATGTTCAAAGTTCTGGCCTAAATCTCTGTGCAGCAGCTTATATCCATTATCTGCTGTCTTCTCTACAGCTGACATGAAGCAGACAAGCCAAGCCCCACAGAGATAGAGCTGAACTGTCAAAATACCTGAAGGCAGGAGGGCTCCTCAGCACTGAGCCTGTGCTTCTCAGAAGTTAGGTGAGATCTGAACTGGTGCCATGGAGCCAAAGTGCAAACAGGTGGGGGATTGCAGTCTGGAGGGGGGATGCCAAGGGGGATCACTTGTGACCTGACACCCTAAATCCAGCTGAAGGCCTGGGAGATCAGAGAAGGCCCAGGGAGTATGAAAATGACAGCTTAGGAGCAAACCATCCGCTTGTGCAGCATTTTGTCTGAGCAAGTGTCATGTCAATTAACTGACATGTTAAACATGTTTGTTTAACTTCTTTAGAAGTTAAAATATTATCTGATTTGTTTTCCATCAGGACATACTAGGGAGCAACTGCCATTTTGAGAACCACTTTAAAAAAAAAGAGCAGAAACACTACAAAATAAAGCATCTACATAAGGTGCAAGCCCACCATTGCTCCAGGGGTCACGGAGCTAGGGTTCTAAAATAAGAGATAACAACAACTGGAAGCATGGGCAGGCAATTGAAAGGAGCCTGTAAGTATTGATCATTCACTCTGGGATGAAATCAGAAAGGACAAAACTTGGCTGGAGCTTAGACTGCATGGCACAAGAAGAAATGTGAAGGATGGATGCTACACGTGTCTTAGCAGCAAAAGCAAATGTGGAAAAATTGTTATTCCATCAACAAATGTGTGAGCCAAGCCACTGACAAGATGATAAGCAAAAAGACCAAAGCATTTAATGCTTTTTTTTGCATGCATTTCATTGGCACAGCTTACTCCCACACCTTGCATATCCAGCATGATTGAAGAAGGGGAACAACCAATAAGGGGAGGAACAGATGAAAGTCTGCCTTGAGAAGCTGCAAGCATTGGGATTCAGGTGAGAAGGTGGGATTCACCTGAGGGTGCTGATGTGACCTCAAGGCTGCTGTCCATTATGAGAAACTCCCAGTGATCAGAAACAGCTCTGACAGCTGGAAATCCTCCTGCAGCGTTTTCATGCAAAACCTGAGCAAACATGAATTGGATGAACAAATTGTTAGATGGATTGAAAATTAGCTGGACCAAAAATTAGCTGGACCATTAGGTCAAAGAATAATAATCAATGTCGTGATGGGCCATCTGGCAGCCAGTAATGAACAGAGGACCCCAGGGAATGACACAGGAGTTGATCTTGTTCAATATTTTCATCAGCCACCAGGCTGATGACACAGAGGGCACTTTCAGCACATATACAGATGGTAATAGATTAGAAGTAATGACAGCTATCTCCATTTGGCAGAGCTGGCAGAGGCAGTCCAGAGGGATCTTGAGAAACTTGGGATGTGTGACAATAGAAATCCCATGGAGTTGAACGAGAGCAGTACAAACCCTTTGCTTCGGTGTAGGACGGCATCCTTCTGCCTACACAACAGCCATGCAGGGAAGGAGGTGGGCTTTGCTATGAGACTTCAGCACAGTTGGAGGGTAGTTATTGCTCCCTTTCTACTCAGTGCCAGTAAATCTGCCGCAGAAGTGGGGAGAAACTCCACAGGATGGTCAGTGGCCTAGAGCACATGAGCCACAAAGAGATGCTGAGGGACATGGATTTGGGTAGTCTGGCAAAGGAGGTGGCTTAGGAGAGGTCTAAAATCAGCCTGAATCTGCATGAAGGGGAATGACAAAGATAACAGAACCAAACTCTCTACATTAGTGGCAAGCTATAGAAAAAAAAAATCCTGATCTTCTTTGAGGTGAACAGGTTTGTCTCTTCAGGGGCCTGAAGGAGGGTCACCGAGTAGACCCCTGTGGTGGAATTCTGCCCACCTACTCCAGCTGACACTGCCTATCTCTTCTGTGGGTGGCCCCAGCCACCTCCCTCCAAGCACAGCCCTGGGAACAGCTCATTCCCACAAGCTATCTCCCAAAAGACAGCATGGATGGGCTGGTGCTAGGTCCTGCCACACAGCCTTTAACAGGACCCTCTTGGGCATTACTCTCTAAAACGCCTCTGTGAGCCTCATGCAAGAAACCACAAAGCCTGTGTTGCATGCTAAAATACCACTCTTATGGGCTCAAACACAGCTCTCAAATAATTTGGGGTATTTTGAACTGCAGAGGGAAAGAAAAAAAGGGAAAAAATATCATTAAGGACCTGAGTATCCCAGAGGACCCAGAAGAGTCCCAGGACTGAATATTATTTCACGTAGACCTTCCTATCTAGGGGCAATCAGCTTTAAGCAGAGTGGGTGTGGACCAGTCCACTGGATGTTGGGACTGGGATTCAGTCTCCAGCTCTCTTTGAGATGGAAGCATAGGCACAACCGTGGAGACTTTCAGGCAGTTGCCAGGAGGAACTTCCCCAGTGTCTCAGTTATGTTTGCCAGCTCAGCTCCCTACTGGGAGGATGCTGAAGATCAGGAAGGGCACAGGCAGTGGGAGGAGCCCTTTGTGTTGCCTCCAGGTAAGCAAGAAGCTTTTATAATGACCAGTTCCCATCGTACAGCACACAGGCACGTGCCTGGGTGATGTGGCTGGAGGCAGAGCTGACATCTCCTTACTTCTCCTCTGCTCTGTCCACATGAGGGTGGACCCCTGAAATTCCCAGTTTTCTCCTGTGTTTTTCCTTCACTATGCAAGAGGACAATGCAGCCAGCAAGACAGCTCACTGGCCTCATTAAAATAACTCACTTCTGCTTCATGTCTTTATTTTACCAGCTTCATATTTGTATATCTTATTAACACAAACAGATTATAATGCCTTCTAAGCAAGCTTGATCAGAAATCCCTGATACAATCAAAAGCCCAGGAAAAACAATTCATTGCATTTGATGCATCAGTTCTTGGAATTGCAGCTATATTAGGCAATACATCTTTGTTCACTCACATTAAGCTAATTGAATGCATATTTATTGTGCACTCTTCTTCAGCATCCAGGCAAAATCAAAGAAGCCTGTTTCACTAGCAAGATGATAATTTTGCATAAGGAATATGGACAGATTCACATCAGACTATTAATGCTATTCCATTATTCAACACCAGAGCTAAAATTAGGAGTCACCTCAACAACAAGATGAATATTTTATCTTCAAGGTAAGAGCCTGAATTAGCACAGACCTCTGCCTCCTGCCTATAACCCTTAATTCTAGACAGGCTCTTCTGCATCAGGATCATTGGCATGAGAGAGGCACATGAGACTCAGGCTAACCCTTATGTTTGCATCTTCCTGTTTAAATACTGAAGGGTCACCAGAAGCCACACTCCATCTGCATCCATTTGCTATGTGCTGAAAAAAAATGAGCATCTAGATATGACATTTAATAAACATTTTTTAACAGCAAATCACTTAGTGGTACCTGTTTGAAGGAAATGGAGCCCACCTGCACCTGACTGAGCTCACTGCAGAAGCACCAGTGCTTTCCCAAGGCCTTCCTTAAAGTAGTACAGCATCTTTCCCCCTGCTGTGTGGCTGAGGGATGGGGACAGCACAGAGCAGGTGCTGTAGCTCATCTGCACATTGTAATAACAGCCAAAGCCTTGTTGTGCAACAGCCACAAACCAGTCCATTAGGAGGCTTTTTAATTGGCCATATGTGAGCAGCACTTGGGCAGATGTAAAAATTCCCTCTTAACTAATGCTGTGTTTAAGTACCTTTAATCTGTAGGGACTTTGCCACTTGAGTGGGACATAGGGCACCTTGAAGAATGCAATAAACCCAAGCAGAGCTCTGTGGTTTAGTCTCTACATGTTGTCTGAGACATGAGGCATAAGAGATAGGGGGGAAAAAATCATAATTTTTATATAAAATCCTCAAATGCTCGTCCTGTCTGTACTGATGGAATGGTTACTTCATGTCTAAAGCCCAGGCCACCTCCTTCCCAGCTCAGTTCAGAGGCTCAAAGATGGTGAAGAACGAAAAAAATACTTTAGGTCAGGAATGTGGACTTAAGTCCTCATTGCTGGGGAGCTCAGACCAAGGTGCCCCCACAATTCAGGGTGGTTTCCCCCTGTGGAGGAGCAAAATGATCTATCTCAGGCATATGCCCTTTCTGTGGGCTGGGGTGCATGCTTTACTCAGAAGCTGCTGAGGACTCCCAGTTGAGCTGAGGGCAGTGTCCCCAGCCAGGGGCAGGAGCCAGGGCAAACTCTTTGGCTGCTGGGGGCAGCTGCCCTCCTCACTGGCATGCTGGGGTGACAGCCAGGCCTTTTCTTTCTCAGCATCTGTGTGCAACCAAGGAATTTTCAACCACATCAGCCTAATCACATCCATATTTATTGCCTGCTGTTTTCTTACAGGAAGGCAACACCTCCTTATCTGCTTCAGATCCTGAGGGGCTGCCAATACCATGCTGCTGTCGCTATGGTTTCTCCATGTTCTCTGCACTCCTCAGGCTTCTGCCAGATCTGTCTTCTAGGGTTAAAGAGATGTTTGGACTTCTAATACCAAAAAGAAATGGTAGCATGGGGAGGTCTGCTTGCTGAGCGTGGTTCAGATCAAACCACCAAGTTCTTAAAGGCTCGTGGAAGGGTTCAGGCTCTGAGTCCCAAATAACAGGCACATTACTTTTCTGGCTCAGGGATTTGTTTGCAGGAGTGGAAGGAAGTACCAGCTGCAGGACGGGAGTCTGTAGTTCACCTCCACTGCCTCAGCTGGGGGAGAGTGTAGTCCCCTCTGCTCTGAGCTGCTCACAGAAACAATATTTGTTTATATTGGCTTAACCATCCCAAGGGATAAAATTACTAGGAAATGTTTACAAGGACCATTTGAAACCTGAGAAGAGGATGTTTTTAGTAATGCAGAAAGAGCCAAATACCTTAGAAGATAAATATTCCAGCTTTAAGAATTAATTACTGCTTCCCAGTACTGCAGGCTGACAAATAACCTTGCGCAATTTCCCGGACAGATACATTTTAATGGAAATATTGTGCACAGGTCAAGAGCAAAATAGAGCTGCTGAACCAGGACCCTGCATGCTTGGATACGTGGGTGCCTCATCCCAAACACTTGCCTAGCAAAGCCCGAAGGGCAGAGCATGGGGCTGAAGCAGCCCCCTCTACACAGCAGCTCACATCATGAGGGTCCCTGGTGAGGATTGCTCCTAGGGCTGGTTATTTTCTGTAACAAAGGAAAAACGTGGATAGCAAACAACCAAGCACATTTTTCAAAACAGCAGCTATGACATCTATGAAGCTCTGTAATCATTATGCAAAATTCACTATGTAGCTTTTCAGTTGTAAATCAAGTATCACAGGGCACTGAAATGAAAGCTCAATCTCCATATCCTAATTTTTCTTTTGGAAATGTGGGAAGATAGTATATAGCTGATTATGCTCCACAGTATACACTGGCATAACGAGTCACAATATACATTTATTATTCTTTCAGTTAAAAGCATCAAGTACTGAATGTAATAAGAAAATTTCATGAACCAATTCCCTCAAAACCATTTTCAATAAAAAGTCTTTGCTTTCTCCTTCTTTTTAGATAGGCAAAATGAGGAGAGTGGTGGAAGAGCGAGCCTGAGAATCAATAGGAAAATCTGAATTGTCATTAATTACCCCATATCCAATCTGAGCTGCTGTTTTGTGAGCCATGCTCTACTCATAACAAGGTTTTCAGGGATGTCACTGAAGGTATCTCAGGGACACAACTCTTTGGAGTTTGGTGCAGTGACCCAACAACAGCATCACCCTCAAAGATATTGCTCCTAGAAGGACAACGGACTTTGGACCCTCACTTCAGGAGAAACTGAAGAGATCCTGCTGCCATACTGATGTGAATCACCAGTGTTCATGTGCTAAGTGCAACTGCCATAAAAGGTCACCTTTGCCTAAAGGACTTAATTCTGAATGTATTCAGACCTTCCATTCACCAAAACCTAATGAAGTCCCACAGGAATAAAATAATTTTACAGGAGATCCATGCATGGGATGCAGATTTGTTTCCAGTCATCCATCCATCCATCCATCCATCCATCCATCCATCCACATCTCAATCACTTTTGCTCCCTGTCTGAAGCTTGAACCCAACTTTTGCCCATGGTGTGAACACAGTCCTTGTTCACAGTCTGCCTTGTCCACAATTCTTCATATAAACAAACCACAGGAAACAGCATGAACCTGCAGCATTGACCATTTCCTGTGCTGAGAGGCAAGCCCCCATCAAGAGACAGTGAGAAAGCAGCCTTGGTCCAGGTGCAGAAGTGGGGCAGAAAATAAATGGGACATCCATAAATCTTTTTGAAGAAAACATCCCTATCTTTGTCTAGGGATGTGCAGCTCCTGAGTTGAAGTGCACAGAACAGGTTGATGGCAGCTGCTATTTTAAAATTCATGAAGCCTTAAAGCATTACTGGATGATTTCAGAGCTTGGAGATAAGTAGACAAAATAGTCCAACAGGGGGGAGATGCTGATGTAGTAGCAGCCATAATAGTGTGTGATGCTGCACACATCCCTGCTTCTGAAAACCCACTCATCCATCTTGTCAGGGAAAATTGCTGTGATTCTGTTTCCTAGCGGAGGTGGTGGGAGGAAAGAGGCAGATGCATATTTTCCTCTGATCAAGGAGAAAAGGCCAGGCTATGCACCACTTACCCTCCTGAAGCCACCCGGCCCCCTCTGTGGAGGGCTTAGAGACTGGGGATGGCAAGAATTCAGTAGGGAAGGCATAAGTGGCATGGCCCAGGAGAAACCAGGCTTTGGAGCTGCTCTGCTAGTACTTGTGAGATGCTTTGCCCTCCCTGCCCTGGTGTGCCCCTCTCTGCTCAGGACTTTGCTCCAGCTTTACAGGACTGAAGAAAATGCTGGGGTAAAATGTGCTGGGAGCCAACAAGTTCTTCCTGTGCTTTACCTGTCAGCTCAGGGTTGAAAACTTCTGGGTGAGACTAGATCTGTGCCAGCCAGAGAAAGTTCAAACAGAATAAATGCCTAATTTATGTACCTCTACCCAAAAACGTTACCCAGAGTGGAACAAAGGAGCTGCTGCCTTAAGTTGGAGGCGTATCAGAGCAGCCATCCCTCCCTGCCATCAACATGCCCTAATCATCCAGATTCCCCATACACCCCTGAGGGGCTCATCCTGCTCCTGACATGCGGCAGAAGCAGCCCAGGAGCATGAAAAGCATGGGATGGAGACAGGAGGTTTTGTGCCTTTGACCTGAGCATGGGTACCTACATAGCAAGAGCCATCTCTAGCTTTTTCCCATGAGAGAGAGAGAGATGGGGAAAATGACTGCATTTATCCCCCTGCTCCTGCCCATCCCTGCCCCTTGAGTGCCCACTGGTTCCTGCACAAACTCTTCCCCTGTACCAGAGTGGGGACCCAAACTCCTGCTTTGCCAGGGGCAGTGGGAGGCACCTAAGTCCATGTCTAATGTGATTTTTCACCTGGCCATTGAGGACCATGGTGAGATGCAACTTGCCCAATAACATTACCTGCCCCTTTAGCATATTTTGTACCATGTGTGCACTGAATATCTTTAGCAACTTGCTTGGTGAAACTCTGTACTGGATATATGAGTAGGAAATAATTTCCAAAGACAAAAGCTGCAGGTTAAAAAACAACTGAAACTACCAGAGTGGTATTTTCTCTTGGAAACAATTTGTTATCCTGGTTTCAAGATGGTGAAATGTTCCACAAATATCCCACTTGTGACTTTTCAATTCCTCTTCAAATTTCCCCATGGACACATGGTCCATGTGGTGAGTTCAAGTCTGCCAGGGACACGCTCATTCTCCCCAACCCCATCATCCTGCTTCCCTCAAGAGTTTTGGACCCAGCTTGCAGTCCCAGTTTCAGTCTGTTCCTGAAGGTCTGGGTATCAGCTCTCCTGTGCCCCTTTGGCAGGGCAGCACAGGGCCTTCAGGAAGGAGACACACAGGTGCCATGCCTGGACTGATGTTCACAGAGCCCCGGGTGGGGAATAGTGCTGCTGGCACCCCACACAGACCTCTGGTGCTGGCACCCCACACCCTGCTCAGGCTCACACAGACCTCTGGTGCTGGCACCCCACACCCTGCCCAGGCTCACACAGACCTCTGGTGCTTCTGCACAGAGCACGGTCTTTAACTCCCTCAGTCCCCCTCCCCTCAATTACCACCATCAGGAAGACTCAGATGCAGACAAAGAGTGAAGGTGGCCCAGGAAGCTTCAAGGCCCAGGGATCAGAAACAACAGGCACTGCAAGGCACAGCACCTACCTGCCTTTCCTAACACAAGGAAAGAAGGAAGTGGTCTTTTGACTTAATCTGTGATATTTTATAAAGTAAAACCTCACACAGGTTTTAATTTATAAAATACCAGCACAACCTGGAGTTGTGTTTGAGTGAGGACAGCGAGTTTCCCCTGTACAGATTAATCCACTTCCACAATTTCTACTCAGCATGGAGTAGTTTTATTTCTTACATACATAATTCAGAGGTATACTGGAAGGGCAAAACCTACATTCCATGCTCAGACATCCACCATACAGTTAATAAAACCCATTCTAGTATGGTTTAGAGTTTATGTGAAGTAAAAGTAAAATCTGACCTGTTTCCAATAGCTACAAAATTACTCTGGGGAAGATAAAGATGTGATTCCTTTTAAATGTAGCTATTTTCTGTCCAAGGAAAAAGTCCTACGCATCAGTCCTTCCTATCATACATCTCCAGAGAAAGCAACAACCCACCCACACACTCCTCTGCTGTGGATTGCTCAGCACTTTGTTCCACAGCAATCTGTAGGAGAAACTCAACCCTCCTGTTAAATGCTTGAGGCTCAAATGATTAATTCTGTAGAACAGATCTCTAAGGCACATCAGAAATTGGAGCTCATTCCTAACAGCCTATCAGCATTCAGGCTATTACAGGTGCAAGCAGAACGGCAGCTTTGAGGGACGAAGCAGTTCTGTTATAACCAGAATTCTTAAAGGCATTTTCATATTTAATAGAGCTTTTTTTTATCTCCTACAAAGTTTTCCACCAAGGGCTTTCCAAGCATTGTATAAAGGCAGGTAATGATTTACATCATTAACACTCCCATTTTACAAACAGGAAATTGAAGCTTCCAAAGAAAATCATGAGAGGCTGAATACAGAAAATCCCAATCCCCCCCAAAAAGAAAAGGAATCAAAGCCTCCTGCCAAAAGTCCCCTTTCCAGCTACCTTTATTTAGTTGATATTCAGCTTTTTTTTTACCTTTTTTTTTTCTTTAAAAATAACCCAACCAGTCAAATGAGAGAACAGCAAGGAAATTGCAAGCTTTGACATACTTACTTCTACACTGCTGGCATTAGTACACAAATAAAGATTTTTATTAACTAGTTTACAAAAATAAATTCTATTGAGTCCCAGAGGATGTCATTGGGAGGTTTACTTGACTTTGGAAGACAAAGCCTGCTTGAAACGTCTCTTTAGATCTTGCATGTTGGGAGATTTGGGCCGAGGGATGATGGACGACCGCCTCCTGTCCGTGCTACCGGCATGCTGTAGTTTGCTGACCTCCTTGCAAAGATACTGGAAGACATCACAGACACCTTGGGAGTCCTCACTGGTGGAGATTTCCAAGAACAGGCTGCCCAGTTCATCTGCCAGCTGTAGTCCCTCTTTTGCCTGTACTTGCCTGGCGTGGAGGAGGTCTGCTTTGTTCCCCACGATAATGATGGGAGTCCTGGCATCGGGGTGCAACTTGCGGATGTGCTGGTAGAGAGGCTGGACTGACTGGTAGCTGCTGTAGTCGGTGATGGAGTAGACCAGCAGGAAGCCCTCCGCCCACTTCACGCACCGGGACAGGGAGTCCAGCACCTGCACGCAGTCTTCCTGCACCTGCGGTACAACACAGAGCACACATTCGGCACTGATGCGGCACTGGGTCATGAAAGTATCACAGCACCATCAAGGGGTCCAAAGGGAAGCCTGAGCTCTGTCTCAGGAGAAGAAGTCTGGGCATGCAGGAAATTTGGGCTCAAGATCTGACCCTTTGGGTAGCAGACGACAACCGATTGATCCAAAATATCTCCGTACCTGAATGCATCCCGGCGTGTCTTGGATCTCTACGGCAACGTGGTCCCCGTCGAGATGGACCAGCCGGGAGTAGAGGTTTCCTGGGGAGCAGAGAGCCGTGAGCCGCCGGCCGCGGGGCAGCGCCGCGCCCGCCCCGCCGCGCCTCGCCTCGCCTCACCTGTGTTGGGCTCGTAGTCACCGATGAAGCGCTTGGTCAGGAACCGCACGATCATGGCTGAAACACAGAGCGCCGCGTTAGGCGGGACGGACGGACGGGCAAAGGAAGAGGATGGGCAGGGGAAGAGGACGGGCAGGGGAAGAGGACGGGCAGCCCCGCACTCACCGCTCTTGCCGACGCCGCGGGCACCCAGCACGGCCAGGCGGACCTGGGCGCCGGGCGGCCCCGGGGGGCACTCGGCGATGGGCGCCAGCAGGAAGGGCTGGGACATGCCCGGCAGGCGCATGGGAGAGGCGGCTCGGCAGCCAGACGGCTCGCACGGCTCCGCTCGGCTCGGCCCGGCCGGCAGCGCCCGGAGCGCACGGCCCCGGCGGCTTTTAAAGGCCCCGGCGGCGGCACCGCCCGTGGGGCCGCCCCGCTGCCGCGGCACCGCCCCGCAGCCCTCCCGCCCGACTCGCCCACCCGGGCTGTAGCCCTTCCCCTTTCTTCCACCCTCCCCGCTCCCAGACGTGGGGTGGCCCCGCGGGCACAGGCACCAGGGGTCTGGCGGACTGCCTGGGCAGGCCGTGCAACCTGCGTCCCACGGTAGGGGCAAGCGCCCTGCTGAGCATCCCCCTGCCCCAGGAAGACGGACAAATGCGCCACCCTCCCTGCAGTGAGGGACTCCGGTCTTGAAAGAAAGGAAATTATTATTTTATCTCAGATTATTTTGTTTCCACACCCAAACATATCCCTCTACAGCCAGTGTTGAAAACTCAGCTTGTGGATCAAACAACAGCCAGCCCCGAAACCTAAGCGGTCTTGATTGGGCCCTCTGGGCTCTTGAAGTAGAAAAGTTTTGGAGAATGGTGCTCCACCACGGGCTGCCCTTAAATGAGCCTCAGACATGCAAGCAGCTGTGCAGATGTTTCAGTCTCCACAAAACAATGCCCTAGCTCCTGCTTCTGCTCTGTGCTGCCTTGCAACTGTGTAAGTGCTTAAAAGAGAAATAATCCATTCAGAGGCTGCTTTCATTTTTATCAGGGAGATAGCACATGCCAGCAGGATACAACATGGAAAAGGATGGTACTCAAATGGACTAATCTCATGGCACAGAGAGATGAGAGCTGCTGGGCCCCAGCTCAGGTTGATGCTTAGACAGCCCAGCTGGCCCTGGATGCTCACACAGGGTTAGGACAATGCTAATTAACATCAGTTAATGTAGTACCTGCAGAAAAGCATGGTGGAAGAAGCACTGTTGATTGTGCTACTCTAGTGCCCAAGAACCCCTATGGATTTCTTTTAACTTCCAAAAGCTATTGCCGCTAAAATTTCTACTTTATTCCCCATCATGTCAGCAAGCTCTTTTCTTTTGGGAAAGAAAATTTCTCCTGTATCACTAAAAGCTTTTGGTTTCCAGAGGTTCTGCTATTGTCACCTGCTCCTATTGTCAGGGGATCGCTTGTCTTTGGCCTCACTCACAGCAGCTATTTTTATACACTTCTTTACAAAAGAGCTATCAGAGTAATTCAGTGTGCCTCTGAAAGAATGCTACTGAAACAAGTCCATTCCAGGCAGATGATTCCCAGGTGCTGAGCTGTGAAAGCAGGATTAAACAACTGTCCTTCTCAGACCTTGAGGAGCTCTCTTTCTGGTTAGCTGTATGACTCGAGCTGCCTTGCCTGCTGCTGGGAGCACCCCCAAAGGGCAAATGGGGGTGGTCAAGCAGAGATAACATTGCCCAAGCCCAGGCAGGAACCCTGTGAAGGAATTACTGTCCAGTGTGATGGACTATGTCTCCATCAACACCTACCCAGGTGCAACAGGAGCAGCTCAGTAAATTGAAGCAGTTGGGGCCCAGATTAGCTGTCCCCATGCTGCAGACTAAACATCCCTGGGATGTGTGGGGCTCCAGGCTATTCCAAGAGGCCTTTCTCTGCTCTGCAGGCCCCACTTGGGAGTGCCAGGCTATACTTTTTCAACCATCCTCTGTGAATGGCCCATCTATCCCTAAGGCCCATCA
This sequence comes from Pyrgilauda ruficollis, assembly GCF_017590135.1. Lineage (NCBI taxonomy): Eukaryota > Metazoa > Chordata > Aves > Passeriformes > Passeridae > Pyrgilauda > Pyrgilauda ruficollis. Next base: position 3,706,452 of record NW_024529932.1, read on the forward strand.
CTATGCCCTTTCCCTCAGCAACACTGCTCAGTGCCAGTTATCCCATACTGCTGCCTGACACCTCTCCCTGTTCCAAGCTGCGTCAACGTTCAACAGCAGTACTTTTGGCTTGTTCCTGTGATGGTGGCATGGAGGACATCCTGAGAACATCTGGAGCTTCTTTTTTTTTATTTTTCTGGGTTCCTAAGCTGTATGGGTGCTGGTGGGAGCAATGTTCCCACCCCGTGCAGCCTCTGTACTGACAATGGGTCCTTCCTCCCCCTTCCCAGTCCTGCCTTTTCACTGACCTTCCCTGCCTAACACTGCTTACACAGTGCTCAGGAAACCTCAAATCCTGGTGTTGCCAACAGGCTATAAAAGGTGAAGCTGACAGCTCAGAAGACATCTTCCTTGCTGCTTCTAGGAGACAACAGGAGATTTTGCCAGGGCTTTTGGCAAGGAATAAGCAGTAAAGGTTCGTGGCTGTAAAGGAGCCTCAGAACAGGACTGCAGAGAACTGGTTACAGCTTACGGGTTTAGTGTGTAAAACCCTTCCAGGGCAAGTGGAAACTGGTGACCCCAAACCCTGTAAGGAACGTGCTTCATGTTTCAACTCAGGACTGGAGATGTCCCGACAGGCAGTTCTTCAGCTTTTCCTAATTCACAGATCTCCCTCTTTCGTCAGGATTGTGCAAAAACAGGGCAGCCGAACACACAGGAAGCAAACTTCAGCAGCCAAGATCAGGAACTGAGATCTGTTAAGTGTCTGGGCTGTTTCTACAAACTTCAGATGAGCACGAAAATCCCCACTGCACTGAGTGCAACAAACAGACAGGTTACACCTTAGTTTATTTGTCCTGTTTCCAAATACTAAAAACCAACAACAAAAAAAAGGTTATGTTCTCCCTGTACAAACCCAGCTTCATTTTCAGTCATTTCTGGGAATCCTGACCAAGGAAAGCCTTCCCAGCCTCTCCTCCCAGCCCACACAGGGCTTTCAAATATGCATTTACAACCAACTACCTTTGGCATAGTGACCTTAAAAACAATTTTTCTAAATAAATTGGAAAGTGTTGCAACGCAGTGTCTCTAGGAGCACAGATGTCAAACAAGACCACTGCAATGCTGTCCAGTCTTACTATTCCAAACTGCTCTAAGTTCAAAAGTGTAGAACTATGCCCCACTTACGATGTTAATCATTTCATCATGCTGCTACAGCTAATCCGCCGTGATTTTGACAAATGAGTACTAACCAAATACAGAACCAAAATAGCTTAGACATGCATGCATGAGAAGCAAATTTAAAATGCCATCACCCATTTGTATCCAATAGCCTCCCACTTAGTTCCTACAAAGCCTAGTGGAAAATGATGCTTATCTTGTAAGGCAAATACCAATTTTAAATGGCTGTGGAAAGTGACAAGCCAAAGAGGTTGATAAAGCACACAAATCCTGCTGCTCCAAGAAAAGCCCCTTGACCATAAAAGCCAAGTGCATACAGTGCACCAGTGAGGGCTTCAGGATACGGTGGAGCACTCAATCCACTATCCCTAAGGATAGTCCAACACCTCCAATGTGTGTCAGAATACAGCTCTATGTCATGGAGCAGCCTGCTAAGGGGCAAGTTCCTCCAAGTCACTTCCAAAGTCCTTCCACCTATACAGCCTGCTGCATCTTCTCAGATGGGAGCTTGGAGAACTTCAAACATAATCTGCCCACTGGAACTTGCAAACTCCAGCCCATCCAATCTAAAGCCCATCACCCTTAAATATACCAGCCCAAGCCAGACTCTGAATTCAAGGTCCAAAACCTACATTCCATGAGAATGGGAACAAATTGAGAGTTAGGTAAAAGCAAACCTCATCATCTCTGTGTTCCTTACTCCCACACTTACACGCTGCCCTGCAATTCACTGTTCAGTAGCTCTCAACAGTGAACACCTACAAACAGCTTGAGGTCACTTGCTTCTCTAGTACTTCTCTCTCTCCACGTAGACATTGGTTTTACATCACTTACTGAAGATAGCTGAGCAATGCCTGACATGACACTTCAAGGTAAACTATTATTTACCTGTAACTACAAAACAATTAAGCCTGAGACTGTGCTTCCAAGGCTGACCAAGCAGGTTTCCTACAGCAGTCTCTAGCAAGTTTCACCCTATTTCAAGCAAAGCTCGCTAAACCAGCACTGGTTAGTAAACAGTCAGCTGAAGATCTTCTTCCATTTAAGAACTGCACAGGTAGCACTGGGCTTTTGTGAGACATCAGTAAATCTGGGATGAGAGGGATTCACTGCAGCATTCAACAGGCATGCAATAAACATATGAAATACAAGTGTTTAGTAGCTATGCCAGCCAATTAAAGTGTTAAAAATCAAAATAAAGGCTGGCAGTTTTGGAATGAAACCCTTCTTTCTAAACTACTACGATTTTCTAAGAATGCTTAATGGCACGGGGATGCTGTAAACACTATTTTGCAGGTTACACTGGTGGAAAACCAAAATTTGCTTCCAGACATTTCCCTAGACATTGTTTTCAAAAATGGTTTCAACAATTCCTCAGTATTCATGACGTCCCTTAGCCAAAACCTTGCATCAACCTTGAAACATCTCTTTTCCTACAAAAAAAAAAAAAAATCAAGCCTTCAAGTGGCACTGGGCAATTCTTGATACGAGTTCTTAGTCTGTTGGTGAAATATTCCATGTCCCCTTGTAACAGCTCATGATCATTACTAAGCACTAGCAAATTTCAGTGCTCCCTGCATTTATCATCTATATAAATGACGGGACTCGTCAGCAAAAGCTGCAGATGATTTAAATGACTAAGCATCATGGTAAATGCAAGCTAAATAAATAAACTTCAATAAAAGAAGGTCTCTAAAGCATCTGTTCAAACAAAAAAGCCCCAAACCCAACTAAATGAATCAGCCACAATCACATACACTTGTCCAAAACCATATCTTTAGTTTATTTTTTAAACATACATTATGCCATGAATTCATAAGGAATTGGCTCCAGCAGCTCTGGATCCTTGCCATTAGTTCTCACAAAGTGTGCTTCTCTTGGTGGAGCAGGCTATAAACAGAAAAATAAAAAATGAAAACTCATGACATTACAGCTCAAAAACATCTTTTCAGAAAATAACATTTTGTCAACCATTTTGTGCCTTATTATGTAAACATTACAGCAATTTTACCATTCCTAGTCTCATAAATTTGATTCAAGGAGTAGCAGTAAGAAAATGATCTGCCAGAAAGTGTGCCTGACTTGCTTCTGAATTAAAAAACCTATGCTTTACTCTCTGCAGCTCACCAACCCAAAGAACATGGAGTGATGTATCCTGCAGCTCCAGAAGCAACAGCCATTACCTCTTCTCTGAAGTTTGGTTATTAATTCTTTCCTACAAGGGTTACAATAGAACCTGTTGCAACTAAAAATTCAACTAAACCAAAGAATCTACTGACCCTAAAACCATCCAGAGCTGCTGCTGCAGGGAAGCAACAACACAGGAAGCACCCAAGCCTTTGTTCAGGGCTACAACTACAATTTTCACCTGGCACAGAGCAGCTCTGCTCAGGCACCAAACATCCCAGACAGCCCAAATGCACACACTGCATGAGGCCACTACCCCAAGAATTAAGTCATCTCCTGCTCAAGGACTGTGACCTCAACAGAAACATTACCTGACGTTTCAGTTGAACCCAAATGCCTTTTTCTTTCGCTTCCTTTTTCTTCCTTTCGTTTTCCTTCACACGCTGCAGAAAGCTGTCTCTGCTCTTGGAATGTTTAATATGCTCTATACGCACATTAATTCTCTTGGCCAGAATCTTGCCCCTAAGGAAGGCAGTCAGTTTTTAATCTTCACTTGAAAAAGGTCACATTAAATCAAGACTTACAGAACTAACTCCATAAGCTCAATTACAAGTCATTTTTCTTTAAAGGGCAATACCTCAAAACACAGCTGCAGAGGCACATCAGATATAACTTACATATAACTAGAAGATTATTACTATTATTATATAACAATGTGATATACAACAATGTGCTGACAATTTCAAATTAAAATTGTGGAGAATATGTAATTTTAGCCTCTTAGCATACAAACAAGAAGTTTTATTACCAATGCACAGCAGTCAAGCTCCTGGAACCAAAAAAAACCCAACTTGTCTTTTTTTGACTAAAGAGTACAAAATTCAGCTGGATACACCTACATACTAGTACTTTAAAAGGGCATCAATACCAGCACACTGGCTGAAAAGCCCTGCCAGGTAATGTGACTTTAGGCGCTGGTAAGAGAAACAAAACATGTTTCCTCTGACAGGATCCAAGTCAAATGAGCACCATTTGCTTGGGTTATAAAAAGGAAATACACTTTACCCACCTTGAATGACCAATCAAGACAAGAACTGTCTAACTGGTAAAGTGAAAGGAGGGTGCAATTACAGTTCAACTTTCTCAAATATCAAGTTTCAATACACACGATTTCATTACTTACTTAACCTGCTTGTTAACAATAATGCCCACGGCGTGCTGAGTAACATTATACACCCTTCCAGTCTTGCCATGGTAACACTTGTGGGGCATGCCTTTCTGAACAGTACCCATACCCTGTTAAGAAGCAAAAAGAAAAGGAAAAAAAAAGGTGTGGGGGGGGAAGTAGCATCAATGATTTTTCTCTCGGAAGTAATTTAAAGTATACATTTCAAATTATTTGAGATTTATTATAAAATATTCCCATTTTGTCTTAAAGTTGGAATTTATAACCAAGCATTCTGCATCTGAAGACTACCAAATTTTGCTATGTCAGCTCTGGTAGCTTTCAGTGTCGGTGAAATGACAGATCACTTTGCTCACAGGAAGAGCAAGCAATCACAAGAGACATTCATCATCAAGCCCCAGTGCGTGAGGAAGTGTCAATTCTGAACAATATGTTCTCCAAGTCAAACAACAAAATAGCAAATTAAACACCACCTTCCGTGTGACTGCTACAGGAACGTGGCATTCCAAATGAAACCAAAGGATTCAACCAAGTAGGAATCCTTGGTTAAAGGCTTTCACATTCACTTCAACTCAGCTGTGAAAGTACAGCTGACTTCAGAAGGCAAGTTCTAAAATATACCAAGTGGCAGGAAATGCTGCTTTACTTTTCCTCCCTTTATTAATATATATGATGCATCCTCACATTTATTTCTTGACTTCTAGTTTTAGTATAGCTTTGCCATCACCTAACTATGAACTGCCCCACCACAAATCATGGCTCATAACAGGGTGTCTGCTAAGTGACAGCTGGGGCTCCTAGGAAAGTTGTGCCAGCAGCCAACTCAAACACTGGCTATGGCATATTTCACCCAGTTTTTTCAGCTGAACACACCATAACAAAGCACACCCAAATTACACGAATCTACAAAACCCCACATACACCAGCATATGACACTGAAGTGCTACTACTGGTCCGGCAGCACTGTCATTCCATTGCTCCCTAAGTGAGCAGCGGGCACTCATGCTGACACACGTGACCCAAGCAACAAGAGAGTGCACCCCAAGGAGCTGGAGACCACACAGGACCACACTGCCCCAGCTTTTAGTCAAACGGCACTGCAGAAAGTACCTTGATGTCAACTATGTCACCCTTCTTGTAGATCCGCATATAGGTAGCCAGAGGGACCACTCCTGTTAAGAGATACAAATTTGGATACTTAGGAAGCCCAAAATTTCACACACATAAAAAAGGATGGGGGACAGAGATCATGCATTTGATAAAATTTCCCTAAATACCTCAAAAATCAAATCACGATTTTTTAAAGCAGTAATTACACGTCACATCCTTCAAATTTTTTAAATACCCAGCTAAAGAAAAATTAGATTTGTGTTCCTAATGCCGAAATTGAAGAGACATTAAACTATTTAGTTTATCAATATAAATCCAACTGATTATTGACCAGAGGAAAAAACCTCTATGTTTTAAGCAACTGCTGAAATACTTTCCTCACCTTAAAATTAATTTCAAGCACTGACAGAATTAGCACTGTGGCTACTGTCAAGCAACCAGAATACCAATGCATCTGCAGTAAGGGCTCAGAGCTCTGCGTGCAGTTCTACAGCTTTTAGCCCAAGTTGTCAGAAACCCTTTGGCACAGGCCCTTGTCTCACAGTCCATCCCCAGGGACTGCAGCTGTCCATCAGGTCAGTAAGTGGATGCAGTGCTGGCACTGTAAGGGACACTCACCATGCTTGCGGAAGGGCCTGGAGAACATGTAACGCGTCCCCCTCCTCTTTCCCTTTGTGTTCGTCATTTTGGCTGATTACTGCAAAAAATGAAGGCAAATTATTCAGAACGACTAGTTCACTCACCACAAAGTTGATGGAATTTTCAGGTATTTCAGATTAATGGAGTCTTTCAGCCTTTCAGAATGACACTGCTTCAATCCAAGCAATGGGATTCACTTAGGCATCCAGAGAAATCAGAGCTTATAGGACCACAGCTTAACTCAGAGTGGATGCCAGCAAGGTACTCAGTTTAACTCCTGCTTACAGCAAGGTCTACTGAGATCAAACCAAGCTACTCAAGTGAACTTTCTCCAGTCAAGGATCAAAGGATCTTCAAGGATCAAAGAATATTCAGTATTAGAAGGGACCCACAAGGCACTGTGGAGAACACCTAAAGAGTCACAGCATGTACCTGAGAGCATTGGTCAGAAGATTATTGAACTCTCTAGGGCTGATGCTGTGACCAGCCCATTCCAGTGCCCAACCACCCTCGGGGTGAAGAACCCTGATACCCAAAATAAAACCTCCCCTGACACATCTTCATGCCATTTCCTCGGGTCCTGTCTCTGGTCACCACAAAGATCAGTGCCTGCCCCTCCACTTCCACTCATGCAGAAGCTGGAGCGATGAGCTATTCCCAGAGACCTCAGCTGCTACTTGTATTACTTTCCCTCAAGACCTTACTGCACAGCCTTCCCGGGGAGCATATTTACAGGGCTGGCTGTTGCCACTAACATTATTCCCCTTACATCCAGTATTCTGACTTCAGCTGGTTGTTTCATGCTCCTTCCACACGCCCTTGCCAACCACCAGGATACATCCTTAAGCTGTGAGATGTACGTCGACAACACCTCTGCCCCATTCCCTAAGCCTCTCCTTACAAGGCATCCATAAGGCACGATCTCCACCACAACATTTGTAAGCCACTATTACGTCTGACACAAGGCTCACACGCTCCGCAGGCCTACGCGGCCATGCCGGCGGTGTCGGCCCTGAGGAGCCACCCCTGTGCCGCCTTCCCTGCCCCGACATCCCGCGGGGTGACCGGGCCCGCCGCCCCGTGCTGCAGCGCTGCTGCTCCGCACCTGCGCCCGCCGCGGGCCTCGGCGGCCCCTTCCTCCCTCAGCACCCCCGCAATCCGCCCGGCACGGCCACCCGCAACCCGCGGCCTCCTCGCTCCCCCACTCCCCGCCCCAGGAAGGCCGTGGTACTCCCATCAGAGCCGGCGGCTCCCCGCCCGCCCCTGCCAGCAGCAGAACCCCTCCGGCCGCGTTCCCACCCCCATCTCCCCGTCCCCCCGTGTCCCCAGCGCGTCCCCCGGAGCGGCGGAGGGGCGCGGGCGCTCACCGTGCGTGCGCACAAAATGGCGCCCCGGCTCCAAAGGAAGGGGGCGGCGCCGCGCCCGCCCTTAACAGCGGGGCCTTGGCGGGGCTGCCCGCGCCGCGCCTGACGGGAAGGGGATGGTCTGGGGGGCAGCGACCCCCGGGATGCTGATCCCGAAAAACAGCAGCGGCACAAGGCTGGCCCCGCGGCTAAAGCGGGGACAAACGCCGGGAGTTTCAGGGCTGTGCGTGTGTTTTCATGGCAACGGGCAGAAAGAGATGCACCGGAAGTTCCAGCTGAACGTGAGGAAGAGCTTGTTTCCTGTGCAGCGACAGCGCACTGGAACAGATTGCCCGGAGTGCTTGTGGAGCCTCCCTCACTGGAGCTGTTCAAGAGGGGTCTGGACGCAATCCTGCGCCATGTGCTGTGGCACGGCCCTGCTTGAGCCGGGGGTTTGGAGCAGGTGACCCACGGCGCTCGCTTCCCGCCTGACGCACCCTGTGGCTCTGAGATGGGGGCGGGAGAGGTTTGGCAGCGGGAATGTCGGGGAGCGGGGAAGACGAGCGAGGTGTCTGTCAGCGATCCCGAGGAGCGAGTCCTGCGGTGAGCAGCTGGCCCGCCATCCATAAGGAATCAAGTTTGGAAATGTAAGACATAAGCAGCCAGCAGGGTGTTTTACGACATGAAAATAGTACGGCAACGTTCAAATTGGCGGCGGTGAGAGCCTGCCGGCGCTGCGCTGTGTCCGTCACTGTGGCTGCCCGAGCGGAGATCCCCGATTCCCGGGCAGGGAAGCGGGGTGGGAGAAGCATCCCAACAACCAGAGGCGAAGAGGCTGCGCAGCTCTGCGTTTTCTTAGTATTGTAATGAGGCTTTTCGTTTTATGACGCCATAATCTCTAATTTGTGTGGCAGAGGTTTCCACCAGATAAATAAAGCCCGGATTCTCCACCAAGAGCCCTTACAGTGGCACAGGCTGTATCGGCTCCCAGAGCGAAGGGAGTGGTGAGCAGGTTCCCGAGCTGGCAGAGGGACTCGCTGGGTTTGTGCAGCTCCGGGATCGGTGTCGGAGCAGGCAGGAATCACCACGGGAAGCTGATTGCAGGGAGCAAGAGAGGGCCTGCTTCCCCTAAGCTGGACATGCAGGGGCGGTTCAAAACTTGTCTCAGCGAGGAGTTGCCCTACTGCAGGAATTTTTGTTTTGAATGAACGAAGCACTTATGTAATTTAGGGGAGGAATGATTACTTAAAGTGGGGTATAAAAACCTTCTTGATCCTCTGACTAACTTCACGGTTCTACTAATGTTGTCTTGCAAAACTCGAGCCCTTTCAATCATCACTTTAAAGCAAGTTTAATATTTATGGATCGCAAGAATGGATGTGGAGGATTAAATTCACTATCAAGTTCTGCTTGCAGATCTGCCTGGCAGGACGTGTTCTGACAGACAGGCCCTGTCTCCACATGAAACCTTTTGGAGTAAAGTGTCATATTTAGAAAAACGTGTCTGTACTCCATCCCTTCACCATGAAAAATCTAGAATTTACAGCACATATCTATGCAGAGAAAAATCTGTATAATTTAATATGCATTCAGCCTAGGTACCGTGAAACTTTTCCAAGCATGAGGATCGTTACAAGCGTGAACAGCTCTTCAGTGAGAAAGTGCACTGGCAACAGATTTCAGAGAGGATATCAAGCAAAGTAAAGACAGGAAGCCAAATCCTAAAAGGCATTATTGGGTTAAGGAAGCTAGGCATTTGCAGTGAGTGAGCTGAATGCTTTAATCTCAGCAGTGATTTACATGGAGGACATATCTCCACATCCGCCTGGAAGGAACAGGGAAGAAACACCACGTGTTAAAACCCATGTCCACAAACAGAACACATATGGAAACACGTGTGGAAAGTGTCATTCATAAGGGAGTGGTAACTGGGAACTTACTTGAACTCTGCTCTGTTTGTGGCCAAGTAACACATTCAGAATTTGCTACATATTTTTTCCTGAATAAATTGCATGATTCAAATTTCTGTAATGTTTTTTATTCATAAATTTACCTTGATTAGGACATTCCCAGGATCCTTCTTTAGCTCCACATTTCAAAGAAACAATCATGTTTCACAGTTTGTCTCCATTGAATCATTCCCTAGGCATGCTGAGTCTGATCCAGAAATCCATCCTATCTACCAACGTTTGATGCATGGTTTCCCAAAACTGAGACCTGATGAGCAGTTAAAGGCTGTACGTGTTGCTGACAAAAAGATTTCTTAATAATGGCTGTCTGCAGCAGATAAAGGTGCACAATTTGTGGGGTGGGTTCTGGTCTGGAAGCTGGAGCTAGCAGTCAAGCAGATGTGGGGGAGACCTGCAGCTCTGCATTCCAGACTGCGTGTGCTCCCCTTACTGCCCTGCCCTGCCCTCTCAAACACCCTTCTTGAACTGCTTTTCCCTGATCAAACCACAGGCTGTAGGATGCAGACTCCAATTTCTCCTGGGCTGTAGGCAAGCTGGTTCTGCTCCAGATACACCAGGTACTCAAGATGGGTGAACACAAGTAGCAATCCACAGCTTAACACAAAGATCCAAAACACCGGGAAGGTCCCAAACAGGTGCTCCACCCACTGGCGTACTCCGAAAATCTTTCTACACCCTGGTAAACTGTTTCCCTCCCACTTTGCCTGGTGTGGAAGTAGAGCAAGACCGGGAAAACAGCTTCAGTGGGAGCCAATTCAGAAGTTGCTGGGGAAGGGAGCTTGAAAGGGAGGGCTCATTAGAAATCAGAGGAGTGAAGAGTAGATAAACATCACTTTGTTTTTTTCAGAGTGGAAAGTACCATGCCAAGCCCCAACCATTTTCAGTCCCCAAGCTCCCACAGTCAGGATCCTGGTGTTTTCTCTGCAAGAGCCCTATTTTCTTCTGACATTTCTCTGCAGCATCTGTGTGGATGATGGCTCTCTGTAAAGAATAAATGTGCTGTGATGATTCTGCACATGGGGTTGCCAGGAATCCTTCACTGAAACTTTAATGCACAGTGGGATCTGGCTTGCTCCTCTGCTTAGCGGACCAAGTGATACACACAGAGATCCTGAGTGTGACATTCCGTTTGTGTTAGGTAATTCAGCAGGTGTGTGGATGGAATTTAAATTAATGAGAGTTTGTTTGTAAAGGGCTTTGATGTGAAAAATGAAAAATATTCCCCTTCACGAGGATGTAGGTTTCCTGTGTCTCACAAAATGCATTCATTACATGAAAAGAGGAAAAAGATAGCTGATTAGGACTGAAGTAAAATTTTAACAGAAATAACTGAGAATAAGTGTTAAAGAGGATTAAAATCTGCAGTTCTTTTTGTGATAATGTTGCAAAACCAAGATCATAAATTGAAAATCAAGATTGTGAAGTTAACTGGTTACCCCATCCACAGAATTGCAGCATCTGTACTCTGCTTTTGATTGAGAAGTTACTGACCAAAGTAATCTGTCACCTCCTCAGCTGACCCAGTTATTCCCTTGTTCACTCTTTCCAAAAGAATCATGTTACATGGCATCTGAGTCATGCTTCTGTCCCCTTTTGTGGTCTCTTCAGCTCCCCCATGATTCTAACCCTAGGAACCAACCTTTTTATTTCTGTAGTTAGTTCTTCTCTTTATCCACAAAACCCCTTCTGTAAATGCAAGCTTGATTGGCAGTTAAAATCAATCACATTAGTGTCTAATCAACCAACCTCCTTCCAAAAATGACAGTGCAGACAAACTTCTTCAAAGGACTCACTGTGGAATTGCAGAAGTGCCAGTACAGCTGGATATACTGAGCTGCATTGCCAGTGAGGCATATCATGGGGAAAGGAATGGGAAAAATGACAGCCTTTGAGAGAAATAAAAAGGCAAAAACTCTATAGACCAATAATTGTGATGGGGCTCAGCATGTCACACATGGGTGGAAGTTTTCATTACACTTACAGTACTTACAAATTTGTTGCCAATTCAAAGTGTTCCTTAATGCAGGAGGATTGACACCAGAGTGAAACAAATGGCCTTTTTTCCATCATTATCTAGACTGCAACATGAAATCTGAAATACTGAACAAGTTCCATCATTCCACTGCTTATTTGAGTAACATGGCATTCTACCCATACAGAAATCATCAGGAACTACCAAGGAAGCAATTTTGTAACTGTGAGCAACTTCTTAGAGGTACCAATTAATATAAGACATTTATCAAACTTCAGATTTATCAGACTTCATTTCAAAAGCAATTAAGGTCCCTTTCCTTACTAACAGAGTAACTTCTCAATCTAACTGGTTTTATTATTCAATGTATCATTATACAGTTATTAAACTGGTATAATCATTCAATGTTTTCTCAAACTTCTTGTGTTACCACATTTTTGTCTCTCTGTAACCTCTCCTGGGCCCAAACCAGTTACCCAGGAACAAGCAGCTCCTTATATTGTCACCATCAGCTTCACTGTACATTTACTTGTTTTGGCTAAAGGTGATTAGCCACTCCTACACTGATACAGCTGATAATTACAGAAAATTCCACTCCTTTGTCATGGAGGAACTCAGCTGCTGCCAGTAGCAAATCTGCATAAGGTGGGAATTTTTGTGGGGATTTTCTTTTGATAATGTACGGAATATCAGTATACAATTAATATTCAAATATATTTTTTAAAATCTGATCTTTCACAATCCAACCTTGAGCCCTTTGCTACCCCTTCGGAGTTGCTAACTACAGTTTAAGAACTGGCTTAATGATTAGGGTGCTTTTTTCTCTTCCTTTATGTCTGATCTCATGCGTACTTCTAGCTGGAAGAACAATGCTTGCCCTTTTTCTGTAATTATTTGCACAGAATATCTCCTTTACACTTCAATTTTACCAAACTAAATTCTCCATTCTCCTGAAGCCTCCACACACTTAGCAGGCTCTGTGCCTTTTCTCCCATTCCCACACACCTCTCTTGATTATCAGTGGTCCAATTTATACACAACAGTCCCAGTTAACTTGTTTACTGTGAACTCATTACTTCTGAGATACTTTCTGCTGTGTACTGAGGATGATCACAATCATCAACAAAATAAAGGTGCTGTAGTTTAAAAAGGTCTGATGAATGTAACAGCACAAAGTAAAAATGTGGGTGGAATCATTCTCTAGTCTATAAATACACTATGGCATTCTATTAGCAAATTGGCATCTGAAGTAGCCATTTGCATTTCTCATTAATTGTTCTGATCACAGCTATTAGCATAATTGTTTTTAATTACTTATGAAATGGCAAAGAACCTTGCTGGAATGAAAGGGCTATATAAAATATTGCTAGTTTCATTTCAGGTAAATAAATGTTTTCTACTTAGTGTTAGCTGAACTCCAGTAAGCACAAATTTAAATTTCTCTTCCAGCTATGTCAGGTTAAATTTGCTTTTCTGTATAAACGCCTAAAGACAAAGTAGACGCTTTACAATTTTAATAGTGCTACAAAATGCTGGTTTTAATAATGCATGAAGTAACCAGAGTTATTGCAAACTCATTGTAACAATCTTTCAGTAAACATTATTGTCTTGACTCTAGATTGCCAAATCTGAATGCCAAAAGAAACTCCTATCCTGCTTCCATAGTATCTTCTTGAAAGAAAAGGAAGAATCACATCCAGAATCTACAGGAGTAAAAAGCACACTGTTATCTGCATTATAATGCTTTGCATGTGTTTATAATTCCACTTAAGTATTCTTTCCTAGGTGTTTTAGCAGTTTGGATCTGTGGTCAGAAAATGTTGCCCTTCACTGTGTGGTTTCCTTTTTGCCTCCTTTCCAAAGTGGGAAATGGTCTGTAGCTTCTGCAGTCGTACACATACCAGTATCTTAAATGATGAACCTGAGACAGAGTCCTTGGCATCATGAGGTACAAATGCCTTAAAACAGTTGTATTTTTAAAAAGTACATGTGCATTTACTTTCGCCCAGTTTTGAACATTTTCAGTCCTGCCATCATTTTCCAGCTTTCTAGCTGATTGAGCCATAAACTTGTTATAATAAGATGAATTTCTCAAGTAATCCTCATCACCTGATCCCAGGAACTGTGGTTGCAAGGGAGCTATCAAATATCACAAGGCTTGTGATGAAATAATGAGAGTTGGCTACACTCTGACAACCCCTGTCAGTGAGACAACAATAGCTGCTCTGAACAAAAACTGCAGCCAGAAAAGAACAAATTAATGGTCAGTCAGGGAGAAGTGAAACAGAGAATTAGCAAAGGGTAAACTTGACCAAACTTTGACCAGCCGAGGATAAACTAGACCAACTTTCCCATCTATGTAATAGGAATAGTAGGACATATATATGGAGCAGGGTTATTGTTAAGGATCAATTAATTGGTATTTGTGAAATGCTGTGGAGTCCTTGATGGAATATGAAAAATAGCAATGTGAGCTAATCAGCACATGGGCTGCTCCAAGGTACCTGCAACATATTCAAGGGAGAAAGTCATGTGAAGGGACAAAACAAGGAAAAATTCCCACAGGGCATGTGGGAATAAATGCTGCAGGGAGAGAAAAGGAAATGAAATTGCAGGGCAAATGGAAGGAGGAAATGAGACCATACGGGACAAAGAGGTGATGCTTGCATTACTGCAGTACAAAGACACAGGGCACAAACTGCAGGAAATGGAGCTTTATTAGTTCTGCTGCTCCTTCAATAACTTGCAGTTGATTGGTGGGTTTGGATTTTTTCTTTGTTTGTTTTTCTTTCCTTTTCTGTTTGTTTGTGGGGTTTTATTTAGCTTTGTTTTTAGAAAAAAAACCTAAGTATAACCAGAAAAAAAACCAAACAAATATAACCAGATGGGAGTATTTAACTGACCATCTGCAAGTACAGAGGGGAACTGTTGGTTCTCCAGGGTATCAATCTTGCGAGAAGAAATCAAAATTATTCTACTTCTGTACTGCTGACAAAGAGAGCATTGTTTGAGAACTGATTGCAACAAGGACTTGAACAATAGCTTTAGATCAGCGGAAACACAAAATATTGCTGTGACATATGTTTCAGTTAGAACAAAAGTAATTCACCATCCGTTAGTGTCATGAAAGACATGGGCTATTAAAAGTAAATGCTCTTTAACAAATTTATTATCACCACAAAGCAGTTTCCAGTATTTTTTTGCTGCCTCTTATTGGATATTATTTCCTACTACATATCTATCTTCATGCTGGTTTACATATTCCTCCTTAGCCTCCCTTGTATCCTGGTACTGCAGAGAACTGATTAGTGGGGGAGACTGTAACGACACAAACCCTTCACCTGGAGGCTGCCTGTTGTCAGATGGTGCGTCACTGTTGTTATTCCGTGACAGCTAATCTTGCTTTTGGGAAACTGCTGCGCAGATCACAAAAATAAAACCTTGCTGACTGCAACGGGAAGCGTTGCTTGGTATTCTGGTAGGGAACACAGAGACTGAGGAAGCATTTTGCACTTCTTACCTCTAATAATGGATTTTCCAAGTTAGCGTTAGACACTGTCACTGACTCCTGAAGTTTCAGACTAAGGAGAAACTGGAGTTACTGAAACAGTGGCATCTCGAGTGCCTGGATCAAGGATCAAAGCCATTAATTTTTAAAAAGTTTCCATTTCAAAAGCATTTCATTACAATATTAACCCCCCCCCCTTCTTTTTAAACATACTTGTGGCCCTATTTATTCAAAAGATTACGTTCAGAACAGTGTAAAAAAGCACACAGTTATTGTTTTTGTGCCTAGCCCACATCTTTTTATGTCGAGATCACCAAGACCCAAGCTGTGCACACTTCTCTTGCAGAATACAATAACATCGTTCAAAAGAGTTACCATTTTATAAATGAGCTCTTTTTCTACAAATTATAACTTTATTTCTAGTTAGAATTCCACCTTTTTTTAGAAGTCTAAAGACTCAAACAGTGATAACAGTTTAGAAATCTACTGTTATTTTCAACACAACTAAATTCTTACATTTTACAGTCCATTGGAAATCTCTCTTAACTGATGTATATTTTATATTTGTAGAAATTTTTATTCAGTTTAGTAGCACAACATGTTTTATTTTCCCTTTTAGCTTCTCAGATGCTGGTTATCCTTTGTATAGCAGATTAATTGTTTGCCAGCTATACATATATGGCAAGATGCCCAGTATCAGCTGAGCTGTGAAAAGCAAAGTATGAAAATATCTCCATGTGTGAACTCAGCAAGAAACAAATATTAACCTCTGCTTAAAAAGAAAAAAATAAAACAAAACAAACCCACCAAAAACAAAAACCAACAATAAAACAAGAGAACTCAACACCCTTACTGAGGAAATCTTTGATCTTCTAAAATGAATGTAAGGGAAAAAATCATCATGAGCAAATTTTACCCTGAGTCTGAGAACTCTTGCCTAGTCTATTTTCTTAGCAGATTTGGTCTAATAATGATTATTCTTCACACCTCTTTGTAAAATATTATGAGATCTACTGATAAAAAATGCTAATAAATAAAAAATATTTATCTATTCTACAATTATACATCATAATGTATACATTTTATATACTTTCCTATGATAATAATTTGCTCATATCTTACTTATGATTACAACTAAGAAAACTCATGCTTTTGAACCTATGAATAAAATGCATCACTTGTCTAACTACTTGCTCTGATCCCCCCATATCCAGGTAATTTACCACCACCCCTGTCATGGCTGCCAGAGAGCATGTACAACTGTTATGAAAATAGTTGTATTTTCTGAAAACATACCTTCAATGTAATTTACAAAAACAATTTACCAATACAGACATTTCACCATCAGTCAGTACAAGATGGTTTGATAACATTATTTTGAAAATATATTTCCTGTTGTCTCTTCAGTTCCCCAGAGGGATCCAATTTCAATTTTCATAATGTGTTAAGATTCCAGTGCTGTATAATTTATGCAGCACCAGGTTTTCTTGGAATTATGAGATATGAGTTGGGGAAAATTTCCTTTGTGTCTTACTCTCTACTGCCTCATAGCACAAATCCTGGAACACCCATTGTCTACAAAGCAAGATGCATTTCTGTAGCAAGGCTGGTTAATCTATCATGAGAATGGTGGATGACCTTCGCTGGGATATGTGTCAGTAAAAATACAGATGGTGAATTCAGATGGCTTTTTTGCAAGGACAAAACCACCTCCCCTCCACCCCCACTATTACGTCTGGATCCAAAGTTAAGAGTTTCCAGAACAAGTGGAGGTATACAAAACCATAGAGCCATTTAGGTTGGAAAAAGACCCTTAAAATCAAACCCAACATTGCCAAGTGCACACTAGCCCATGTCCCTAACTGCCATATAGACAAAGCAACTGTTCTGGCCTCAGATCTGACTGTGCTAGAGCAGAAGGTTGGACTGAAGACCTCTGGAGGCCCTGTCCAACCCGAAATACCCTACTGCAGTATGCTCTTGCAGAGAGCACTCTGCACACTAGTCCAACAACAGGTGTGGTATGTCTGCATGCAGGTAGTGCATCAATAGTCGGGCCAGCTGGTGGTTTGACTGGCTAGCAGAGGGGTAAATAGACTTGTAAGAGCAATTCTGTTGTCAGGCAACATTAACGAAAGCCTGACAGGCCCCAGATTCAGCAGAACCATCTATAGTCACAGACGGATGACACAGGCACAAACACACCTGTACCATGCCTGCTCTTCAGTTTCTGAAGCCAACCTTCCCACACACCCTAGAGTAAGCTGGGTGCTTGCCAAACCACAAGATTATGAAACAAGGAGAGGCACAGGTTAAGCAGCAGCAGTTTACCCTTGTTACACTTTTTCTTTGCTCCTCTATGTCTCTGTGCACTCACAGTGTAAGTTCTTCAGAAGATAGAATGGGATTTTCTCTTAGTGTCTCCCATATTGACTGAGAAGGCAAAGTGCTGTGGCCTGACTTGTATTCTTAGATGTTGTGGTAGTACAAATGCTATGCAATAACCACAACTTCATGCTCTGAGAGATTTTCAGGGCAGGGAAATAATTTTATCTGTTCAACCGATGTACCTCTGTAAGCAAAGAATCCATTCTTTAGTGAAGCCCTTAGGAGATAGTGTAGGTGCCATTTCTCTTGGCAGCATATTCCAACTATTAATGTCTCCCACTGTTAAAAAATGTGTGCCATTTATAATTAAAACTTGTTTCATTTCAGCTTATAGGTATTTTTCATGTTATGCCTCTCACTGTGCAAGATTAAAGATCACCATAGACACCTTCCAGTCTTTTTGAGAAGTCAAGCAGATTGTGCTCTTTAAGTCTCTCCATACAAAGAATTTTCTCCTGCCTCAAATAATTTCTCAGCACTCTTTTGACAACAAGGACACCAGAGGCTAGTGCAGTATTACCACAAAAATCTGTTCAATGCCATATCTGAAGGGAAAATAATGTCTGTTCCTGATTGCCACATCCCTGGTTCCCTTGTTATATAGGCAAGGATTCCCTTATCTGCTTATACCATAGCATTAGACTGGCCCATGGCCACTCTAAATTTCTTTTCAGTCACTGCTCTGCACAACAATGCCCCTCATCTCTGCAGATGTGACCTGCTCACTGTATTTTTAAGTGACTCTACTTGAGTATATATTGAAATATAATGTATCTGAATGGGATGAATTTACCAAACAATGCAGATCTTATGATAATCCCAGAAAAAAATTAATTTCTCATTTAGCTACTCCTCCTATCTTGACAGCATATCAATTTTGCTTTCTCAGTGCTGAAAATATGAATACCTCTATTTGTTTTTCCCGCTGCTAGGATCCCAGCACTCTCCTGCCAGCTTTTCTGAGTAACTTTACCCTTCAGTGCTACTGTTCATGACATCCCATCTACCAGTTTCCTGAATAAACTTGTCTGATCCTCTAAATCCAGGGTCAAAAATCTCCTCCTCTCCTTCCTTGGCCTGCACTGGATCATGTACTCCACTCCTCAGTCACTACAGCCCAGGCTTTGATAACCAAGGGATTGATTACTACATCCCCAGTTCCTCCTTGGCAGTGAAGAGCAAATCCAGCTGCAAAACACTCCTGGGTGGCTCAGCCACAATTAAGAAGTTACCCTTGATGCCTTCCAGAAATCTCCTTGATTGCTTGCATCCTAATGTGTTATACTTGCAGCAGATATCAGACAGGCTAAAATTATCCCCAAACCCATGGTTTGTGATCAAGAAACTTCCTTCTTTCTTATTACAGTTCCCCTCAGCAGATTGGCTGGCCAGTTGGCAAAGATGCTCTGGTTGCCTTTTGTCAGGCAGCGATACAAGAAGTGCCTGATATCTTTTCTCTGACCAGGTGGGTTACCATGCTGATCTGTATGAATTACAGTAATTCTGTTTTCAAAACTCTGTAGCCTCAAGGATACACAAACACATCCACAGTCCTGGTCTACCCGCCCTATTTTTCCTTAGTTCACCAAATGTACTTAATTTTTGAATCATTCCAGTTGCCCCAAAGGGTTTGATGATGACAAGTACAGGATGATTTTCAATTCTATTCCTTATTTTCCTCATATTTTACTCTAGTTTAATAGTTGATTGTGCAGAAAGTGATTTGTATTTCCCCTCATTCTTTGTGGTGTGAGTTCAGTTTGCTTATAACACAGCAACTCAGTTTACACAGAACAAAATTAGTCTCTCTGTATGTTACTAATTTAGCATCTTCCCAGCTGCTCTTAGTTTCCGACCACGATTATCCATACCTGCCAGATACAGGCCAGCACAGCCATACATTCTCCACACTTTTTGAAATGTAAGCCAATAATAACTGAAATAACTCCAGAATAACTGAATTTTTGCCTTGGAACTAGAGACAGAAAGAGCACTTCACAACAAGTATACTTTACCTTCCTTCTCTAATGTATGGGCAGGAAGAAACTTCTAGGCAATCTCCGATTTTCCAGTTGAGTGCCTTTCAAAATTTCCTGCAGTATTCTCTGGCCTGAACGGTTCCACTTGATGCCACATAATTGGTTCCAAACTGAATTATCTCCCAGATAAGGGTATCAGCTTCTGCAACAGTGCAATTGCTTTTTGTGCTTTTCTGCTTCAGAGAGACAACACACTGCCTTATTTTTTTCATGTCATGTTTTGAAATTTGGTCTGCTCTGGATGATAGAGGAATATCTGTTGTGGTTGGTCTGACTAATACTGCAAGGAATTGTTTTGGAGATGTTTTTGGCAGGAAATGTATTTCAGTAGATGAACTGCTGGATATCTAAAGGTTTGACATGTCTATCCTGCTAAATACGCATTCTTGCTTTTTTTGCTCAAAAATGGCCAATCCACTACTTTTCTTTCTATTCTTTCTCATTCCCCTGATGCTGTCCTCCCCCATGGTTTCTGTGGCAACAGTTTCAGAATGTATTCATCCAAGAGGTGTTCATTTTCTCAGCTACCATACTTTTGAAATATACAATTTGAGATGACAGGTATCTTATACAATGGTTTTATGTGATATAAAACCATTTTCAGGATATTTCAGGTTGCAGTGGAGTTCATTTATAACACTTTCTGAAGTCATATCCTTTATGTTTCAGCTGAAGGAAAATTTACTATTCCATTAACTTAGTTGTTAAAGAACATTTACTTCTGAAGATCGTAGAAATTGCAATTATTTAATGTTACAGATATTAAAACACTTTACAGTGAATAGAAGTATTTATGATCAAGACCTTGTGTGCACTGACATTGTTCTTAATAATAATGCATCTTGATCTACAAGATTTTTCCTATGTCTGAAAAAAGACAGGGTGGCAGATATCTTGGCTAGCTTTGTGCTTCTTCAGTGCAGGTATCAACATCTTGGACAAGTCAACCAGATTTCTTCTTACAATATGCACTCAAACAATATGGTTAAGCCCTTTCTCAAGTAGGTCCATCAATTACCGGGTATGACTACTCTGCACATCAGCTTTATTTCCCCACATGTCTGAGGCTGGCGCACTGTGGTCCCTTCCAGCCAGACCCATCCTGTGATTCTGTGGTCAGATATTGGAATAGGCTGCCCAGGGAGGTGGTGGAGTCGCTATCCCTGGACGTGTTTTAAGAGGCGTCTCGATCGGGCGTTGGGTGATGTGTTTTAGGGGTCACAGCGCTGGGTGGACGTTTGCACTGAAGATCTTAGGCATCTCTTCCAACCCTGACGATTCGATGACTCTGGACAAACTCCGGTGCCGCGGACGAACCCGTCGGTTCGCTCCGCGCCTCTCGCGGCGCCGGGCGCGCCGGGCCGGCCCTGGCGGGGCGGGCTGCCTTCCCCTCCTGCTCCCGCCCGGCCCGGCTCCGCTCGGCTCGGCGCTGTGATTGGGCGGAAGATGGCGCTGGGCGGATGGAAATCCTAATGACAGTCTCCAAAATCGCCTCCATCTGTACCATGGTGAGCGAGGGCCGGGGCTGTGCCGGCTGCCCGGGCGGGGGGCGGGCTGCGCGGGAGGCCGGGCGGGGGCGCGGGGCGGCAGCGGAGCGGGGTTAATCGGCTTTGGGAGACTCAGCCTGGATGCGGGCGCCGAGCGGGCTGAGCCGGGTCCCGGCTGCGGACGGGGCTGGAGCGCGGGGGCTCCGAGCGCAGCCTTCCCCAGAGTGTGCCGAGAGCCGGGGCAGCGCTCCGGGGCATCGCCTCCGGCCCGGGGTGCCCATTGCAGCGTGCGGTGGTGACGGTCGGGTTTCTGGAAGCGCCCTCCTTCTCCCGGCACACTCCGTAGCGTCCCTGCTCTCCCTCGGAGCGCTGCGCTCCCGAGCTGGGGCTGGAATGGCCCATCCACGGGCGGTGCTCCCCGGGTTCCCCGGACACGTGCGGGCATCCCATGCTCCCCGTGTGGTCCCACTGGTCTGCATCCATCCAGGTCCCGACAGGAGGCTTCTCCCTGTGATTGCTTTCTCATTGCTCGCTCTCGTGGTGAATTAGAGCCATAAGCAGAAGCACAGATGTGATAAAGCTCTCTCGGGTTGTTTTAAAGAGGGATGGGGAGTTCAGTAGATGTGCTGATGGAGGAGTGATGAATTTAAGGAAGGAGATATCCCTTAGTCAGTAGAAGTTACTGCTTGTTATGGAAGAGATGTGCTGATGGCTCTCAGCAGAAGTTCTTACATTTGTGCTCTCTTCTATCTATTCCATTGCCAGGTGAAAGTTCTTGTTACCAAATGTGTTTCCATGGGAGAAGGGAAGAGATGAAAAAGGGGAAAAACACGCTCTGTCATCTACTCTGTTAATTTGCTGAACTGCCATTATTATGTCTCATCAGTGGGAAATGCTTACGTTTCATATTATTGGAAACTGATTTATGGTTTTCATAAATCATGCTGCAAAGAGGCTTGAATGTCTCAAACAGATATTTTAGAGGTGGCCTGTGAGAATTTTGAGTGAATATCTGTAAGCCCATAGGATGGGATTGCTCAGGTGATGTTTAGTCACTGGAATAATGGTTTTTTTTTGTTTTTTTTTTTTACATATGAGATGACGTATTTTAGTTTGGAATTGGAAAAGTCTAACTTCTTGAATTTATCAGCTGTATATTTATCGGCGTCATACTGACATCTTGATGTGGCCAGATTGGTAGGACATGTACCATGTGCTTCAGGAGTTTCCATTCTCTGAAGGCAGGTTTTAGGTTGCTGAGGAATCAGTGTGATTGCTCCCTGAGCTGGGGCGATCCTTTATTGCAATTCTAGCTGACATCTTTTCACCCACAGCTGGCCGCTGGCCTTTGTGTCAGCATAAATTCAGTGCTGGCCTCTTGATTTGGGTCAAGTGTGAGACCTCACTGCTCTGCTTCTGGACTGCGTACACAGCATAGGTCTGGACTGGACAAGCAGATAGTTTAAGATTATTCTGTGTGTGTATGTTTATTAGAAATGATGTTGTGTCACTGAGATTTAGGTCAATCCTGAAATAAAATTTTCAACTAAAAATCTTATTACTGACTAAAGTGTCTGTATCCATAAAGCTGAAATTCTGATGGCAATTAAATACCATTTGTTCAATCACTGTCATGTGCATTGAGGTGGATGAACTCCAGGCCTAAGATTTTTGCTGGGCCTTTCTAATCCATAAGTTTTAATAGTACTGTGATATGGGACACCTAGCATAGGATACCAGCTGTAAAAGCTTTTCAGCAGTTCATATAAGACTGTGCTTAAAAATACATCTGTAAAGATGGTGTGAAGGAGTACATGGTATTTACTGTGGTGTTGTTCAGAACTGTGTGGTTGAGGCGAGCCAAATCTTTTTAATTCTAACAAGAGTCAAATACTTAAGTTTAAGCATATGCTTTACAAAATTGAAGAGGATTATAATTGCTGAGTAATACTATTTTTTTTTTCTGGCAATGCTTCTTTGTGTCAACACACTTTGATAAATTGCCAGACAACTACCTAAGAATTCTTACAAGTTTTTCTTGCCTTTTCCCATGCCTCTTATAAAAACTCTCAGACTGTTCTATGTCTTCTTGTGAAGAAAAAAGTTCTTGTTAGTACAAAACAGTAACAAGCAATTTTTGTCAAGAGACAGTTTGTGCCTACACAAACCTAGCGTGTGTGTACACTTACAATCTGTAATAGAGCAGTCTAGAACTATATTGAAGAAACTCTTCCATCTGCATTTTATGACTTCTTTTTTTTTTTTTTTCAAGTTTTGGTTCTGCTGATTTGTATTTTATGTGTCTTACCCCTGCTGTTCAAGCCCTGAATATTACAAAGCAGTATATTATGTTTTATAACATAATATACTGCTTTGGGCAGGTTGTGTGGGAACAGTGAAGAGTGACAACCAGAATGTTTCATTTATCTGTGGTACCTTTTGGGGATGAGCATCCTGTCTGTGTTGTTTGGTACCTTTGTATATGCTGCATTAGTTCATTGGTCAAACACCTCAGTGTTCATGCCAATGTTAACAGGGCTCTTTCTGCAGTAATGTGTCCTAGCGTTGTATTGCCTTTCAGCTTCCTTAAAATTCTTTGCCATATATCACCATTCACATGCTTCCTTGTGCTGTAGTAAGTCTTAATTGCAAGGCTGGAGATTGTGGAAAAGCACTGAAAATACCTTTACCCTCGAGTGCTTTAGCCACTGTTCTTGTTGCAAAATGGATGAGGTTAAAATTGTATGGTCTACTTTTTAATATTATTTTTAAAATCTTTGCAGTAAAAGTAGAACTTGGTCTTTACCCTCATCCATGACTAAAACTGTGGTCAGAGCCTTACTTGACTGAACTGTATGGGATTTTTATGCATGGCTGAGGAGGGATAAAGTAACCTAGGTTAACTGCAATGAAGATGTGCCCCATGTTATAATCACAGATTGCATCTAGGACTTCTGCTTCTGGTGTCTAGAATCCAGGAAACACTTGCTAGCGGTTAAAAGGCATCAAGTCTTTGAGTAGCTGAAGCAAAGAGAAGATAGGAATTACATTTTTAGCGTAAAAGCTCTGAAAAGCCTCCAAGATGTCAGTCTCAGGCATCCACAAGGAAGCTGTAATGGCAGTAGTACTTGTTTTCAGTGTTTCTTCTAGAAGGTGGCTGATGATGTTGGCACAACCTGAAAAAGTGTGATAATATTGTAAAACTATGCTAATCAAGAAGCTGTAGCATTAGACATCAAAATCTTCATGTTTTGGGTGTTTGTATTGCCTTCTCTGTCTGCCATCTCAGCATCTTGCATACATGGTCTGTCACTGAATGTCTTCAGTGATTGTTTCAGCCCCCCAGCACTGACATCAAATACACAGCTGGTGGTTAGATGTTGACTGTGTGATGTAACAGTGTGTTCTGCGTGAGAACCTCTGCTTATCTTACAATCCAAATTTTTGTTCTGTTTTTGAGAGGATTGAGATGTGTGGAGTCACTCTGAATGGCTGGCTATTGTCCTTTTCCTGCCTGCCTCCTCTCGAGGGGCACTGTCAGGAGCTCCCTTTTGTCCCTTTCAGTCACGTTTCACAAGGGTGAAGATGTTTCAGAGGTGCTAGAGTTGAAACTAGCATGTGTGGGAAAAGGCATCTTAGAGGAAACAGGCCCTGGAAGTGCCCAGCTGAGGGAAGGTTGAAGTGCACTTACCTTGAGTGTCATAGCAGAGAGGCTTTTTAAACACTCCCAGCCGCAGGAAGATTTTCTAGCTAACTGTGAGAGAGGTGTGCATTTATGGGCTTTCTTACTGCTTCAGGAATTGTTTGTTTACAGTAGGGTTTCAAACCTGATTGTGAAATCTGCACTTAATGTAAATTGATGTTTGCCAGAGTCTGCAGCCAGCCAGCAGTGGCTGATGTACTCAGTCTAATTGCACTGTCTCCTCTGAAGCACAGATTATAAGACTTAAACATTAATTGATGATCAGGTTAACAGATTCCACAGGAAAGTATACAGAGGACCCATGCTGGAAGAAATGAGAATTGAATTACAGCAAGGAGAGAAAAGTTACGGGAAAACAGCTTCAAAATGAGGAGGTGACAGAAAAAAACCGGCGGAGAAGGAGAGGACTAAAGCAGCACAGAGGAAACCAGAGAGTATTGCGGGGCTCCTTTATCCAGCTGTCTGGCTGGCTCGTGTGGCACGGCTGGCAAGAAGGAACATGTGCTGTGTCTCGGGCACTGCCTTTCACTCCGGCACGGTGACCTGGATGTGCCGTGCTCCGGGCACCGCGCTGCTGCCGCGGCTCTGCTGCCAGCCCAGGAGTTTTTGGAGAAGTATTTGTTAGTATTTGTGGGGTGGGAGCCTGCACCACAGTGGGGAAGTCCGCTCGTCTCTTGGAGCTCTTATCAGCAGACGCCTCGATGATAAACATGACATTAAGATTCCAGCATTTGTCATAATTTTTCTAGCTGTAACATGCTACAATAAAAGATGAGTATTTCTATTTGGTCTTTAGAGTGCTGAGTTTGTGGCACTGTTTAGTATACTAATTAATTTAGACAAATTTGTTTTCAATTTTCATCAAAATAAGAGTTTGACTCTAACATAAAACAATTCTCAAATATGAAACACAAAGAAGAAAATTCTCCAAGTTACCTAGCTGTAAAGCAGTATCTATACCAGCACAGGGAATTATTTAGTTGACATGTTACTTATTTGGATGATTTGATTTATATAAGTGTTCCATTTTCTTTTTACCTGCACATGTGTGTATATTCATCTTGCATGTTCTAAGCCAAGGAAAAATGAAATGCCAATTTGGACTCTAGTCTGAGCAGCAGAATTTTTAGCTGTGTCAGTGGGAACAGCTGATTCCGTTACTAGACAATGCTTGAGTATTTAGATCGGTCGGTTTTTGTGGTCTTTGTATTTACTTTTTACATTCCTGAAGCAACTAATTTGCATTAAAACTTCTAGGAACGATTCTGTAAAAATGTGGCAAAAGGGGCTTTTCTATTCAAATTTCTTGAGGGGAAGAAGTGTATAAAAGCCCTGTGTAAGGACTAACTTTTGTTTTCGTGGCTTAGGAGGATTGCTAAAGTAAAATGCTTTTAAAAAATGGTTCATTTCAGTAAGATCTATCTGATCTTTCAGTTGAGGAAAAAAAGAATCTAGGTATTTTCTGCAGTAAAACCAGAAGGTTGTATTAATGTAAGTTGACCAAAATAGGAAAACATTTTTACCATCTTTTAAAAACTCAAATTCTTTGTATGATTCCATGAAAATGGGAAGTTATAAAAGCAATATCTTTGTTTTTTGAAACTGGAATTATGTAAGTAATAAAAGCATGTAAAACACACCACAGGATGCAGCTTATAAAAAACAGCTATTGAGCAAATGTGTTTTCCCCACTTGCCCTGCATTTTGGGTAGTTAGGTGAGTCTGATTTTTCTGAAATATTAACTTGTCTTCGACTTCAGTACTCAAAAGGATGCGCCGTCATACACTTCTCACGTACAAGGAAGTGCTGCTGCATGTAGTTGCTGTGAAGGAAATGACATTGTGAATGTTCGGTGGGGCTTGAAAAGATGGGTTTGGTAGACATACCGAATGTGAAGAGAAATTAATTTTGTGCTTTGGTATAATTTTCCTTACTCAGACAGAGGTGTTTTTACTTCATACTCAGAAATTCTTCTGTCTTAGCTGCACATGATAACAGTATATAGGACTATGTCTTAGACAGATTAATAAAATAACACTATTTGGAAGTATTTAAAAAGCATTAGCTGAAACTATTCAAATATTTAATGTATTAATAATGCATGTTCTTTTGCAAAGAAATGAACAACAGGGATTATTGAATCCCGCTCATATTTCACTGCTACTTCCTGGCTAGAAACAGTATCAAAAGAATTGTGTTTCAGTTTTGGTTGCAATTGAAGCAACAAATATAAGCTGATTTAAGATAGCTGTTCTCTTTGCTCTTAGTCCTGATTCGTGTGAGTACACAGAAATGTAGGCATTCACATATTCTGATAAAATGCAGCTGCAAGAGTAGAATTCTGCATTTCTTCTTTAGCAGAGAATTCCTGTCACAGTGCATTAATTAGTGCATTGGGCTGTGAAATTCTGTATATCTTCACTAGTTGCATAGACAAGGAAGAATCTTTCTAATCAGAAAAAAAAAATGGAAAGCACTAGTGAGTGTTTCTGTACTGAGATTTATTTTTGCAAATTATAAGTAATTCCATTAATTTTACTTTTGTTCAGGAACATTGTTATTCCTGAGCTTCCCTTTTACTTGTAATGCCTTTCTGTCACGAGAAAGAGTAATAGTTCTGTGTTTTGTGGTGGTATGGTTCATTTACCTGTAGCTAAGGTCATGTTTAAAAAATTTGGCTTACATATGCCTGTGCAACATGGTTTAGTTATTTGAGTCGCCTTTAATCAGTGTTGTACCTGGCTTCTTGAGTGAGGTGGAGAGCATTGTAGGGGAGGATCTAGCATAGTGCACGTGTGAAGGGAGAAATGGATCTTCAGGATGCTGGTGACACATGTAAGTTTTCAGAGAAGAAAATTGTATTAAAGGTGAAATTCTGATTTTACTTAGGAAATGTACAGCTTAGTTAAACTAGAGGGTAAAGCTGTTAAACAACTGAAAAGATGACCCACCAAGCTATCAAGTGATCTTTATTCCAGAAAGGGATACATCAAACCCCCCTATCTGAGGCCAATAGGATGTGTAAGCATCCAAGCACGTTAGGCTGGTTATGAATCAAGGCTTTGTAAGCGAAATTCTGCCTGCTAGGTTGGATGCTAATGACCAGGTAGGACACTTTAAAGCTGCAGTTGTTTGCCTGCTTGCTGACATGTTTTTAGACAGTATTTTTATTGTAGGGTGGCATCCCAATTTACCCTGCTTTGGTTTGCATCTTGGGAGCGGTCTTAGAGTGCCCAGATTAGATGACTTTTGGAGGAAACTGCATCAGACAACGTAGATCAGCTGCAGCTGGTGTTCAGTCACAAACCAGCCTGTAACTAATCTGGCAAGAATGCTCTGAAGCCCAAGGTGTGTATGTCAGCACCAACTGATTTGTTTTACAGATTGGCTCCAGTTATCTTATCCCTGTGTCAGCTGCTGGTGTCTCAGAAGGACTAGTTCAACACGAAACACCACAACAGTGTAGCCTCTGAGGCTTTGAGAAAAGGCAGTAATAAATGGCATCTAATGATATTGTTTCAGCAAGTGAAAAACAATACAAATACAAAAAAAAATGCTCTGCATTTGTCTGTGCTTTGTTTTTTTCTGCTCTTTTCCACTGAAATGTATGGCATCAGTGGGCTTTTTAGTTTATTTTAGAAATTTGAGATGATGTATATTTGTAAAATATGAAAATCAGGAAAATACAACCGTACACATTTCAAAGATAACGCACCTTCCTATTCCACTGTATATCCTGAGCTTTGATTCCACTAAATTGAAATAAAACCCTCATCTAGTTAGTGCAGAATGTGTTGATTTGTACAAAACTCAAGCTCTTAAAAAAAAAAAAAGTTGAGAAACTTAATTAAGGGACTTCTGTGACAAATACAGATTCTTATCCCTTCAATAAGAAATTAGCATTTAAGGCAAAATTTATAAATCCAATAGTATGACTTTTTCCTTTAACTTGATGGAGGAGATAGAGCAATTAATGTTCAACTGATTTGAACATGATTAAATAAAGGTTACATTACTTTTCATTTTGAAGGATGAAATCTGTAGTAGTTCAGTTTTACACCTGACTTTCATTAGGTTTGTAAAGGTTTTTGTGTAATCATTGATAATTTTCAGTTACAAATAAAAAGCAAATCTTGATTTCGTACTGTGTTCTTGTAAACACACCTTAGTTGCAGAACTTTCCACTTTTAAAGCTGTTTCGCATGTACCACAAGAAATGAGTGTTCTCTCTGCCTGTACTATTGTGTTTGTGCTGGAAGGGGGTTAATGTAAAGCAGTGCTTGGTTGTGCAGCTTTTACACTGATGCAATGCTAAAAGTGGTAAATCCCAGTGCTACTGCAATATTATCATCTTCTTGGACTTCTGCTGTGCCTCTGTTGCTTCTCATTTCTGGGTAATGACCAGGTGTGTTTCCGCTCAGAAGAACAAGGGAAATTTGAGGTGGATGTGCTGACCAGACTTAATGATGTTCCCTTCTGTCCCCTGTGTAATATCCAAGCCAGGTTGCAGTGTGGAGACTGAACACCTGTTGTATGTGTTATTGAGTCCCCCCAAAAAGAGAGTTTTATTTGGGGATTTTTCCTGGGGATCCCAGTTAAGTGGCAGAGGAATAAATTCTCTACTCCACAGCATACAGCACAGCCTGAAATTTCCCAAGTGTAGTTCCCAAGTCCAGTAACTCCAACTTGGCCGATGAAAAGAGTGGCACTCCCACTTCTGCCTTAAACCTCCTGTGTCCTCATGTCCAGGACATGATTCAGTACCATAATGGTTGGTGCTGCTGCAGTGCTCCCCGCTGCATCTGTATTTGCATAATGGAAGAGTCAGCTGGGACTGATAATGTGGGCTGTAATCATGCCTGGGAAACACTTTGAAGCAAGGGATAATTAGGTTTTAAAATAGCTTTTATGGGTCAGTTGTGAACGCGCATTTTAGTGTACTCTTGCTGTGTTTCTGCTCTTTGCAACCAATACACTGTGCACAGTATAAATGATTACTTTGGAGAGAGAGATAGCATCTTTTATGACAGACAAAAAGAGAGCTGTAAAGGGAAGTCTGAGCAGCTCGAGGGGTTTTACATTGGCGTAAAACATCCGAGCTGGTTTGTACTAACATTCATAAACAGCTGCATTTAAACACAGATGATGCCATGCTTTGAAGTCATGTGAAAGTCTGAGCCTTGAATGAAGCTTCTTTGAATACTCAGAAAACCGTGACGATCTGGTAGTATCTCAGCATGTCTTTCTTACTGCCAAGTCAGATCTTTATTGTGCTAGAAAACTAAATACAGTG
Organism: Pyrgilauda ruficollis; assembly: GCF_017590135.1. NCBI lineage: Eukaryota > Metazoa > Chordata > Aves > Passeriformes > Passeridae > Pyrgilauda > Pyrgilauda ruficollis. The sequence goes on from NW_024529932.1 coordinate 3,736,379, forward strand.
TTCAGGTCTGTACAAACAGAAACATCAATGTTTGTATCATAATATTTACCTTTCAAAGATGGAGTAAAGTAGCTACTCCACCCTAGCTTTGAAAAGAGAAAGAATTTCCTTAAACCTGCTCTTGAATTTATTTTTAAAGAGGTAGAGATTTTAACAATAGTGTAAAAGTCCCCCACCGTTCCTTCTTTTTCCTCGTTTATTTGTAATACTCACCTTGCTGGAGCTTGTGGGTGCATTTAAATAAGTCTGGAAAACTAAATATTCAGAGTCTTAGAGTGCTTAAATCTTAAATGAGGGTTTATACCCCTTTTCCTCACCACTATAATCTCCACTTGAAAACACCTTCTAGGGTAATAAGCCCTGCATCTAAATCCTCAGGAAAGGAGAGACTTTATCAAACTGGGTAATTGGAGGGGATGTGACTGATGACAGCAGCTGGGGCTGTGCTGTAAATGGAGCAGAGCTGTGGTGTGTCAAACGTGGAGTTTTCCTGGCTTTTGCCCTATTCTGGTTAAGGTTGTTACCTCCTCATGGACCTTTGAGCACGTGCTTCCCATTTCAGAGCTGCTAAGGTAGTTTGTGTAAAGTTCTGCAGTACCATGGTCACACCATGGCAGATGCCGCATCATCATTTCATTTTAATTGTATACATTTTAACACAGTTCTAATATTCATTCTGTTCCACTACGCCCGGTCTGTAATTAATCTGTGCAATCCTGTGTGCTGGTTTTGGTGCAGTCCATGATTTTGGTGTAATTTAATTGTTGTAATATGCCATGTAATGGCTATTTGCTATGTTTTTGGTGTAAAAAATGAACTTGTTGGGATGGAGTTGTGGTTTTAAGGTTCTTTGATGCATTTCATGTTCTGTTTTGGCTGCACTTGTATTCCTGCTGGAATATTCATGCTCATGTATTAGTCTCATTGAGGATATATATAAATAGATCTAGATATATAGATATCAGTTTTGTTGAGTGCAAAAAGTTGTATACATTTCCATTTCTCTAAAAGCAGTCAGTGTAAGAGCTCATCCAAAGTCTGACTTTTCCAGCATACATGTTTTTCTGTCTCTAAGTAGAAAAGAAAACAATGCTTTTCTTTGAAGCACAGTATTTAGTGCACCAGTTCAGTCAACAGCCACAGAGTAACCAAAGTAACATTCTCGGACTTCTTTTTGAGGATCAGAACAAACAGATTTTTTTGGGCAAAGGCTGCAGCATTTGTAATGCACATCATCACTAGCTGTACTGTATTTTCTTTCAGTTTTACAAAGTTTAAGGCATTTAGCAAAGCACTTAGAATAACTTATATTTTCAGTGTAACTGAAGCAGACCAGTGTCTTTGCTTCCTGTGAGCAATCTGCATCTCTTAACTTTTTCTGGAATGTGCTTTACAGTATGAAAATTGCTCTTCTTAGAAGGAGCTCACCAGTTGGCCTTGTATGACCTGCTTTTCATCCTGTGTTAGTGCAAGTGTTACTAAAGTAATTCGACTCTGGAAAGAAAAAGTAAAGAACATTGAAACAGTGTAATTGCATGAAAATGCATAAAAATTATATACAACTTTAAGCAACTTTGAGATGCTTTTGAACAGCACATATTTGGAAACATCTCTAAGGTATTTTTTAGTTGTAACCAGGTGTTTTGCAGGTTTTTTTAATGGATGGTTAGTTGGTTTTGATTGTTTATCTTTGCTGAAAAACTTTTTTCCTCAGCTACTTTCACTGTTGCCGCACTAATATTTTGCTGCTTTTGATTTTTTCCTAGGGCGCCAATGCCTCAGCTTTGGAGAAAGAGATTGGTCCGGAACAATTTCCAGTCAATGAACACTATTTTGGTTTGGTTAATGTGAGTCTCAGAACATAATTTACTGCTTTGAAAGGACAGGAATAGGTTGGTTAAACAAGACTGGGATGAGTGAATGCTTAAAATTCTGAAAGATATAATCACTGAATATTCATTCTATTGAAATGTGTTTCAGTATTTAGTGTATTTGTTGAAATATGCTACTGGATTGTTGAAATGGTCTCTCTGTTGAATACTTTTATTTTGTTTTATTAGTTGTAGGGTAATTTTTACATCACTTTCATGTTATTCAAATGTGTAAGTCTTAAAGAAGGCTATTTAAAATATGTAGCTTGTTGTTCATAATATGCCAATAAAGTAAAATAAATATCTTAAAAGAAAAAAAAATCTTGTGAAAGACTGTGATGCTAGGTAGTATTTATATCTGCTGTTTATATTAAGATTTTTAAAAAAATTACAGCCCGAAGAGGAAAGCAGAAAAAATAGATTGGATTGTTTGAATCAATAATTTGTTTTAAGGAATGATTTTAACTTTAATTTCTGATATTAGTGATGAAAAGTGTAACTTGTTAGAAACTGAATTATACTGATGTGAAATATTAAATTAACTGGGCTTCAGAAATGACATAGTTAAAACAGGTTGATTTAACAAGAGCTATTGTCTTGCTTTTCTTAATGAAACTGATTATTTAAATGTTGTCCTGGTACTGTAAGCTGTCTCTACCTCTGGGTGCTTAGCACTGACCTGGTTTGAGAGTCTGCAATCTGAGCCTGCACTGTGGAGTCAGTAAACACTGACGAGCTGACTTCCATGCATCTCAAAACCCCCTCACTGAAATTCAAGTGATTTCTTTTCCTTCCTCACGCAAGCTGCAATACCCCCCAAACTCAGCTTTACTTCTCTGGGAAGAGGAAATGCAGCAGTTTCACTGTTAATGCCTCTCAGTTCCGCAGCTGAGCTGAGGCTTTGCATTTTTCCAATGACAGGATTTCTCAAATCTGTTACTCTGTTGGCATATAAACTGTTTTCCTAATTTCTTGTCCAAGTCCAGAGAGGATTTAAGACTTAATCGTGAAATTGTATTGTACACCTAACCTTAAAGTTTTACATAGTTTGTATCCTTAGGAGAAGGTTCAATTAAAGGACAATCTTTCTAATATGTCATGAAGATCAACAAATTCTGGCTTTTTGTACTCAAGAGGGAGTAGAAATTTGAATGGATATCTGTCATTGCACTCATTTAAGAGGCAGGCAGCTACAATATATCAGAGTGCTTTTAATTTTGTGCCTACTACAGGAATTTTACTTTTTTATCTTCAAACAATAAAATTTTATGGGCTAAAATTCTTTGAGTTGTAACAAATAATAAGATGGGATCTCATTATGTTTATGGCACACTGGTGCTGGTTTTCAGGTACAGTGGTTGGCAAAGGAAATTCAGTGAGGTTGGTGCCTGAATGGTTTTCAGGTCTGTTCTGTAGGTTATGTTTACTAACACAGCACATATACACCATAAATGTGTAATAAACTTGCAGCATGTAAATCTGCCAGGAAAAGTGAAAGTAACAAACTGTGGCCGATGACTAGAAAGAATGACAGTGATAATGAAAAGAAATACTAGATAATTAGATAATAAATTAGTACTATTAGGTTGGGAAGTGATAGAAATCATAGTTTTTGTCTTCATTGATTTCTCTAATTTATTTGTAGCAATTATAGGAAGTGAATCTCCTAAAGGCTTATTAACATTTACTGTTAAGTTTTTCTAATTTGTTTATTGATTCTGTTTGTCCTAACTTTCTCCAGGGTAATGGGGAAAAGGGAAATAATGTGGAAGTCAGTAAGTTTCTGTGTGATAAGTGGCCATTTGAGGTGTCTGGAATACAGAAAAGCATTTTAGATAAAGACGGCAATCCTGAGATAGAGATCTGTCAATTTATCCAGTGGTAGCGTAAAAGAAGAGGAGGCAAAAGAACTGTCTTACCTCTTTTCCAGCTTTGTGGTAGAGTCTAGGGGTTGTTCAGAGGATGTGCTGAAAGAGCAATTTGAGAGGTAAAAGAAGACCTAAGAAAGGGCAATTATGGGAAACATATGGAAGACCAGATGGTTGATGGGAATGGAAAATTCAGCTTAGACTTGAAGGGACAATATCATTCACTAAATCAGCAGGAAATATCTAAGATATGTGGTAAGATGAAAGCATTAGGAGTGTGATGTCCCATGTATCTGGACAACCAGGAGCATCAAGTCTGCTTATCACTCTTCTTTCCCTCTTCAGTGCAGTAATGCAAACTGTTCCAATCTGTGTGCTTCACAAATTACATCAATCCTTTTATCCACTGAGGGTGAAATAAGATTTTTAATCTCAGAGAGCTGCTCTGGAAACTCTGCAGCAGTCTAGCAGATTTCTAGAGCAGAAGGTTTGGTTATTCAGTCTCTAGCAGTGGATCTGTGTGTTTTGGAGAAATCCTTTTCACTGGAATGGACCATTGCAAGAATGAGAAGTTATTAGAGCTGCCAGTGCATCAGAGCTGGGAGGAACCCCAGAGCTGCTCAAAGACAGTGTTCCAAACAGATCTAAGTTCTTGTAAATCTCTTTGTTGAATGGGGTTCAACCACATTTCTCCCCAGCTGTGTGTACTTCAGAAGAGTAAGCTATAAGACTACAAGTGTTCATGGGTGTGCAGTGGTTTTGTTGCACAGTGTTCTTGTTTTGCCTACTGTCTCATTTTTCCATGTAGGTTTAGGTGTTGTAACTTTGCTTTCAGAATTTAAATGAGAAAAAGAAAAGGGGTGTGTGTGTGTAAAATGTAGAGAATGCAGTACTTTTGTGAAACAGTCTCATTTCTCAGAATTTAGAGCAGAAGAGCAGTATGAACCAATAAAAAGGAGAAATGTGTATTTTTTTACATCTCTTAGTCATGCACAGCATAAGATGTCCCCAACAAGGTCTTTTTTACATTTTCTACTGCTGTTCTGAGGCAGGCTGGCCAAGTGTGAGGTCCCAGAGTGCAGGGCTGGCACTGCCCGCTGTTGTGGCTCTGCGGCAGTGCTGGCTGGGCTGGGGAGCAGGAAGGTCTCCCTTGGCAGCCCAGCCCAGGGCTGGAGGTCCAGGATTAGAAAGCAGAGTGTAGGTGTTGAGTGGGTGGTGGGAGCATGGGGAGACTGGAGTTGGGTGTTTCTCTAAAGATGGGAACTGAAGAAATAATGGTGGTCAAGCCAGCATTTGTTCATTTAGCAAATTGAGTAGTTGCGTAGTCTAGAAACCTCCCAACCATTTCCCACTTGTTGCTTAGTACAGGTGCCTTTTAAATTTTTTTTTCATGATTGGAAGCATTTATTTTTAAAATATTTTGAGTTTCGAAGTGATAAAGACTGATGATTTAGAGATAAAGCAAATGTGAACTAATTAAATTTTCTTCAGGAGTTTGCTTTCAAACATTCTTCTGTTGCCTGCTGTGTTTCTCAGTCTGGTTGGAGAAAGCCTTTTATGAACTTAATCTGGTTGCTTTTATTTCATACTTACAGGCAGGTAGGTTAACATACATTCATATTAAATTAATCTGAATTTTGTTCTGTGTTTTGAGGTCTTCATATTTTGTCTGTCTCTGACTGCATGGTTGCCATTCTAATTAATTTATCATCAGACTGCTCCTTTTTGAAATTGGAATCTTATGAAAATTCTAATTTGCTTGCTTTTCATCTTTTGGCACTTGATGTAGAAATTTTAGCAGTTTTCCAATTTGATTAAATTTTAAGAACTTTCTTAACACTTTAATGTAGTTCTCTTTTTATGGCTGTTTCTAATTATAAACTCATAAACAGCTTACAATATTAAATGTTTTGACTGAAGCTACTGTGTGATTTCATCAGCTTCCTATAAGTTAAAAAGCCCCAGTTTTCCTCTTAAGTTCATTGACTTACTTGCAGATTTGAACCACAAAGAAGCTAATATAAGCATTTTCCTAGCTTAAATAAAGAAAAATAATGGATATTAAATTAATTACTTTTTAATATGGATACATCTTAATATTTTTAAAATATGCTTCCTACTTATTCTTTGAGTCTTGGTTATTTAGAAAGTAGTTCTTCATATTTCATTTTCACTTTAAAATAGAGGAAAGTAATTAATTTTTAAGTTTTGTAATTAAATTGCAAATAGTGCTCTTGTTTGTCTTAATTGGGAGAGTGCAAAAAGTAGTTATTCTCTGTTATTCCTAAGATGTGAAAGCTTTTAGTTCTTTTTCGCTATTGAAGGGACCTGGTCTTAAAATATCTCTGAAGGCAATCTTTGCTGTGTAATTCTCCCCATCACAAGGATAAAGTCTCAGAATTTGCTACCTCTATGTGCAGCTGTCTTTGTGTAACATAAATCTGAATGCAATTCCACATTTTGCAGAATGTGTGCAATGGGTGCGTGCTTCAATTTGCAGGTTGTGGGACTGCAGCTGAAAGGTTGGATTTCTTGCTGAGGGCCTCGTAAAGATTTTTCCCACACTTTTCGGTGTTGGATGATAGGTTCCACTGGATGAGGGCAGCTTAAAATTGGAATGGCGGCATAGGATTAGAATGGCTTTATCCACTGATGGCTCACCACGCCTTGACAGGAGCGATGGGGATGTTTGCAGTGTTGGGGTGAGCTGCAGACAGTGCCACTGACCTCGGGTGCCTGAGGGAGTCTGAGGAGGGGGACGTCTGGAGTGTCCCACCTGGGTGTCCTGGTACAAAGTGGGTTATGGACGCTTTTCTTGCTGATTCTCCTTTCCTCCTTCAGTCCAGTGGCTCGTCTCCTTCAAAGTGTGCATGTCCCAGTTGTGTTCTCTTTTCCCTGCAATCTTGATTTCAAGCTACCAGCTGCCATAGCTTTGAATCCTCAGCAGGCCATGTCACCTTGGCTTTCAGGAGTTTCCTTAAATCTTGTCACCCTGGAACGAGAACTGAAAATGTAGGAGCAGGTTAAAGTAGTTATTTTGGACTTTGATGACAGCTATTAAGATTTGGAGAATCTAATTCCTGAAGTGTGTGAGGCACTCTCCATTTTCAGCTGGATTTCTTTTCGGTACAAGGTCATGCTGTGCTTGTTCGTGGCTGTTGTGACTGATGTGCGGTAGACAGATATTTTTACCTGAGCATATTTTGGGAGTTGTGACATTTGGGGTACTTTTGAACATTTTGACCCAAATAGATGTAAAATATTACCAATAAGTTAAATTAAGTGAGACAAAATTAAACAGTATTGTTCAAATTAGCCTAGGGTTTTCATGCACTTACGTACAGTGTACTTGGTAATCCTTTGTGCAACATCAATGCATTTTTCTACCTTAAAGTCAGGACGAAATCACTTGCAGAAAGTTGGCCCCTGCTTATGCCTCTCTTACAGCTTGGAATTAATTTTACCTCTCTGCAGCAATGCAATGCAAACTCACAGATCTCTCTCTTATTTGTAGTTCGGGAATACGTGCTACTGCAATTCCGTTCTCCAGGCACTTTATTTTTGTCGACCATTTCGAGACAAAGTCTTAGCGTACAAGAGTCAGCCAAGAAAAAAAGAGAATCTCCTTACCTGCTTAGCTGATCTCTTCCACAGTATAGCCACCCAGAAGAAAAAAGTCGGAGTAATACCTCCCAAGAAATTTATAACAAGATTGCGAAAAGAAAATGGTAACTTTTTTTTCTTTTTCTTTTGTAATAATGACAGCAATTATGATTTAATTCTGAAGCTGACGTAGTGTATGCCAGCTAAATGCCTGTGTATTTGTGCTCTGTAGAGTACCCATATAGAAGGTGCTCTTGGTGCTGTAGTATAAACAAGAGGTGGCCCCAGGATAAGGGTGTAACCCTGGAGCAGTTTTGAGAGGGAATCCTTGTCTCTCTCTCACTTCAAATAGAGCTAAAGTGTATTGTCATATTGTCACTATCTGCTTATGAAATTGCTTGCTAGTTTTGTTTCTCTGGGAGTTTAATATTTGTAATCAGAATTCACTGTAAAACCTTTGTTCTTTGTTTTGAAAAACTATTTTTGAATGGAGGAATCAGTCTCCCAAACTGAGTCTGTGGAAAGACTTGCCCATAAGAATCTAGATTAAAGCCCCCCCACCTGTTTAAATTGACTTAGAATTTATGCAATATGTAACTTGACCTGCTTTTAAAATCACTAAGTAGTTTTGGCAAATTGTTTTTTAAATGTCATTGTTATCCTAAATTTCAAGAGATTTGTAGGGATTTTTCACATTTTTTGTTTCTTGTCTGCAGGACTAATTCTCCAGACTGTTCTAGAAAATTATTTTATGTTAAAATATAAATGAAGCCTTTTAATCTGCTACTCAATTTGGATACATTTTTATAAAAACACAACTTTTTTCCTTAAGAATTAATTACTATATTTAAATAAACTGTATGAGGTACCATACTTAACACTTCTGCAATAGATGTGTTCATACTGTTGCAGTCTTTTCAAAGACCATTAATACAGACTGAAAAAGCATTTGAATGATGACTATCTCCATAGTAAAAACAAGAAATAAAATATTATGATGACATTCTTAGTTTGACATGCCTCTTCCAGCAAATGCACTCCATGAGCTGTAATGATATTGCTAAAAAAAAGCTCTTGGGTGCTGTACAATCACTTGCCTGTGCAGAGTAGAAAACTCATTCCCTTCTTTGGCACGTATACTCGGGTAAGTGTGCTTGTGTTTGATACATTTACAGAAACAGTTCATTATAACAAATGCAGAGAGTCGTTCAGATGGAAAGCAGAAAGCAAACCACAGGAGCCATTAAGTTCATTATAGAAAGTGTTCTTTGTAATGTGTAATTATGTCATGCCACTAAAATTCTACCCCGAGCAAGGCCATTGGAAAATCTTCAGTAGAGAAGTCAGATGGGCAAGTTCAGCCCTTGTACTTTTAGGCCTCTTTTAATGATGATACTCTCACCTTTTGTACAAACAAATGGCTACAAATTTGTACTTTTGTACAAATAAATTCAGGCTGCAATTACATGGGTATCATATATGCTATTAAGTGCTTATTGGAAGGGTGTATAATTTTGAGCCTTAAATAAGAGTTAATTTAAGAACCAGGTAAGTGTGCAATACCAATCTAGAGTCTTTTCAGTCAGTATCCAGCTATACCATGGTGATAACTGAGGACACTGTCTTATGTATTCCAGACTTCAAAGCTGCAGCTCCATCTTTATTTGCAGTGTCTGAATACAACATGCATGTATTACACATCTCTGAACTGGAGAGGAGCTTTTCACAAGCTGTGTAGTGACAGGACAAGGGGGAATGGCTTTAAACTGAAAGAGGCCAGGTTTAGATTAGATATTAGGAAGAAATTATCAACTGTGGTGGTGGTGAGGCCCTGGAATAGGTTGCCCAGAGAAGCTGTGGATGTCCCATCCCTGGAAGTGTTCACGGCCAGGTTGGATGATGCTTTGAGCAACCTGGTCTTGTTGGAAGGTGTCCTTGTCCAGAACAGGGGAGTTGGAACTCAATGATTTTTAAGATCCCTTCTAATCCAAGCAATTCTATGTTTCTCTATCAGTGACCTTAAAGTTTAATTGCCTGGGAAGCAGCTGCTGGCTTGGAGTCAGCTGGAGATGTGCTGTTACATTTGCATAAAGTTCTTCTAATTGTAAAATGAACAATCTGTAGCTTTCACTTTGGTGTGGTTAATGCTTATTACTGACTGGGCACACAGCCCTGACAGGCCTGTGGTACTAACTACACTGTGAAGAACCTCTGAAGCTTTTTACCTCAAGGGACTTGTAGCTCTTGCTCTGCCTTGATTTACTTGATTAAATAAAGACCTTGCAATTGGCTAGATTGAACTCAATTGTCTCAAAAATAGTGTAGTAGTTCATTAAATAAACTACATGGTTCCTACTCTTGCTTGACCTATTGCACTACTTAACCTCTCCAAATGACCTAGATTAGCATCAGGGTTTCCCTACTTACCTAATAACCCTGGACCTTTTTTTGCTATTTGAAGTTTATTCCTGGATGCTGTCAGGTGAATGGCTGTAAAGCTTCCCTGGAATGCCTGTATGCATTTCAAAACTTGAACTTCACTGAGTATCTTTTTCATTCATCTATCCACTCGTGTACACTGAAGACCTGTCTATTAGAACATTCTTGGACTGCCAGCAAAATGAAGTAGTTGCACATTAAAAGATTTGTATTATATTACCTGGGGATATAGAATGCTGTTTAAATAGGCAGGTAAATTTCCTCTCAGCAGTTCCTGGGCAGAGAGAAAAGAAGTCACTGACTGAATCTGTGTTATCCAAGACATTGACCTAAGCTTGGCAGAGATAGCATAGACCCTGTAGGAGATCCAGTGGCATCTGGAGGCTGGGCAGAATGACCTGTACCAGTTTGGGTGGCGCTCCACATACACCTGTGCTTAGCCCATTGAATTGTGCCCTGGTTTTCTTGCAGTGTGGTTCATTTTGCAGGTAATTCCCATCAGCTGAGTGATTTCTGTCAGTGCAAGCTGACTTGCTGTCCCGTCTTCCCACCCCCTGTTTTTTTGGCTTAGTTTATCAAGTAGGCATTTTGGGTTGGTGTCGTATTGCCGTGAATGATTCAAGATGTGAAATCAAGGACTGGTTTTGAAATCTGACTCTCTAAAAAACCTTTTTGTAGTGCAGCACTAACTGATCAGTTAGTCAGCCTTCTGTTTTATCTCGCAGAGCTTTTTGATAACTACATGCAGCAGGACGCACACGAGTTCCTGAACTACCTTTTGAACACCATCGCGGACATCTTGCAAGAGGAGAGGAAGCAGGAGAAGCAGAACGGGCGCCTGCCCAATGGCAGCGTGGACAGTGAGAGCAACAGCCCGCCAGAGCCCACCTGGGTGCACGAGATCTTCCAGGGAACATTGACTAACGAAACCAGGTGTCTCACCTGTGAAACTGTAAGTTCTCATGCGCTTTGTAAACGCAAATGCTGCCATGTTTCAGAGCTGCGTGCTTCACGGTTCCTTTATCCCAGCAGACCAAGATATTAGTTTCTTTCTTCAGTGATCTTTGTGTTTGTGTGAATATTTGTGGTTTTTTCTTTGTTAGTAAGAACATTTCAGCAGTTGATGCATGAATTGTAGGAAGAGACATTTGGTCAATATTAGGAAAATGCCCAGTTGGATGTTTTATCAGTGTGATCATAATCACCTTCAAAATTTAGAAAATCTTAAAGTGGTGTATTCTTAAACAGAATAAACTCTGTGATTTAAGGGTGTGAGGTTCTTCTCAAATTTCACGTCTAAATAACTTAATGTCATGCTTACTGATACATCTCATAATTAAGTATTATCAATCAGTTTCCATGGATTCCCAGTTTTTAAATTTAAAGCCATTGAAATCAAAACACTAATGGTTGGCTTTTGGCACTTTGATAGTAAATCGGGATTCTCAAATAACATGCCTTCATGTTCATGAAAATTAATCCTTCCCTAAATGTCTGTCCACAGGAATTCTTCCAATACTACACCCTGAGAAATAAGCTTTCTCTGAGTATGCTATACTAAAATATTTTTGAGAAGTTCTCAAAAATAAGGTTCTACAGTAAGAGAAAGAATGTATTTCATAAAAACTTAAAATTGGATTTTACCAGCTTGAGAAAGAGTAAAAGCAGCACAATTTGAAAATTACAGTAATTCTGTCATGGTCTATTCCTTAGAGATTGTGAAAAAGCTAAATGACTGTGGTTTTTGTATAACTTCATGCCAATTTTCTTTAACTTAATTAGGTAATGCAGATATGTCAGCATGACGTTGGAAGGGAGGAATTAATCAAATCTGTATATTTGTCATTTTCTCAGTCTTCTAGAAATACCCATCTCTTATTTCAAAGAAAAGAGCTTCATAATGTCATGTATAATGTAACTGCAGACTATGAGTAATTTAGGTGCTCATTCCACGCTACCATCTTTTTTTCTGGCAGATTTCCCCTCCCTAATAAGTATTTCTTGGCAACTGTCAGTTGTTTCTCTTCTAGTTCTTGAGCTGTTCCTTTTTTTTTCCCTTGAAACATGAGTTTAGCCTAAGTCTTTTGACACAACTGGTATCATTACCTTTCCTTACTGTGGCATTATGAATTACTGCTGTCAGGATTTTGATCTGGGTACCATCCTTAATGCAATTTTAAAACATGGATATGCTCTTTGCCAGCATATTTTATTAGCTATCAGATCTGTCAGAATTTTGAGAATTCTACTAACACTGCTTAGGTTTTTTTTTTTCTATTAGCTATAGCTAATAGAAATATTCAGCTATTGCTGAACAAGACAATAATCAAAGTAATCTGGAAACTCTTTTATCAGTTTGTCTTTTTAGTATATCAGCTTGTGTCTAAAACACAGTGACCTGGAAATGAGCACTTAGAAACACATTTGGACATTAAATTGGTAACACTACTGTGAATAGTGTCTTATTTCTAAAAATACTGAGTATATATGGTTGTTTTGATGCTTATTAGAAGCTGTTGGCATTTAGATTCTTTCTGTGTTTAGAAATATAAGTTAAAATGTTAGGAGTACTTGGAAATAGCTCATGTACAAGATTACAATAGTGGATGAATTACTGTTTCTTAATGACAAGACAATAGCCCTAGTATATTTTTAATTTGTACTGGAAAATTATTGCATATTTAAATGTAAAGCATAACATAGATCTTTGCTGAAAGTGACAGTCATTATCTTCTAGTTGGAATAAACTCCTCAATGTTCCTAAAATGAGCAAAATTTTATTCTGATTTTGGTTGTCCTGGCTGTGGAAAAGAGCATCCTTCCAGATGCACTGTTTCTTTAGCCCAACTTAAAGATAAAAATGGAACTATCTGAAGATAGTTTAAGTTCAGTTTAAGTGTGGACAGTGGAGTATAAGGAACATAGATATGATTCTTTAACAAAGATTTGTCTTGTGAATCAAGCCACTTTAATAAATGAATATGTTACAAAAGGATTGTAAGTTGTCTTTACATGTTTTTAATGTGGTTTCTCTTTATAATGCTTTCACCCTTCCTTGACAGAGGCAGAATAATGAGGTGAATGTAAATTTTATGGCTAATTTATAGAAATTAACTAGAAGTTAATTGGTTTTACAGATTTGTCTCATAGTTTAAGGAAGGATAACAGTAAACCAGAAAGTATTATAATTGGCTTCATTAATATTAAATTTGAACAGCTAAATGTGCCCAGTACTTCTACAGAGAAATACAGGAAATTGTCAAAACCACTGTATCAGACTCCAGGTGATGATCTTGCTCTTGGCTTCAAATGACTCTACGAGGCATAAAATTCTTTGGCTCAGTTCTGCTTTGGACTGAGAGAAGGCAATAAGGAAAATCCCAGTGTTCTCTCTCACATGAGTACTACAGAGCCCTTAGCTCTGCTCAATTTTCTCTTTTTTTTTTTTTTTTTAACCAAGATAAATCACACACTTTGTTTCAGCTTCTGTGAAAACTGCTTTCTGTTTTAGCACGCATGGCAGTCTGTAGCTGCAAGAGCTCTTTTGCCAGTGAGCAGATTCACATTGCCAGAGAAATTCCCAAGTGTAAGAAATAGTGGATTCTGTGAGTGTCAGCCTTGTGAGCTTTGTGTTCTGTGCAGCTTTGGTCACCAGAGCACAGCTGAGCTGTGTGGGTGCAGATGATGTCCTTGACGCGGGAACAGCTCACCATCCTCTTCAGCCAGAGCACTGGAACATCCCAAGTCCTCACTATTACTCAGATATTCCTGTTAGGAGCACTCAGACAGCTTTTTGAACACATCAGGGCTCGATTCTGCAAGTGCTGAGGTTTTCTGATCATGCCCATCTTTTTTTCATTCTGTAGATGATTGAAATATATAGCATTGCTGATTGTAGTCTGAGAAGCTTAGTGATGTTTATTTGAAACAGAACCTTTACAAAAGGGGGTGAGGCTTGTTAGACTCCAGAGTGGCTTTTAATTTATTTTTCTTTTTTTAATTAAAATGGTATGAGTTCATGTTAGAAAAATTTGTTCAAATACTAAGGCTCACAGAATCTTAAAAATTAAGAATAGCAATTTATAAATTGCCAACATAAATGGAAAAAAATCCATTGGCTATTCTTGCAATAAATGCAATTAATGCAATTAATTTAATGGTTCCTCACGATCCTAAGCGCACAGTGGGCTGTGTAACCTGAGTGAGGTGTTTTAAGGCCATATTATCACAGAGAATGGAAATTGTTTTACAAACTTCTGGTTTTGGTACCAGTCTCTTTTTAACCAAGTAGAACACATCCCTTCCCTCCTCTCCATTGCCCCTACAGCTTTTGTGTGGGATAAAGCTGCCTGTGAAATCTGTATTGTTTCACGTAATTTTCTTTGATTAGACCCAAAGAGGAAGAATTATCTAATTGCATGTCTGAATAACACTGATCACATGACTCCCTAATTCCAGCTGTCCTAGCTGAAGACTGCAGCAGCAGAGTATTTTCTAGAACTGATTTTTTCTTTTTCCTGAGTCATTCTTAATCCCCACTTAAAATGATTTCTACCAGAGTTCTTCGTGTTATAAATGCAGGTCTGATAATTCCAAGAGTGATTTGCAAGGGGATATTTTGAAAAATTGACCACACAACTAAATCATGATACATCCCTGAATACAGGAAGTGTGCAGCACGCTGAAGATGCAAGTGGCTTTTTTTTCCCCACTCTGAACATTTTGGAAGTTTTCCTTATGTGTTCTGTGATCTCTCTAAAAGTATAAACACTGTACTTGAGCATCTGAATATTGCAGTTGAAGTGATGTGTACTGACATAGTGGCTTTTTTGACATGCACACTTAACTCTTGGAAAGACGAGGGGCAGAACAGTGGGAGCCCAGTCTTCTCACAGGTATTAGCAGAAGCTTTCAGCTTAATTTCCTGGGTGTTTGGATTTGTCCTGTGTTTTTAGTGCTCAAATATGGTTGTCTCGACCATCTGCTTTTTTCTTTTTTTCCCCATGTACACTCTCTTTAGGAGCTGTGTGTTTCTCATCTCTTGATTATCAGAGAGCAACTTTCCACTTTTTTTTTTCCATTCTGAGTTGAAAAGGGACCATAAATCTCATATGTTCAAAAGATCAACTTAGATTATTTTTCTGTAGCCATTTCACTTTTCCTGCATTCAGTCAAGAAACTGCAGGCAGGTATCTTTCCTAAAAGGATTTAGTTCTGTATCTAGGCAGAGACCATTGTCATGAGTGTCTGAGTATCTTTAAATACAGAGAGGACACACTAGCAGGCAGAAGTTAAGGTTGCACATAAGTGGTTTTTAAAACTTCATTAGCATAATTGGTTTTCAGGGCAGCTGTGGATTTTCTCATCATTTGTCAGGATTTGTGGTGGAATTTATTTTCTGCTTCTATAATGTTCTATTTTACTTTCTTGTTACTCTTGCATTTTTGTGAGAATTGGCTACTATTCTGCCTCTGTCAGACCAAGCTCCAAACTCTCATTTGCCAAATTTACTGTCTGCTGCTCCTTTAAGAGTATGAGTCTAGCCTGGAAGAGGCTTCAAAATATTTTTGCTGTTTATTTGGTACACTGTGGCATGCAAATACATAACTTTCAGTTCAAGGGAGTCAGAGAAGAACAGAAGTGAGAGCACTAAGCAAAAGAATCACAGTGATTCTGTTCTTTTGAAAAATCTGAGGTGTAGAAGAACCTTGGCATTAATATAATTGATCTGAAATCACAGCATCATGACAACTGCCATTATATACACCCAGAGACTCACACACACTTCACCCTTCCTGAAAAAAAAATCAGAAAATACAGCAAATCTCTGAAATAAAAAAATCCACTTGCACAAATTCTTAAAAGGATATTAGGGGGTAAAAGATACATTCTGTCAATAGAAAGTGATACTGAAAAGTAGAGGCAAATTAGTATTATTTGTCTTAACTATGTTCTGTTGGGTCTTTTTTTTTATGCAGGTAAGCAGCAAGGATGAAGACTTCCTAGACCTTTCAGTTGACGTGGAGCAGAATACTTCAATCACTCACTGTTTAAGGTAGGCACAAAAGTCCAAATTTTTGTGATTTGCCTTTACCTGTTACCCAGAAAGCAGGAAATAAGCTGCCAGTTCTGTCTTATGTAGATTGGAGTGTATTAAGTGATGATGATATTGTACATTTATATGGATATTTAATATAAAAAATTTTTTTTTTTACTCAGGGGTTTCAGCAACACAGAAACTCTGTGCAGTGAATACAAGTATTACTGTGAAGAGTGTCGCAGTAAGCAAGAAGCACATAAAAGGTACAGCACAGCTGGGGAAGGAGACAAATAACTCATGCATTCCGTGAAAATACTCTGGTACTTCTGTGTGTGTGTGTAAAGGAGAGAACACCCTTTTCCCCTTCATTTTTCTACTCTTCTTCCACTTAAAAGTAACTTGCCTTCATTCCTCTTGCTATAATTCAATGTGTCTCTTTCCATGAGTAGTGAGAATCCATATAAAGCATTTTGGGACTCCTTTGATCATTATTTATTTTACAAATGAGAAAATGAATAGTCTGAAGACCAAATACAAGTTAAAAAGACAAGTTAAACTGTTGGGGACTAATCAAAAGTAATTGGCAATGATGAAGTCATTGATTGCTTGTGACTTCTTAAACTTAGTTTTGTTTTGAAAATGAAATAATTTTTACAGTTGTTGAAAGATTCAGTTTGATAGCACTTTTTGTAACTATTGTTGTTAACTGAGTTTCTGATTTCTTAAGCGTGTTTAAGATTAGTTTTAATTAATTAGTTTTAATTAATTAGTTTTGATTAGTTGTGCTAAACTGCTTGACAGTGCTCCTGAAAATCATCAGAAGCTCTGTGGAAGCCTGAAAACCATTATGTTTGTTTAAAATCAATTCTTGTCTGCCTAATAATTCTAGTCTTGTTTACACCTTTGAAAAACCTGTCAGTTTGTGTACTGTGTGGTTATTTATTATCTGAGAAGGTATTTGGCTGAAGGAATGGGAGCTCTGACGTGCTCTACTGGTTAGACCACTGCTGCTGGTTGTTTGGTTTGCCATAGATTGCACACACAGCTTTTGCATATCTCATCTGCCAAGTCTGCCTTCACACATTGCCTAAGCTTACTAATTGGCGTCTGCTAGAGGTTGTGAATCCAGGCCTGCTTTCTGTTGCCTGAGCTCTTTTTCTGTGTGGAAGGTAATGTGAGCCATGACCAATATAAATCGGGTTGATGTAAATCTATACTGTAGGCACTTCCATGGCAAAACACAGCTTTGATTGCTTATATTTTGGGTTTTACGTGGGGCATAAGTTCAGTTTCACTGCAGTCATATTTTTCTTCCATCTCTATAAAACAGTTTATTTGTGATGGGGACTACTCAGCTAGCAAAGATGGTGTACCAAATTTCTTCACCATTCAAAGAGCTCCAATTACCAAACACGGTTACATCATAAGGAGAGGACTTAGTTTTGAAAAGAGAGCAGAAATTGTAGCCATAATATAATAAAAATGTAACTTACCCTAAAAAATAGTTGCTTCTGTCAGCTTTCTGCCCTGCTCCAGCTGTTTTCATGTCCTAGTTCCCTTGTGGGCCGGTGAGTTACCAAGGAATTTGTCCACAGCCCCCTGTCTTTTGAAAACGGGTTGTCCTTTACAAATTTCCTGGCATTCTGAAAGTGTAGTCTTAATAGACATGTCTGAAGCCTGGGCTGTATTGCAGATTCTTTTGAGCTGCCTTTTGGGGCTGAAAGTTTGAAAAGTCAGCACTGTGCTGATCTAAGGCACGTGGCTGTGCCAAGAAGCAGAGCGCTCTGGTTTGGTTGTTCTCTTAGGATGGGCAGATTCATTGCCCAAAGATTTGGAAGTCTGTGTTTGCTGCCAGGCCAGCTATGGTTGGCTGAGGAGGATTTGTAGGCACTGGTGTGAGATCTCAATACCTCCTCGTGCTGGGGAAAGGAGTCTGACTGAGCCCTCAGTAGAACTAGGTCACTTTCTGGCTTTGACTGCTGTAAAACATTGCTGCAACATTTGTATGAAATTTTTGTGCCAGAGCTCAGCCTTATCTTGTTTGGATAGCAGGAGGTAGGTGCATAACAGTGGGCTGTATCCCTTGGAAATTTTAAATGAATGCCTTGGAAATGAATGGCTAGGAAAACTTGGAGTAACACTTATGTGACAAAGTGGTGTAACAAAGCTTATTTTAAAGATCTTGTTTGACTTGGCTGGTTTACTGGGAAATTCAGCTGGAACAGGACCTCTGAAATAGCTCTGTTGCAAAACCTGCACTGTACATCAAGTGGGATCTAGGTTTTGCTTTTGGAACTCTGGAAAGCTATGGGTAGATAAACTTAAAAATTGAATTCTGTGCTATGTGATCTTTATGTCTAAATTATTATATGAGCTCATCACAGCTGCTTTTCTATTCTATATCTTACTGTTTTAAATACATTTTCGGTTCTCTCTCTCTTTTAGTTAAAAATCTTCCTTTTGTTTAGCAACACAAGATACTTTTAAACAGCTGATTGCTTTGGTTTCTTTTAATGCTTGCAAAGGTTTTTAAAGACTTCAGTAAAACAAGTTTCTTGTTTGCTGATACCGACTGAATGTTTAGGATGAATATTGGAAACACTGTTGGCTTTTTGGGTTTGTTCTTTTTTTCAGGATGAAAGTAAAAAAGCTGCCTATGATTCTAGCTCTCCATTTGAAGAGATTTAAGTACATGGATCAGCTGCATCGATACACAAAACTCTCTTATAGAGTAGTTTTTCCTTTAGAGCTTCGTTTATTTAACACCTCAGGAGATGCCACCAATCCTGACAGAATGTATGACCTTGTTGCTGTGGTAGTTCATTGTGGAAGGTAATAACTCTGCTTTAAGCAAGGGATTTTTTAATGAGCATAACTGTGCTTAAAGGAACAACACAAAGCACTCAAAACACAATAAATATCATTTATTGATATAAATCAATAGTAAATAAATACCTCTTAAAAAAAACTTATTTAAGAAAAAAGTGTTGTGGGGAAAAGCTACCAGTCTTGACAGAAATTGTGGCCTTGTTGCTTTGAGAGATCGTTGTGAAACATGGTAAATGTATTTCACATTACAGGTCTTTATATGAACTTAACTGTGTTGAAAAAAAACCAACACAAAACACACATTATCGTATAATAGTATTTCAAAACAGTTTCTAAAGAAAAAAGCTTTATTAGGAAGGAAAGCATTATAGAAGGATTAATTTATAAAGCATTTCCTTTAGGGTGTGTTTTTTTTGTTAAGGCTTGAGCAACATTTTCTGAAATATATCCATATATTATGAGTTTTGTTGGTTATTTTGTTTCATTGCTTTTCAAAATAGGACTGTTAGATTTGTATTTGATTTTGCTATATTCAACACATGTTCTTGTGGCTTCAAGGCTTAAAACCAGCTTGTTCTACAAACTGCTTATTGAGTGGATAAAAGTCCCAAGTTGAAAACTTGAAAATTACAATTTGACATCTAGAATCATAGAATAATTTATGTTGTAAGGTCAAATACTAAAACTCAAAGCAGGGTGACTTTGACATTAGATTAGGTTGTACTGGTCACAGTTTCATAACTAGGAATCCTAATTTCACTTTCTCTTTGGGCAATTTGCTCCACTTATTCAGTCTTTTCACAATGACTAAAGAGTTGAGATAGTTAAGATAAATAGATCTCAAATTGGACAATTTTGGAAAATAAGCCTTTGTGCTGTAGTTGTCTGGGACACTCTTGTTCTGGATTATGAGGGAAGTTCTTCCTGGCCATTTTGATCGTTTCTGCCTTCTTGGGGACTGCTCTGTTCTCGGAGCCATGGGCAGGAAGGAGATGCCCGTGCTGTTTTCATGGTGTTGGTGATCTCCCTCAGGATGGCACCTTCCCTCCCTGCCCTGGGCACAAAAGCCACGGGAGTGCTGCTGACCAGTTACGGCAGCTCCAGAGCTGCTTTAACTCGGTTGTGCACTTGCAGTTGTAAGGTTCAGCTGTTTCAGAAATTGTGCTTTTTCCTTACTGGAAACCTGATGAGAAATAAGACAACCCTAAAGTCCTGGCGGGTTGTTTTTTCTGGCATAGTCGTGGAGAAATTTCTTGTCTGCCACAACTGAAGAGGCTAAGCATTGTTACAGTTTTAATTGGGAGCCCTTCTCATTGCTGAGCTTCTTGAGGCTCCCAAACTGCCCATTTAATTCAGTTTCTCTTTACAGTGGACCAGATAAAGAGACTGGAGATGAGTAGCAGCTCTACAGGCTTTTTTCTTTCTGAAGATCAGAAATAGTTTGGGATCTGTTCTGTCTCTATGAAATATCAGAATGCTTTATTGATTTAACTTCTCTGTCTCTGTTTAAGATTTCGTTTATATTTTCAGTGCCTGTGCTGCTCATTCCTTATTTGAACTTGTAATCCTTTATTTAGCATAATAAGTAAGACTGTATTGTGAGGATGATGTAAGTGGAAAGTAAAAAAAAAGACAAGACACATCCAAACAGAAATTGTAGTGGTAGCCATTTTAATTATTCTTAAGTATTGCTTTTCTACAATAAAAATAATTAAAAGGAATTCATCTCCAAATATATATGTGTGTTATGGTTTATGTTCTTTCCTAATTTTATTTTACAGTGGCCCTAACAGAGGACATTATATTGCAATAGTGAAGAGTCATGATTTTTGGTTGCTTTTTGATGATGATATTGTTGAGGTAAGCCCAACCAGAGCACATGCACCCCTCTTGTGGATCTGATTATTTAAAGTGGAATGACTGGTGTGCTGATGAAAAGAGGCTTCAACCCCAGTCTAAATGAGCAATAATTGTGTTCACAGAGCTGTGCCTTACAGTTTGACTGTACAACACTTTGAATTGCATTTAGGCTTTTGTACTTAAAAGAAACTCTTTTGTTTACGACCACTGTCTTTCACCATTGTTTAATAAACTGTTCTGTGGCAAGAAGGCAAATAATGATATAGGTGAATTGGGTTTTAACTTAAAATACATAGGAACTTAATGCAATACTTACAACAACACTTAAAAATTTATGTATAAAACATACATAGCTGCTACCCTCTGTGCAGTTGATGGCTGAGGGGAAGCTGAGACATAACAAGTTTAAGAATTATTTGGATTTTATTGTTTTATGTAATTATGTGAAAGTTAATTTGGTTTGACAGTAACTTTTAGAGTGGAGCCTAATGTTATGTGGATGTTATGCAAGACATTCCTACTTCAATTTTTTGTGTTTTTACATCCAGAAAATTGATGCACAAGCTATTGAAGAATTCTACGGGTTGACATCAGACATCTCAAAGAACTCTGAGTCTGGCTACATCCTCTTCTATCAGTCTCGGGACTGAGGGGGAGCTGTAGTGAAGAGAGATTTTTGTGTCTCACATCTTCTCTTTCCTGGAATGGAGCAAGCACTGAAGAGAAGGAAAGCAGGGAGCTCTAGGGGCAATAGCACAGTTTGCACACAACTAAGAAAAGAGTTTGGGGTTCTTAAAATGTTTGTATCATTTTCATTTTATTTGCTCAGGTATCATGCTGACTACACATCTCCACTGCATCCCATAAAAGCAAAAAGAGAGATAGCAGCCACTCTTGCAGGAGCTTTCCTTTGGGGAATGCCATCTCTGTGGTCCTAGTTCAAAGCCCATTGTAGCCTTCCATGGACTTCAGTGGCCTTTGAATCAGTTCTCACTGCGCTGCCAGACTGGTGCAGTTAGGAGCGTTAGAAATCTGTATTTCATACAGACTTTGTGTATAAAAGGTAAAGGATTCCCTGTGAAGTTAGTTTCCTGTGCTTAAGTTTGAAGGAATGAGGTTTGGAAGGTTAACATGGTAGCAAGAAGTTATGTCTGGGCCCAACTCAATTGCCTTCTTGATGGGAGTGGTTTAACTGAAGGTGTGAACTGGTGTCAGGGAGGCAAGGATGCTTTGCTTCTCTGGAGAAGCTTACATTATTTATAACGTGTGATCGGGAACAATCAGTCAAGGTTATGGCTTTTCATCTCCGTATGGGGAAAGATTGGGTTTGTAATAGTTTATTTTTTATTTATAAATTATTGTAACTTAGGATCTTGTGTATTGTCCTTTATTCTAACAAGTATTGGGAATTTTGTATATTCATTTGAATTTAAACTAATTATGTTTAAATATTAAAGGAGAGACAATAAAAATTACAAAAGCGACACCTACGATATCTGAAAAAAATTTATAACACAGAAGAGAGATTTCCTTCTGGAGGAACTGGTATCTAACTCAGGTACTTTATTAAATAAAATCAGAATAGACTCTTCCCATTAACAGGTAAAAAAAGTGATCAAACTGTTATGTAGAAGACTTAAATAATAAGAAATGTTGGTGCAGTGGTGGTATACCAGTCTTTGTAGTTCTTTGATGGTTTGTTAATGGTTCATACTCTAGGCAAATTAGAATGATTTGGATCGAAGTAAACAATTTTAAGAACATTATTTCCTCTCCTAAAAGCAGATCAACTTCTGTTAAGCATTAAATTAAGTCTGAGTAATAAGAAGAAATAGGTTTGGAATTTCATGAGACTGAAGATACCACATACCTGTAAAAGTAATAACATTTAAGTCCTGTATAGTGGAAATTTTTTAAATTAAGCAGTTTACCTTGCTTTAGGCTTATGAAACAGCGTTAAGAATTAAAAGTTGACAAAACACCTGATCTGTAAGAAATGTGAACTATTTGACATTCTTCACTTAGGAGTACATTGTCTGACAGTAGCTGAATGTAATTTCTGGAAGGTCATTGGATATGCGTTCCAGATTATGGCAATCAGGTCTTGGATGTCCTTGTCACTCCCTTGTCAGCTAGTGATTTTTACATTACTGTAATTTTCTAAAGTTATTTTATTGATACTCTTACAACTTTTAAAAAGAATGTCTCCTGTCTGCTGCTATAACTGACTATTTACTTACCTGTATCTTTTAGCTCAGGAAATGACTTCACCTATTCACTCAGTTGAACAAATCTTTAACAGGGTCACTAAATAAATTGGGCTATTTAGCAACTGTCATACTATAACAAATCGCTTTTGTAAGATGCAGAGTTTCTAACGCCTTGGTTTGGCTAGAATTCTTTTATAGAAGATTATGTATCATGATTAAACTACCAGCATTGTAAAGTAAAGCCTAAATATTGTGGGAGGTACAGAAAAATATGATTGGATTTTTCTGAAAGGATTCAAATAATGTTAACATCTTTTTGGCTTTCAATAGAAAAAGGATTTAGGGGTAAATCAGTTGAATAATGGTGCATGTTAGAAGGATGAAGTTCTTTGCATACTAAAGGTACAGTATTGCAAAAGAACTGTCATATTACCTTTCGCTAATTTGTTTGGTCTTTTTTTCCTTTTTTTCTTATTTTTTCTTCTTTGTTTTTTTTTTTTTCTTTTGTTTTAATGTAGTTGAAAGCTGAGGCTAGTTGATAAATGTTTTATACTTTAACAAAATTCAAAACATTTTTCTTGTTTCACTGGTTTTACTCCTGCTTTGTATTTTTATAAGACACTGACTTTTATTTTGTATAGGGGTTTTGAGATAGTGTTCCAAATTATATATTTCGGTTTTCTTTTAGCGCAGCTGAAATAATTGTAAGTTCTTAATTAAACTGATGTCAGAAACTGCAACTTAAAACAGAATTAAACGAGACAGAAATACGAAATATAACTGATTGGTATGTAAAACATTATAGGATTTTTTCTTGACTGTAATACAGTGAGGAGTGTGGGAAAGTTGTCAGTTGTTGTAAATGGTGGAATTTATTTGCTGTGTAACTATGTAAATGTCAATTGGGATTGCAGTCCCTTATTTTGTATATTGGAGCAAAAAACTTCTATTAAATAAAGTTATGTTCTCTAAAGATACATTCTGTATCCTTTGTGGAGCCCAGATGGTCGGTCAGCTGCCTTTTGTACCTTATAATGTTTTCAAAAAAAAAAACAAAACAACTACGTGGAACTTGCTGTATTAGGCCAGCTGCCCTGAGCCCTGGGCAGAGAGGTGTGTTTGAGTACACTGCATTAAGTATCTTACTCACTTAGGGAATTGTTGTTAGGGAAATCATAGGGTGGCAGCCGTGTTTGGGGTGGTGTGCTTCTCTAGGAATAGTTTTTGGTAAGTCCCTGCTCTCTGAGGTAGAAGAGAAGGGAGTGTTCTTCCTGGACTTCTTCTCCCTTAAAAACAAATTTGTACCTTGCCACAAAATACACATCCGAGTTGCCCAAGGGATTTCTTGGATCGCCACCTTGTGGGAGGGAAAACAGAAGGAAAGAAAAGTGGGATTAGTTTCAGCACTAACATGTGAGACTGACAAAGGGCAGGAGTCCAGCATCACAAATACAAACTGTAGCTGGTTGCAGTATCCATGGATGATCTGGGATCATTCTTCACTTGGAGTGCACTCTTCTTTTGTAATGCAAATAAATGAACTTGAGGTTTCACAAACAGCTCAGACCCTGCCATATTCATAATTGTGGTGACTGTATCTGTAGCCTTTCATTCACCATTTCACTCAGAAATGGTGACTTTTAGGTGTTGGGGTACATGTCTGAATGGTTAAACCAAGTTGTGTTTTCAGAATTTAGTCATAAATCAGATTGGATCTCCTTAGGTGGCATTCAGGTGGTGGTAGCACGTAGGGATTTGGGGCCACTTCAGATCGCCCACCACAGTCTGTGCCATCTGCATGGGGCTGGCAGATTAATGTAAGATCCGCAGATCTGTATCCCTCTGGAGCAGCAGCTTGAAGCTTGGTAGGACATCCTGGTTTGTTCCCTGTGGAAGAGGGTGGTGGTTTGGTGGTATCTGTGGGTTTGGTTTTTTGTTTTCGTTTTGTCGTTGGTTTGGGGTTTTTAAAAGTTGTCTGAGAGCAGTTTCTTGAAATTGTGTTCATCGATGAAACCACCTGTTTGGTTACCTTTATCTCTAAAGGAAGAAAACGTTTCAGTGCATGTTAATTACCTGTGGGCTGCAGTATTACACTGATGATACTTTTGTGGCTTTTCTAAAAGTTTAAACAGTGCAGGTATTGATTGTTTGCTTCCAAAGAGTGGCTTTACTTTGTAAGATTTCCATTTTCCCCCCACATTTGTCCGAGTTGATCTTAAGTTTTTGTGTCTTAGAAATTCAGGGGTTTTTTTTCCCTCTTGACAATGCAATATGCACTATTAATGGTTTTGGTCTTACAAGGCTTCAAAGACCTCTAACCTCTCACAGCATAATGTGGGATGTATAATACATTAGTCTCTTTACCTGTGAGCCTCCAAGAACTCAATTATTACTGAATTAATATTCTGCATAATCTGTATTCAAGGGTGGTTCACTTTGCAGCAGCTTTGCCACTTGATTGATTGCTATAAATGAACTGTGCAAGTCAACTACCATGCAAACAAACACAAGCTTCATAAATACAGAGGTTCCTGAAATCCATTGTTTCCAGCTTTAATGATAGAGTGTGGTGAGGCAGTAATGAACTTTCTTTGGTCTTTGCTAAAATATATTCTTTGGGGAACTTCTCTACTTCTATAAGAATGTGTTGGATATATAAGGAAGATTGTAGATATCATCAGTTTTGAAATGAACAGAGTAATATCTTTGAGTTTCTTAATAAAAGTACAAATAAATTATATTCTTTCTTTCTCTCTAGTGGCTTGTGATTGCTGCCTGCATAAGAGATTGTAAGGGCTCAGAAGAGGGCAAGGTACTTTGCACCCAGGTCATTGTTATAGAGCCCATGTTGGCGTAATTAGGGAACTCTAATTACAGAAGGAGCATCAGTCGTGTCCTTGATCTGCATTCTGCAGGTTATGTAATCCAGGAGAGAGAACACACAGCAGGAGTCTATCTGGAAGTAGAGAGATGTAGCTTTACAATTATTCACTGACACAACAGGTACGAAAGCAGCATTCCCCCAAAAGACAAAAATATTGTATTTAGTGCAGATTTCTGGTATTTGGAGAATTTAGGGGGTGCTCAAAACATTCTGTCGTTTTAGGCTTTTTCATGCCTTTCTGTGTGTGTTTAATTTGCTATTTCAGTCTATTTGAAATTTTTGTCCGTACACAGATATTTAAGGTTGATATGATTGTATTAATGAGTGCTCCTCCAGAAAAAAATTGTGCATATATGAAGTGTAATATTTTAGTGGTCTGATCTATGAAGATTTTCTGTCTCTTCACTAGCATCCATTTGTGTATTTTCTGTAACTGATTTTAGAAAAAAAAATAGTGAAGGTCTCAGAATATTTTATTAGTTGTATTATTAAGTGATTCCGTATCTAGGGATGCCTCTGCTCTCAAGTTCATCAGCTGAATTTGAGTGTCATCGCATCATAGCACAACTTGATGTGCTGCAGCTGCTTTGAGGTGTGATTGTTATGTTGTTTTAACTCTGTTTCACTGAGTGTTGTTTTGTTGCAGTGACTGCCGTGATCAGCTCTTACAAGATGTGCTAAAAGCGTTCAGCTCCAGTTGCCTATTTCCATGCTTGCACATTTATTTGGCCTTCTGGAGGCTCGTTATCCCAATGTTGTGTCACATCCATCTTCTCTGCATCTTCCACATCAGGGAAGATTGCCGATACACAGCCTCAGACAACGTTTGGTACATCACTGAGTTGTATGTCAGAGATCAGATACGAGGTATTTGCATTGAAAGTATCTGCTGCTTTCTGTTTTCTAAATTGTCATGTCTCTGTGGTGAATGTACTCTTCAATACAAAAAAAACTGGAATCGTGGTATTGAACAAATGCAACCTTGGTGTACCCTTTTCCTCCTCTTTGTAAGGAGACTATGAAAGGCATGCAGTGTTTCTCCCTAAGATTGCTACATAATCAAAAACATACTTGAAAAATGAAATCTTTGTTTTACAGAAGATGCCTTTTACATTGCTTTTGAGCTTATTTAGTGTTTCATGGCATGGCATGGCAATGTTACACAGGGGTCATCAGAAGCAGGTTATGAGAAGACCTGTTAGGAGTTAGATGCCAAAGAGGTGTCACTGTAATTGCTAATCCAAATCTAACACGACCCAAATTTTGCAGAGCAGCCACCAAGAACCTTCAGTGAATATGGTGAGAAAAACTGCATTAATCAGGACTGTACTTGCTGCATAGACAATACTCTGAGACTCTCTTCCATTCCTTTTTTTTTTTCATAAAAGAGAGACAAACCATTTTAAATGTACAATTTCAATATTTATAGGGTGTGTATTCACTCTTTTTTTGGTTGTTTGTTTTGGTTTTTTTGGTTTTTTTTGGCAGGGGTGTTGTTTGTCTGCTTTTAATTCTGGTAACTTTTCCTGTATTGGAGAGTATTAAAGGGAGATACTACAAGTCGAGATCAACAAGTGTGTTCCACAAATATATCACAACACCAATTAGCCTTTTTTTCCCCCATATTTTGCATGTAGAATTATTCATAATTCACCAAAGGAGAAAAGAGGAAAGTTACTATAGCTTCTAAATTGTCTTTTGTCTTTATTAATTATTGGATTGTGTGCAAGGTAATATATATTTGTGGGAGTAAAAATAAATTGAAAAATAACTTGGCCATTTTAAAAATGTAGAATGCATGATAATTTTGTGTTTCAGTGAGTAAAGAAAATTTTTGAAAAATATGAAGCAGTGAAACGCTGCTTTTGGACTTTAATTTAACAATATATATATATAGCATACCAAAAGCTTGTTAACAAGGATAATAGTGAGATGAAAAAAGCCCCAGAGCCTTGAAATCTCTAAAAACAGTGACAGGCTGGCTGATGGGGCAGTCTGTATTACACCAGTTGTCAGCCTGCACTGTGAATCCGTGTCTCCAAAAACTGACATCTCCTGGTGGTTTTGCTGTACTTCAGGTACATCTGCACACCTCGGGAGACACAGCTGTGTGTTCAGCTGGAAACTGCCACAAGGAACACAGCTGGGATAATAGTGACAGCACTCTAAGTGCACAAATGCCAACTTCCATTTTGGAAACTGAGAAGGAAGGATGTGAGAAGGCAGCTGCCAAGTGTCCCCCTCCCAAAAAGATAAATCTCGGATTTATATGGGGATGCTGAGTCTTGAGTAATCCAGTCCCACTTCAGTGTTTTCCATCAAGAAAATGTGCTTCAAACAGCTGCCACACGTCTCGGGAGGTCTGGCCTGCCTGGCACTTGTCCTGCTGTGTTCTAGTGTTGCAGCCACCTACGTGAAGCGCGATAAAAACTCCATCTTACAAAACACTCCTTGCAAAATTAGTGGTAAGCCTGGATAGAAAGCTGCCGAAACTGGTTGCCTGCTCTTCCTCTTGTGTGCAACAGGCATAGCAGCTTCAAGGGCTTAGCATATGCTCAGTGGTTTTCACAGCTGAGACGTCTTGTTCTAACTTGCTCAGTTTGATGGTTTTAACTGAGGGCCATTTTAGCATCTGCTCATGGCAATTATCTCCTTGAACCATGATCTGACTCCAGTTCCCATTCCCGGCTGGGCGTGCATAGAAAACATTTCCTGGTGTTCTGTGCCTGTTTACCTAAGTACTAAAAGCAGAACTGTGGTTTTTTGTTTGGTTCCCTCAAGGTTTGGGTAAGATTGTAGGGGTCAACATGTAGGAAGGTTACAAAAATCCAGTTAATCATAAAATTTAATAGGAGTTATGTATTTTAAATATTTTTGTTGATGAGGAGAACATGAGATCATGTAAAAAAAAGGGCATGATTCATGTGGAAGCAAGGAGTGATGAAAGTGTGGCCTTGAATATCTGAGAGAGCAAACCTTTCAAGTGCTCCCTGAGAGTATAAGGACCCTCAAAAAGCAACATTTCTCTCTGAGCATTATCTCATATGCTGATTCAGTGCAGATCTTACCTTGTCTGGTGAAATGAAAAGCAATGAAGTATTTTTCCTATTCTGCAGGCAAGGTCTACAGTAATTTTGGAGGCTTGAGGTGTTTTTCATTAAAAATTTTGTTGTTCTGTGATTAATGATTTACTGGAGTCCTTCTTACAGATGATTAAATTTGGTGAATTAAGGTTCTAAGTCATTTTGTATCAAGGCTGGTTTCCCATTGTTGCTGTTATTTTTAAAATTATGTTAAGGAAGATGTGGAGATCAGAATTCAGCTGTCACATTAGTGTTCCATTTATTTGGCTGATTGCTGTGTTGTGGATGTCTAGATAATTATATGTAAATCACTGACTTCTTGCTAATGGCCAACTTGAGGGTTTTTTCCACAAATCTGTCAATTCTTGAATGTTTCTCCTAAAGTGTGAAGAGGAATTAAAAAAACGTTTTGACATATTCATGCAAATGTAGGCTGAATGTAGATGTGCAAGTGCTTAAAGTGTGGTGTCTAAACGTGGATGTTTTCAAAGTGCTACTTTGGTGTGGGGAATCAGGCTACGGATTTAAAAACAAAAACTGCTGAAATGTAAGTGCCTGAAACTAATCGTTTCAGTATGATTTGAAATCCTGCTTGTCTTCTGAATATTTTTTCAGTGTCAACAGTAGAATTCCCCTGAAATGAAAATGAGCTACATAATCCCAGTGTCTTTGGAAAGGTCATTACAATGTGGATGCCTAATACGGAGTTGGAAGCTTAACTTTTTATACAGAGTTGGCAATTTTGGCCTGACTTATTAATAGAAATTTTCCATAGTTTTACATAAGGTAAAGAATCCATTTTGTGCCTGGTGATGAAAAAATTTTTTGCATTAAAAAAATCCTTGTTTTCTTAAAATCACTGGAGCTAGAAATAGCAATGGTCAAAGCATTAGGGCTGTCCTAAGTGTGGCATATTTAAACCTGTGGGCAAAGGCTTGTGTTTATGGATGATTAATACTATTCATACAAAAAGACTTACATCAGCAGTGAAGCTTTCACATGTTATGTGTGAAAAAGCAGTTCAATTTCAAAAAGAGGCTTTTGAAAGCAGTCTTTGCTCATAACTTTACTGTGCTCAGTTAATTGAACTATTCTTTCTCATTCAGATACCATTTGGGGCTTGGAGAAAACATTTGCAGTAAATCTGGGTGACTTTATAAATTCAAGTGAATAAGTTTCAGCCTAAAACTCAGTGAAGTATGCAGGCAAACATAGTTAAAATTATTTCATTCACATGTCAGTAATAGCTGACTTATCCCATATAGAATTTTAAATCTTCAAAACTCAATTAATAAGCCTTGGAAAATTGTGCTTAGTCTGTTTTCTTATGCTGTTGACCTGAAGTTTTTTGGTTTTGATCATGCAGCTATTTGAGAAGAACAGCCCCCTGCTAGAATATGTTATAAACTAAATGACGAAGTTATTTAATATACATATATATATATATATATATATATATATATATATGCCATTCTGTGAAACCGTTTGTATAGCTTTCATAAAATACTGATGATGTTGACTAATAAAGTGCAATTCCAAGCTACAGAATGGCCAGCTGACTGGAGGGTTTGGATTTTTTGTT
The DNA here is from genome assembly GCF_017590135.1 of Pyrgilauda ruficollis. Lineage (NCBI taxonomy): Eukaryota > Metazoa > Chordata > Aves > Passeriformes > Passeridae > Pyrgilauda > Pyrgilauda ruficollis. Next base: position 3,766,648 of record NW_024529932.1, read on the forward strand.
TTGTAAGTCATTCTTTGGTTGCTGGATGTATACATGTGTCTACCCCTATGCCTCTGCTGTGCCCTGAGATTAAAGCCTAAATCTGATGTTCCTGTTGCTGGATTAGGAGTGGTAAACTGCGAGGAGTAGTGGCCAGTGTGGATAATAGAAACAGCCATTAGTATTGCCCCACATTGCTGAAGAGCAAGGCTGACCAAAACGTTGTGGTTGTGACAGAGGAGCAGTGGTCCCACCAGGATACTCTGGGACCTGGGCTCCAGGACTGGCTCTGGCTGTTTTGTGGAAGGACAAACATTGCACTCTGCTGCAGAATTCCTACACATTAAGCCAGTCCTGCCAAGGCAGTGCCTTGTATATGTACTAAATACTCGACGTCATCGGGAATTTTGCTGATGACTAACGGTGTATTAGGGATTTTTTGCTTTAGAGTGCTGTTGTGAGGAAAAGCAACTGCGTTCATGTCAGTAATATATGCTTTTAAAATCAGGGCTGCAAGAGCAGCTTTCCGAGAAAAGGGAATCTGGTTCTGTTGAAACATGTTTCTCTTTCCACACCAAAATAAAATCCAGCCATTTGCTTGGGCAAACAGTGGGACTGGAGAGGGAGCGCAGAAGGAGTTCCAGCTTGTTGAGCATGCAGGGGCCACCTACCAAGCAGCGCTTGTCGCAGCACACACAGCACCCCAGCACGCCGAGCCCTGGGCTAGCTTCCAGCTGGCTCGGATCCACTGTGCTGTTCCTGGTCTTCAGAGCACCAGTGGAATGTGTCTCAACTTCCTCAGAGCCCATCCATCTCTCCCTGAGTCTTGGTGGATTGGAGATCACCAAACCACCGAGGGCCAGGGTAAAATCCGCCAGTGGGGTATGGGCTTTTCCAAAGAGGGTCTGCTCCTGTTGTATTTGTGCACTTGTGTCTTCAGAGCTATAACTGGGTAGGAATTTTCCAGCAAAGAAACTTTTGTTAGAAATTGATGATTTGTGAAAACTGAAATGTTTTGTGGGAGTGTAGTTCACCAGGTTTTGGTGAAACAGCTGCAGAGTGAAGCCAGTGATCCGTTCACTTGCCTGCCAGCTCATCGGGTGGGTTTATGGGGAATCCAGATTTCAGGAGCATTACAGGGTAGTCATGAGGGTTTCAGACAAGTATCTTGAGTCTGCTGTGCTTGTTTTAGTTCTCGACAAGATACAGTGGCTTCAGATGAAACATTTGATAAGCCATGCACACACTAAGAGGCTGGGTTGAGACTGCCTTCCTCCCTTTGCTACCTTTGCAAGCTTGGCTGTGCAACCTTCTGGATTTCACTGAAAGACAAAAGGGAGAAGCAGAGGTGGTCTATTGTGCTGATAATTTGTCAGTACTTAGAACACCTGAAAACTTTGGATATGTACAGAAAACTCATTTGAGCTCATAGAGTGAGAAATAAGATGATTAGCTTCTGAAGACTTTGATACTAAAAAAACCATATGAGACAGCAAGGGAGTTTCACAGAGACTTTTGAAAAAAATAGGTGGTCTTGGATGATCTTCTGACTCCCCAGGCTGGAGGACATTGTTTCCCACTTAACCCTCTTTTTTCATATCTGTCCATGGCAAGTTTTTGGAATTATCTTGAAATGCCATTCTCTTGTTTTCTTTTCATTGTGAAGAATTCAAAATGGTTAGTGAAAGAGCAGGAGCTATTCCCTTCCCAAATCTGTGTTCAAACAGCATCTCTGGTCATGCTTTGTCCATTTTGGTCTTGAAAATGCCCAAGGCAGAGATGGTACAGCCTCTCTGGGCATCCTGTGTCAGTGCTTGACTGTGCTTGCTGTGAAAGCTTCTCCTTGCAAGTCTGAACTTTTCCCTCTTCAATGTATGACGATGATCAGTCATCCTCCCACTGCGTACCACAGAGAATAGCCTGGCTTTCATCTTCTGTGTTTTAAAATCAAAGACCTATTATTATTTCATGTGACCCCTTCTGTATCACAGAGCTGTAAATTTCATCCTGCTGCTCCTGGGGGACACCTCTAAGTGGTAAATGTCTCCTCATTTAAGGTGCCTCTTTCAGGCTTTCTTATGAGGCTACTTGTTGGAGCTCAGTACCCTTCTGTTCATCTGCCATCAGAATTTTAATGTGACCTTGTCAATGGTTGGTTTGAACCAGCAATTTCCTCCCCTTGACATGGCTAATCTCTTCTTCCCTGTGTTTGCCCTCACCTCGCTGTCCCTGACCCTCCAAGTTTCTTTGTTTGTGTGTAAGTCTCATGTTCCATAGGACCTGCTCCCCACCTGTGAACTCTGCCTCTCAGGGCAGCTGTCTGCACCCACATGATTCTGCTTTCTGTTCCTCCCTCTGTCTTCCTCAGCCTCAACTCCCAGCCCAGCTCATCCCACCGGCTCCAGTCCTGCTCTCCTCTTACTCTCTTCCCTCTCCTCTTGGGTAGATCTGAGACTTGGCTCCTCTGCATTCAGACTGGAAGTTCTTGGCCTCTCCCTACCAGGGCTCAGCAGCAGGATGTTTCTGCTGCACATTCAAGCCTAACCCCCCGCCAGAATTTAATTTGTGACTCCTGAGCTCTGCCTTTTGAGAGCTGCAGATTCCCAGGCTCCAGGCAGTCCATGTCACATTGGGGTAACCTTCACCAGAGACTGGGCAATGCTGCTTGCCAGAGGGGACATTACCACTTACTCTCTTTTCAGCCTGGAAACTCCTGTGCAGTGCTTTTGTTGTACCATACAAAGCTACACACTTCAGTTTCGAGGTCTCCTACCTGTCAGAGGTCTGCTCCTCATCTCTGTCTGCACTTTGGCTTGGGCAGCCATGTCAGCTTCATTTTCCTAGCAAAGTCACAGTACCTTTTTCTTCATCTCCATTTATGAGTAACATGAGGGCTCTGCGTAAGATTTAGTAATTTGTAAACTAAAAGCATTGGAAAGATGACTTCATGATCTTCTTCTCAAGAAAAATTATCCTTGGAACACCTGTAAATTACCTGAGGTACTGTGTCTGCTGCTAATAATATCCTATTTATTCTCATTTTCTATTTTTAAATTTGCACTGCTCATATCCATTTATATCTCCCAGTGAGTTGCTGTCTTATCCTGAAACTGTAGGGGGGTCAGGCTATTTCCACCAATTTATACAGCCTAAGTCCAGTGGGGCTGGGTCCCTCTATGCTGGAGAAGGTAAACCACAGCAATAATTATATGTGGCAGGAGGCATTAATTACTGTTTGCCATAGGATTCCTCATTCTCAGCTGCATGTAATGCATTGCCATTTTAATTTCCTGTCCTGCACAGCAGACACACTGGGCTTTCCTGATGCTGTGGTTAAGCCACGGTGGTGGAGCTGGGGCCATGAGGGGGGTCCCAGGGAGGCAGCAGTGGGGTGCAGTGCTCCAGCTGCCCTGCAGTGACCCCCAGCCTCAGGACAGGGCAGCTTGCCCAAACTGTGTCACCTTGAAACCCAGCAGCTGCCAGGTAAGGCAAGAAGGAAACGCTGAGATAAAACTGTGTTACAGCAGCTTTCCTGCCCTCAGCTGTCTTCAGCTCCTGGATTTAACAGCAAACCCAGAACTCCTCAGTTCTGCAACGACAAACCAAGCTTGCAGGGATGCTTTCTGCCTAGCCAAGAACGTGTGGCAGCCCTGAGAATTTCTGGTTTTCTGTCCACAGGTAATGAGTGGCTGCAGGACGGACCCCTGAGAAGTGACGGGGAGTAAGTTGTTACCCATCCATCCAAACAACAGTCTGGTTTGACACACTGGTTTTCAATGAAGAGAAATGGAGTTTTCCCAGCCACTTGCTGAGCAGGGAGTGCTGCTGCTCCTGCCTTTGGTGGCAGCTTCTTCTCCAGCTGCTGCTCCAGTGGTTCCCCTGGCACGGCTACACCAACCCCATGGTGGGGTATGGCTCCCCAGCACCCCCTTCTCTTTCCTTGTCAGTATACGAGCTCTTGTGCCCCCAGGGGAGGTGAACAGCTTGGCAGCAGCACAAAAGCCCTCAGACACAAACTCTGGGGGAAGTGTTTTATAAACATCACGCTATTTTTTTACAAAATGTAGTGAGGCTGTAATCAGGAGTAATGAGAGGAGGTGCAGTTCCAGCATGCTGCTAATTAGGCACTAAAAACCTGAGCACAGTTGTCAGCACCTCTATCTCCAGTGATAATTCAAAATGTGGTATTCCTCCCCTTCCAGTTCCCCCCTGATGAATAAGTAAAGTGACATTCAGCTGTAATCACAAAAAGTTATGGCAAAACCTATTCACTTTAAGCTGTTACACATCCAACAGTCTGTGGCAAAGTCAGGAGGGCTCATTCCAATTATTGAAACACAAAAATATATTGCTATCTTTTTTATAAAGAGTTACAGAAAATTCAGTTGTTATTCCCCACAGCCGATGGCAGTAGTGCCACTTCCTCGCTTGGCTCAAATCCAGCCCCAGCCTGAGCCGTGTGCCTGCCATGGCTTGTTTGGGAAATCAGCTCCCGAGCTGTAATTTATCCCTCCAGCTGGTGCCTGTGCAGTGTTACTGAAGGGATGTGCTAATTACCTTGTATTAATTCAAGCAGAGACAAGCAAACTGCACTTTCTAATTTGTAGGTGGAATGAAGATGTTGGACATTGGTCCTATCTTTAACAGCCTTTTGTGCACACATCCAGCCATGATCATTCCATGATCACCTTCTCCAGGAGAATGCTGTGGGAAACAGCATTTGATGCTGTTACTGAAGACCAGACAGACAACATCCACAGCCTCTCCCTCATGTCCTAAGCTTGTCACTCTGTCACAGAAGAAGATCAGGCTGATTGAGCACAACCTGCCTTTTACACACCCGTGCTGGCTGGGCGTGGTCCCCTCATCGTCCTGCAGGTGCTGCATGATGCCACTCAACCTGCTCCATCACCTCTTCTGCCACCAAGGTCAGGCTGACAGGCCTGTAGTTCCCTAAATCCTTCTTCCAGCCCTTCTCATAGATGGGCATCACATTTGCTGACCTCCAGCCAACAGGAACACCCCCCGCTATGGTAAACCATAAAACTGTAGAACTAGTCAACTAGGTTTAATCTCCCTGCCATGGGTAGGGACACTTTCTGCTACACCAGATTCCTCCCAGCTTCATCCAGCTGGTCTTGAACACTTTTGGGGTGTTTTTTTTGCCCCAGTTTCTCTGGGGCAATGTGTTCCAGAGCCTCACCACTCTCACAGGAAAGAATTTCTTCCTAATATTTAATTTAAACCTGTCCTCTGATGGAAACTGGCCTGATAACACTTGAGCCAGGTCACTCAGTACCTTGGATGAATCCTGTCCAGACTCATAGACTTATAGACTCATAGACTTATAGACTCATAGTATAATTAAACATTTCCCTTTGGAATCCAGGGGCTTCATTCTGCTCTCCATCCCTGTTTTCCATCTCAGGAGGGAGCCCTGTTGACCTCCAGCCAACAGGAACACCCCCCGCTATGGTAAACCATAAAACTGTAGAACTAGTCAACTAGGTTTAATCTCCCTGCCATGGGTAGGGACACTTTCTGCTACACCAGATTCCTCCCAGCTTCATCCAGCTGGTCTTGAACACTTTTGGGGACTTTTGGGGTGTTTTTTTTGCCCCAGTTTCTCTGGGGCAATGTGTTCCAGAGCCTCACCACTCTCACAGGAAAGAATTTCTTCCTAATATTTAATTTAAACCTGTCCTCTGATGGAAACTGGCCTGATGACACTTGAGCCAGGTCACTCAGTACCCTTGGATGAATCCTGTCCAGACTCAGACTTATAGACTCATAGACTTATAGACTCATAGTATAATTAAACATTTCCCTTTGGAATCCGGGGGCTTCATTCTGCTCTCCATCCCTGTCTTCCATCTCAGGAGGGAGCCCTGTAAACTCCTTAAGGCAGGCCATGTTGCAAAGGCTGCAGGCTGTATTTATTGCTGAGATCTTGCAGGAAGAGAAAGTGACTGCTTTTCTTTAGAAAATCCTCACTTTTCTAGATCACTCGCTCGTCTTTCGAAAATCCCTAAATGGAATTTAGGATGAAAACCCTGATAGTTGGCATTCCTGTTCCTAGTAACAGGTTGGATTAGCTGGGACATCAAGAGAGTGTGGCTGCTCATCATCCTTGCCTGTGGTTCCCTTGTGCACTGCCAGGGGATCAGGACCCTCTCCCCTTGTTGCCTCTGCTGCCAGCAATGCCCTGGGGCAGAAGGACATTTCCCAGAGCTTTGAAGCTGGGAAACCAGAGGTGAAGTTGTTTACTTCTTCACCTGACATTTACCATAGAAACAATAATGAAATCCAGCAGTGGCACGCAGCTGGCAGGAGGTGCTGAACCTGAGTCTGATGAGACAAGCAGATGGGTGGTTTTAGCTTCAGGGAGGAGTGGGTTTGTGCTCTCAGCCCCAGAGAGGTGCTGGGTTCCAGCTGCTGCCCCAGTGGGCTCCACAGGATCCTCTCCTCACCCTCCACACCCAGTGACTCCTCCTTGCTGCAAGGCAGATTTCCTCATCTGACAGACCATCCTGTGAAAAAGCCTTTCCCCAGTTTTGTGCCTTACCCACTGCCTTCCCCCTGTGTTCTTTCTCCAGCAACGTCCGAACCAAACCCATGCCAGACTCGGGAGTCTCAAAGGTCATCAAATTTCTCCAAGCTTCATCTGTGGTGTTGGGTGGGTGAAGGAGAAGACCCAAATAATTACTTCCACTAGTTGTCTCTTCTGAACTTTTCATAACAGGTTTTAATGAGGTATTTTCCTCTTGAGGAGTGAAAACCACCTCTGAGAGCTGAAGAGGAAAAAAAAAGCTCCCTACTAAGTGTCAGTGACTTTGCCCAAATCCCAGGGATGTCTCCTTCACACCACTACCCTTCCAAGCTTCTCAGAGAGTTCAGGTTTGTATAACAGCTTTATAACTGCTCCTGTATCAAGGGAATTATGTATTTTTGTAGGCTGAACCTCATTTTTTTCCATCTTAGCTTGTATTTTCTGTTTTAAAAATTATTCTTCTTCCAATATCTCCATCAAAACACACATCAGGGCTCATTTTTCATAACTATTTATAGTCCTTCACTACATTTGAAGTTTCCTTTAGGGGCTCTCAAAGCTCAGCACAAGGAGGCTGCCCACGGGTGGGTTAAGTAATGGCAGGATGTTTTAATTCCACGGATGATAGGAAAGTATTAACCCCAGCATCAGTGCCTTAGTTCTGGTCAATGTGCTTTGCATACCTAGTGTGTAACTCTGTTAAGAAATATCCTAAACTAGGGGGTATTCTTGGTATAAGCAAGTACCCCAGGAGTTTGCCACTGGCTTGGCGCCCAAACCCTCTGCTGTGGCCAATGTCCTCGAAATTTAAAGAAGATACCTGGGCAGGGAGCAGCCTGCCCACCCTGGGCAGCCCTAAGGCTGTGCCGCCCTGCTCCAGTGCTGCACAACGCCAGAGCCGGCTCAGCCAAATCCTCCGAGCTCGGCAGCGTTTGCATTTCTGTAGGTGCTCGTCGGAGCCCTTAAATAGCCCTTGCTGCTTTGGGGCTAGACACAGGTATTGAAGTCCCGCAAATATTTCAGCTGTCATCAAAGGCAAGAAAGAACTTGAGTAGGCAGCGGCTTATTTTTAGAGCTGATGATACACCCATGGAAAAGGTTTTGTGGTTGTGTTGTGAATATCCTTCCACTTAATAAGAATTATTCACCCACTCTGCCACAGTTTGCTTGTCTGGAGTAGGCAGTGTCTTGGAGTTTCAGGCACAAATCCTCACTCCGTTTCTGAGGATCTCTCCTGGCACGGTCTGCTCCAGCCATCTGGGGGACAGCGCTGGTGTCAGCCCCTCCAGTGTGCCTGACAAGGCAAGGGAAAGCCAAGTAGTCTGTCAGCCTGCTGTCCTCAGGGGCAAGGAGGGGCACTTGCTGAGCAGAGTGGGGACTGGGGCTCTTCCCCTCTCCCCAAGCAGCTGAGGATTGCATGCTGCTTGCTGTTAGCAAGACAGCCCATCCCACCCTTCTTTAACCCTGGAAATTATAACCTGGTCTTCTGGTAAATGCTTCTAGAAAATCTCTGGGCAGGAAGGCGAGAGTGTCCCTAGCAGAGAGGCACGCTGGCATCATGATGGCTCAGGTCCATGTGGATAACCAGTCTCTTGGATAATTAATGGATGTTTTTCAGATTGGCAGATCCTAAAGATGATTCTATTATTCAAGGTAGTAATACTAGAAAGAAAGTGGGAAGAGGCCTCTGGGCTGTGATGAGCAGTGGGTGTACATGTAGTTGCAATGAGCAGTGGGTGTATGGGTAGCACAGCAGCTGCCAGCCGTGTTTTCCCATGTTAGTTAGAGCCTCTCTGAGAATCAGGTTGCTCTGAAAATGCTAAAACCTGCTTGCAAGCAGTCCTAACAGTGATACTGAAACTTGAACAGAGATAGCTTGATCTGGAATGAGATGAAAAGTCCCTGGCTTTGCATATGAAGAGGGCCTCCATCTCCAAGTCCCTTGCTCTCTGCAGCATTTTCTGCTGACTTGCTCATGGCAGCTCTCTCTCAGATGGCAAGACTCTGGTTTTTAGAGTTGTTTCCCTGCTCTGTCACAAATGTAGTGTATTTTACATGCTATCATGTAGTGTATTTTATTCCAGTGGGGGATGAGAGATAGAAAGGGAGAGATGCTGGAAGTCTGCATTGCAAACAAGTGCCTCAGCCACTTAGCAGACCTTTCAGTGAATTCCTCTCTCCTCACATGCAACATTCTTATTTCGGGTATGTAACGTGAGAGATGTGATTAAAGCATGAGAGACCAGGCAGTGCAGCAATGAGCCCCTGTGGGAGGGCAGGAGGTGCTGCCTGCAGCCACAGAAGCCCTGAGGAGCTCAGTGCTGGGCAGCTGGGGACAGCCATGGGTGGATCTGTTTGGCATCTCCCCTGTGGCTCTGCAGAGCCCCAGCTGCCCAGGACTCAGTAGCCAAGCTCTCGTGTGGACAAGGATGTTTGTGTCCCCAGCAGACAGGGCAGTGCTAACGTGCCCTTCTGGGGGGTCAACCAGAATTTCCCCAAAGACACAGCCAGACCCAGCCTGGGTCCTAGAACAGTACATTTATTTTAAGACAAGTAAAAGATTCAGTAAGACCTACAGGAGGGTTTCCAAAATGCTTTTTTTTTTTTTTTTTTTTTTAAATCCAAGTCTATAGCAAGCAAAGATGTTACATTGCAACACTCACACTGGGCTGTTTGATTTAGTAGGTCAGGTTGAGCGCAAATGTAATTTTGTCTGTCCCTCCTCTGCCTGCTGTCCTCGGATATAGGCCAGCTTCCTTTTAGATACAGTCTAATGGTAAAAGATCTGATTTCCAAAGGCCCAACCTGGCTGTGCCACCTGCTGCCTCCAGCAAAGTCCAGGAGCTCCTGGGGTGTGTGGAGAACCAGAGTGCCAGCACATGGCACACACAGCCTTTTCCCTGCAGGTCTGCAAGAGCCTGGAACCAGCCTGGATGTGAGATCCCTACAGAGCAAAGGTTCATCCAGTTCAGTGACTGGTTCAGGGCTGTCCTTTGCTCTCCTTCTCTGCTTGTGGTGCCACACTAAAGAGTATGAAAGGTGTAGGAGTGCTCATCCATGTGGCTGCTTGGAATGGGAGTGGGAAGGGAAGGAGCAGCTGGCTCTGCTGGTGTGGGTGCTGTGAGAGGCAGTCGTGGGCCTTTGGGGTTATTTCTGGTGCAGACTGCAGAAAAACTTGGAGAAACAGCATGTGAGCACTAGGGCCTGTCTGCTCAGTGCACGTGCTTGCTGGGTTCCCTTAATCACCTCTCTTGTGTCTTCTCCATGAAAGGCTGTTGGGAGCTTGGAGAGGCTCTTCTTGGGAAAAAACTGCAAGTGGCAAGAGGAAAGAGAGAAGAGGTGCAATAAAACAAGACCTCACAGGTGGAATATCCTTCTACATCCAGAGGAGCTGTGGGAGGACAGGGAGTCCTTATGCTACCTCTCCACAGCGCCCTTCAGCACCCCCTGCCTCTCTAGGGGAGTGACTTCAGCAGGACTGACTCAGAGAGGTGAGTATTTTCTCCTTTAAAGTCGAGAGATAAACATGAAGGGTTTTGTGAGAACTGCTGAGGTTGCCTACAAGGGGAATACAGACAGTACAGCAAGAATGGGAGAATAATTCTTGCTACACAAATTTGCTGCTGGATCAGGGCTGGAGATTTTACAGGGTGCCAGAGGGGTGCAAAATCATCCATGACCTGATCTAGGAGGGTGGGGGCTCTGGCAAGCCGGACACAGCTCGTGGACAGACAAAGCCTTTTGCTGCAAGCCTCTTGCCAAGCAGCTGCGCTACTCCTGTCCACCTGACTAGCAACATGCTCCTGTCTGCCTTCCTTTCACAGAATCACAGAATATTCAGAGTTGGAAGGCACCCATGAGGATCACTGAGTTCAAATTTAAGTGCGTGGCCGATACAGGGATCAAACTTGCAACTTGGGCATTATTAGCACCATGCTCCAAACAACTGAGCTCATCTCAGGGCCTTTCCTCCCACCAGCTCCTGTTGGGTCCTGACCTGCCTGTTGGGATTGCATTAGTTCAGCCATAAATACAATGGCACTACTATTTATTTTAATTAACCTGTTTTCTGATTAGAGCAATCAAACAATCAGCAGTCACACACAGAAAGTGGATTCAACATATTTTTTCAGTGGCTAATGCTGCCAGTTGAAATCTCACAGGAACCAGGGATCCAAGTGCTGAGGTGCCTGGGCTTGCTCCTTTCCTGGTCCTGTGTCCACTGCAGATGCTTTCTGCCACCCTGCTGAGTCAGCATGTCAGTGCCATCAGCACTGGGACAGCTATGAAAAAAAGAAAAAAAAGCTCTTTGCAGTAGTATCACTATCTTCTTTTGCAATATGTAGTGTTCAGGATAGCACCCACTCAGCTCCTGGGCTGAAAATGTGAGTGAAAGTAGATAGGAACATAGAGTGGGTTGGTTGAAAGCTCACTTAGTCCTGGACAGGCTACACCTCCCACTAGACCAAGCTGATCAAAGCCATATCCAGCCTGGCCATGAACTCTTCCAGGAATGGGGCATCCACAGCTTCTCTGGGCAACCTGAACCAGTGCTTTACCACCCTCACAGTACAGAATTTCTTCTTAATATCTAATCTAACCCTCTCCTCTTTCAGTTTAAAACCACTTCCCCTTGTCCTGTCACTACAGGCTGTTGTAAAGCATTACATCGCCCTTGCCATCTGCTGTATGCGGCATGTGGGTATGGGGCTGTGATCCCTCTTGTGCACACCCCAAAGCCTGTCCCTGTCTGCAGTTCAGGTGGGGAAGGAGCAGGAGGTGGTGGCTGGGAGTTGTGGCAGCTCCTGCCTGTACTCCCCCGTGGGCGCAGGATGGCTGCTGGGGTGTCAGGAATGTGTCTTGTGCCTACAGACGTGGTGAGAACCTGCAATCTTGTTGCTTTTATCCTCAACAAATTCTATGTAGGTGGAACCAATTATATATAATGTACTTCAGCTTCCTAAATACAACGCATAGGAGGCTAAAATGTGCCCCATACTGACGTCAGGAGTATTTCAAGTGTATAGCTGAAGGCAGTATCCCTTTGATATCTGTCTATTAGTATCTCTTTCACTGATGTCATGGGTAGCTTTTTCTTCCATTCATCTGTTTAGAGGGTTTTTTAAACTGTGTTTTAAGTAATCATTTTCACCAGCAGAATGAAGGGGAATTAGCTGAGACCAGGATGGGCGTGCATGTGTCTGTTGCAAGAATATGATGGCATGGAAAATACTTCCTTGAGCTTCCTGGGCTCAGAAATAAGCTCAGTCACATTCTGTGGAGGTGTGGAGCACATCAGGAACAAGCCAGTGGACTTCAAACTGTGCATGTGTCTCTCAGCTTTTGGGGATTCAGGTGATGGTTTTATTTTCATAAGCACATCTATTCAGTAAGAAATGGTTTCTCTGTAGCTCTGGAAGTCCGAGAGCTGGCTCAAAACTGTGCAGGCAAATCCATTCCTGTTTCAGGCAGCAGGGAGGGGGCAGTGTGGAGGACATACTGGGGCACACATTGGAGTGGGCTGAGGATGGAGAATAGCCTTCAGGGGGCAAGGGCTGGGCTTTTCAGAGGCTGTTTGTAGAGCTTTTCATCCCAAACCACCTTCTACCTCATCTCCTGGGGGAAAGGAACACCTCCCATTAGGCTCTCCCCAGTCCAGGGAGCCAGAGCCGTGCTGGTGCCTCCCACTGGATCAGCCCATGTGGAGAAGGTAAGGGATGCACAAGGAGTCAGGGAATGCAGCCTCCACAGGTAAACAGGCAAACAGATACAAAGGTTCTCCACAGGTAGACAGACCTGAGAAGGGTGAGAGATGCAGACTTTCCATAACTCCCAGACCCTAGACAGACAGAGGATTGCATGACAGGCTATTGGAAGATGTACACTTCTCGCTCATACGTAAAATACTACTAATTCATACAAGGACAGAGGTTTATTTGTGAGATGCTGGGCTTATTTAGCACACTCAGTAACCAGCCATCTCCTTTTCACAAGTCAAGGTTTTCTACCAGTTCAGGCAGGCCCCAGTGCCTGTATCTTTAACTGCTACTGCAGTTTCCACTGCGTGGGGAAAAAGATGGTGAAAAATAATAAGAAGGTTTATGTGTCTTCAGAAAAGGCCACATTTTCAGTAGCTACTGACAACCTTTACATTTAATCTGATAGCACTGTATCTGTTGTAATGCTTCACGCTGTGGATTTGGTATAAACAGTAGCTTGACATAAGCTGCTGCTTCAGAAAACTCATATCAAGCAACTAATAAAGTGTAATTAGTAATCTGGGCCTTTTGTGATGTTACTTCAAACAGCTTGTTCTCTATGGATGGTAACTGTCAGTCTGTTCTCTGTATCATTTCCTTGAAAGCTCTAACAAGTACCTCTGCCCTCCTGATAAGGGCACTGCTCGGGGAGTTGGGAAATGAAGAGAGAACTTGAGCACAGAGGCAATTAGTTGAAAGTACATCTTGTCCCTTAAAAAGCTGGTCCTGTTAAAGAGCACTCATCCCACCACACTCAGGCCTGAAAGAAAACACCCTGAGAGGTCATTTGGGAAAAACTGTTACGCAAAAACAGCATGTACCAAATCCACTCAAAGGTAAAGGACCTTCAGGTTCCTGACAAAGTCAGCAGCCATCATCCTGAGGGCTGTCTACACCAAGAGCTCTTGGAAACTCCTGTTCCTCCTGTGCCTCTCAATCCTTTTCAGTATTCCACAGCCACCACGCACTGCCATGCTCACTGCCCATCTCGGATATTGAGGGAGCTGGAAGTGCTCACTGAGCCACTTTCATGGAATCATGAAGTCACAGAATGGTTTGGGTTAGAAGGAGGAGGTGGGGGCAAGAGCAAACTGAGGCTTAGAAGCTGGGCAAAGTTTCGTGGGGTTCCAAAGCATCATGAGAACTCCAAATATCAGCCAGCAGCCTTGGGGAATGCAAACATTTCTCCAGAGGCAGGTCCTCTGAAGCCACGAATGCTCAAAACTGTTGTAGTTCCCCTTATTTCATGCTTGCAAGTGGAGCAGAGAGATTTTGGCTCAGTCTGTTCCAAGTCCGCCTGAATCTCATACCTACCCTTGAAAAGCCATCACAGAGGTAAGCTGATAAATTTAGACAAAAAATAAACTCCTCAGTTGCAACAAATGTCTACACAGTGGGGAAAGTCCCTAAGCCTTGCCTAAATGGATTGTCCTGAGCTGGGGAGCATCTCTCCATAAAGGAACAGGAGGGAGATATGTAAAGTGCACTGATGCAGATGGAGCAATGCCACTCTGCCCTGTCTCCGTGGCTGTGCTGCATTTGCAGAAGAATCCAGACACAGGCTTGCACTAGGTTTATTTTCTTTCCATGTTTCTTTCTCAGTCACATGCAGAAAATGCAGCTCATCCGACTGATAAGAGCCTGCACAAAGCACACCATGTTTGGTGTTAAATGCAGGCACATCCCTCCCTCGGCCTCGCTTCAGTTGTCACTATGCATGAAAGCTGGCAGAGGACAAAGCAGTGATGAGCAAGGCAGCAGAAAGATCAGTGGAGCACGGATGCTGTGGCCTGAGAACCTTGTTAGTCAGAGGGAGAGTCATGCTGGGGTGACTCAACTTGGGAAAATGTGCTTTTTTGATTACTTAATAAAACATTGTTTAATTGTTAGGTTTTTTGATTTAAATAATTGCTATTACTGATTCATTGCTGGTGGATATCAAGGAAAGGGAACGTGATGGTACAAGCTTATCCAGCAGACTTGTGGCTACCACTTCAAAACATGCTCCATACATGTGCCACCTGTATCTTAGGCTTTCATTTATGCCATCCCTGTGATTTTGGTGGCTTTACAATTTTGCCAAGTGGGCATGATTTGAATGGAGTGTTGCCATGCAGGTAGCCTGCCTTGAGCTCCTGTTAATAACAGGATTGTGGTGTCTCTGCTGTTTCTGAGAACTAAATTAGGTGGAAATCTTTTGCAGATCACTGTTTTATGCTTCGCAGGACATAACAGTGGAGGTTCTGGTCTCAAAACACCACCACATGATATGAAATCTTTTGAAATGTACCAGCCTCTGCTTTCTCAGATCTCATGTGCTCCCCCAGAGACGTCTCCAGATCCAGCTTCTCTGCAGATGCTTTACACCAACATGGCCGGCTGTGCCCTGTGCACTGCCTGCCCTCCACATTGGCCATCTCTAGGGCACCATGACCCATTGCTTCCTCCACAGGGCAATGTCAGAGCAGGACTTTCTCAGCAATAACTTATTTCAGCTCCTGAGTGCCATGGCCCAGAGGCCAGAAAGCCTTTCAGCCCTCTGCTTTTGATACTTCTCCCACTGGCACAGAGAGGCAAGAAGGGAAAGGAAGTATCTTTGCTCGAATGCCAAACAGGAATAAGTTCATTCAAGGATAAAAGGTATGGGGGAGGAGGAGCAGGGCCTGAGGAGACAGACAGGCTGGAGACAGCAGGGGGAGAAGGGGTCACGCTACCTCGGAGGGGATAAGCCAGTGGAGAACAGCCTGTAACAGGCACAGCACACTCCTTTCTTGAAACCTGGAACAGGACCCAGCACTGGCAGATTTCCACATTCTGTGCAACCAGCAACATCTCTGCCCTCAGCCAGTGGAGGTGGCATGGGGTCAGCAGTCAGACACACGGGCACTGGCACAGGGGTGTCCCCGTGGGTCCTGCAGCAGCTCGTTGGCCACAGATCCTCACAGTCAGCCACACACGCACAAAGAAAGCTCCTGGGCTTCAGCAGAGGGGAATTACTGCCCATAAATGCTCTGGAAAGAGAAGGAAGGGAGAGAGGAAGGGGTGGGCTGTACACACCATTGTGCTACAAGACCTCTGCTGTGACAAAGCACACATTGCTGAGAACACTGAGAAAACCTGGGAAATGTCCCCGCACATGCAACCTCCTCTCCATTCCTCAGAGAGAAGGAACAGCCCTTTCTTGTTTCATTTCTCATTTGAGTAACCCCATGCTTTAATTGGCAGATCCCAGTGTGTCCAGGAGCAGAGTCCTACAGCACATCCCCTCCTGCTGCAGCCGCCAAGCTCCTCACCCTTTCTGTAAGTCATTCAAATCATCACCTTGAGTCTGCTTGTCCAGGAAGGCTCTGTCCCAGGCTCTCACTTCTCACATCACTCTTCAGAGTCTGATTCCTCAGTGTATCAATTTTAAGTCTACTTACTCTCAGGCTTTTCAAAGTTTTCAAAGCACATCATGTATGACAGAAAGGGCAATCTCTATGCTAATAGGCAACTCCCCAAAGAAGTACGAACCTGACAGTCAGAGTATTTCTTTGATTGCTCATTCTCTATTGGCTGCATTTGTAACACTGAATGTTTTTAGAGATATTGCTGTATGGCAGCTAGAATTATTGCACCAGACTGAACTTAAACAGCAACAGTCTATTGCCAATATTGAAAGTCCACACTGACTGAGACCTATGAACCTACTCTTTTTTGTTCTTGTTTTGCCTAAACTTTAGCCCAAATCATCTTAAAGAGGACAAGAAATGCATTTGAGAGCTTAAGCTCTATATCCACTGAGCTTTCTGGAAGATGGATTAGTGAATTTATTTGCCATATCAAATGTAACTAAATAAAGCTATAAGAAAGTTCACTAAGAATAATTCAGCACTGGCAGAAAGACAGATTATAACATCTATGTGCCTTCTCTTCAACAAGGTTTTACAATTTTAAAGGAAAAGACTCACAGTCCCTGAGAATGAAAAACAGGCGCTCTCAATCACTCCCACTTGCAGTTGTGTTGGTCTAATCTGCTCTAGATGGGTGCACGGGGTGTCCTGGGGAGCAGAAGAGTAGCTCAGTCCTTACAGACTATACCCATGCCCTGGCACTTTGTTTAGCCTAAGAAGTATCACAGAGCATAACGTTTTTGGGTGGAAGAGGAGGGATAAGCTACTAACAACAGCCTCTTGCTTCACCCCCATGCCTTAGGAAAGCCCTCTTCAACAATTCCAGGTCTTGCCCTTCCTGCATCTTTCCCATGCCCCACCCCATGATTTTAGGAAACATTTTCGGCCCTCCCCTTATGGTCCTGTTTTCCTAATTCCTTTTCCCCCCTGTCTTCCTCACTCTTCTCCCTTTGGACAAATTGTAACCGTGATGTCCCGGACATCCCGGCCCTTCCACAGCACCTTGGCTGCTCTGGGTGTCCTTCAAGCATGCGATGGCCACAGCCAACTCCCATCCCCACCATCCAGCTGGGTGAACAGCTGGGGGTCCCAAGAAGTCCTGTGTGTCCTCCGAACATGTTTATCCATAGATAAAGGCGAGGCGGGAGCTGCCGCCCCTTTGGTGGCAGCGCGGTGTCCGCCCGGCTCCGGGCAGGTTTCGCTCGGTGTCGCAGCGCCACCTGATGGGGCAGGATGGCTCCTGCTGCTGCCCGGCGTCACCTCCCGGTCCCCTCGGCTCCTCCCGGGCAGCAGAACAGGGCTGAACCCCGCCCGGATACGTTTGTGGGTGCCGTGGTTTAATCCCGGCTGGGCAAACCAAGCCCTGCATAGCTACTGGCCCAATCCTCCCTGGATGTGCAAAATCCGGTCCCCACTGCCGCCCAAGCAGTGATTAACCTCTCCTACTCCCCTAAGCCTGAAAAGGGTTGGAAATCTTGAAAAACATTGGAAAATAATGTCTGTGCTTGCAGAATATGCACAATTATTCCCTCGGTGGAGACTTAGCACGGAATTAGCAATAAAATTAATAATTAACACCCAAAAGGTGTTAACGAAGTTCCCACCACGGAAAAATTGTCCCAAGTCACATCCTGCACAATCCTGGAGAAGACTTCTTGAAGAGTAGTAAGATTTCCATCCCCTCTGCTTCCCATCTTGCTGTCTGTATGCAGCACAGGTGCACTCAGAAGCAAATTAAAGTCACCAGCGGCAGAGCTGCTGCTGATCTGCTCCATTGTTCACATCAAGGACACAGCCTACTGCACCTCACCACCTCCCATGCCATTAGAAAGAGACATGCCTCATTTCCCCTGAGGTTTTATAAAACTTCTGCTGTACATCCCACTGGAAATCAGGCTTGATCCTGACAAGCTCAGGACATGGGGAAGGGCTCACAAATTGTGGATTCTAACCTTGTCCTGCCACACCTGTACGTCATCTCCATTTTTTCTGCCTGCAAAAGGATAAGAGCAAGGGAGCCCTTTTTGTCTGCAGTCTAATGAGGTCCCAGGAAAAACAACTTTAGGCTGTGTAGAAGCATGGTCTGCAGCTCTACAAGGGAGACCTAAACTTATTTTGTGGAGGCTTGTGCTTGTGGGCTCTTCTTTAAGCAGCAGATGTGTGACCCATGGGTGAGCAGTGCGTGCCGCACCTCTGGCTTCAGCAGCCCCTGCCTCTCTGCCTCCTCTGCCTCCTGCACACACAAATGTGCCACTGGAAAAGTTATGAGCTTTTTATTGTCACTTGTGGAGCGAGATACTGAACCATCGAAGTGCTTATTCATTTCTGGTTATCTGATTGTCGTAATGTTTCCAAACTGCCCGTTGGAGGTAAGAGATAAACTGCAGCCAGCCTCAGACTGAGAGGCGCCTTTGACGTAGCCAGGTTTTTTTCACCTGGGGATGATATATTATTTATTGACTCACACAGGGTCACCTGGAAATACTTCATGCAGGGAATCGAAAGGGAAGAGTAAATACTAAAATCAAAGGCTGTCAGGACCTCCTTTTGCCAGTGGGGTGTTTTTTTTTCTGCTTGGTGGCTCTGCTTCTTTGAGGGAAGGGAGACTCCTGTGCCCTCTGTCACTCCAAGAAGAACAAATGCAGCACAGAGAAAAACAAGCAGCTGTTTATTTATTTCTCAAATAATTCTGTTTCCTTGTTTTCATAACCTTCCTCTTTTTATACCAGCTTAGAGGTGTCAAACTATTTGAAGGAGTGAAACGCAGGGATCGGCTCAGGGATGGTGGGGAGATCCAACTTTATTGCCAAAGGAGATCCAGCAGGAGAGAATGTTGCTGTTCTGTAGATTTCCCAGGTTTGCTCTCTAAAAACGATTCCAAATCCATCCCATGAAACAGCATTCTCACTGTAAAATGAAAAAAAAAAAAACCCAGGTTTTCCCGAGGCTCAGGGGAGTGATGTATGCACAGAGCATTCGGAGATAACAATTTTCTGAACAAATCTTTGATGTTAGCCTTTCAGCGTATAATTTCAATGGGAGACAGGAGAGACATCCATCTGCTAAAGGGAATATTTGCCTCTTCCATTCTGCAAGCAGCTTTGCTGTTGCTATGGTCACATATTGTTATAATTGTCTTTTATTAAGGAGAGTCTCCCTTAAAGACTTTTCTACCCAATGCATCCTGCCAGCTCTCTTGTTCATGAATACATGTTTACCTATTTAGCCTGCCCAATGATGGCATTTTTAAGGCCTCAGGGTATTTGGTTTCCAAGCACTGATAGAATTAATAGAGAAGTTCCCAGCATGATCATGATTTCCTGAAGTCAAAGTCAAATAGAAAGAGGTGGCATCAGATATTTTTATGTCCCTTTATGAAAAAAAAAAAAAAAAAAAAAAAAGAGTTTTGCTTTTTATCAATCAGAGATCAAGAATAATAACCTGAAGTAGATTAATTAGTGTAATTTGTCTGCTTGGATAGAATGGCTTGTCTGCCTTCTGACAGAACTTTGTCTCACCTGTTTTTCAGTGGCCTGCAGTTGGCATACATATAGATTCTGCAATTTTTCTGGAGTCATCACTATGTTGGGGAAAGTGTCTTATTTTCAAAAGTAAATTACTCTGCAGCAAAACCTCGCTGTGCACCAGGCTGGGTGTGAGCAGTGAGGCCAGAGCCCTCTGCACAGGAACCACAGGAGTTGGTGACATCTCCATCCCTGTCACTTGTTCCAGCACCTCACCACTCTCACAGCTGAGAATTTCTTCCTTGTATTTGGCCTGAATCTCCCTCTGTTAGTTTAAAACTGTTACCCATTGTCCTATAAATGACCCCATGGACGACATCTAATTGGAGGAGACCCATATTGGGCTTTTCTTCACGTGTTCTCCAAGATGGGAAGCTAATTGTTGGTTACTACTTCCTTCTTTGGTCTGAGCACACAGAGAGGTTGAGCTGGCAATGTCCCCTCCATGGTGAGTGTAAAATGTTGGCTGAGTTCAGTCTGACCTGGCAGAGGGACAGAGCTTTCAAAGAAAATTGTGTCTCTATAAATGTCATGGAAGTGCATATAGCCAGACAGAGACAAGGACCCTTGTCAGCAACTTTTCTGAGCAAACAGCTGTAGCTGAGCTCGTGGCTTGTCAGACACTGAGGAACCAGCACAAGTTAGAGCTCTTGTGAACCCTCCAGACAAAAGCAGAGCTGGAGCCAGGCTTATTGCCATTGATGCTGGAGTCAGTCACAAGGCAGGTCTGTAGGCAAGCAGGCTGTGGGAAGCACAGGGCTGAGCACAGCTCCTGAAGCAGCTCCAAATCTGTCCCACAACCACTTTGCCTCCTTTGCCGGGTTAGCCCCTGCTCAGTCAGAGCGAAATGCAGCACACTGGTCCAGAGGAACAGAAAGCAGCATCGCCCTGTAGCAAGGCAATGCTGCTGATGGCTCTGCTGGACAGGGCATCAGTGCTGCTGGGTGGTCAGCATTGCAAACAATAGCAAATCCTAAGGGAGCAAACCCAGCTCCACAGCCGTGTCTCGCTGCTCTGGAGATGTGATGCCCAGGTGAATGAATGAGACCTGTTTTACAGGCCAGGCTGTCCCCTGTACTACCACTGAAGGGCTCTCATACCCCTTCAAACAGAAGGTCTGGTCTCTGTCTAGCTCAGCATGGTCCAGTCAAAGCACTCAGCAGTGGTGCTGAGGCACCTTGCCATGCTGGGGGACTGACTGCAGCCAGGGCCCCTCTGAGATGCATTACCATGGCAATCTGTGCTCTGGCCTCATCCTTCTGGGTCACCCAGCACGTATCACCTCCTTCTTAGGTCTCTCATCCTCCTGCCCAGTTCTCAGTGGTATAGTCAGCCCCCATGGTCCCCCTGAGCTGTAGCTGTTGTCACAAGCTCCATTTTTAGCAGGAGCATCCATTCTTGCTTTTGCTACACTGGTTTGCCACGGTTTGCTGTGCAGCTGCGGGAGCTGTGCTGGTGCTGCTTGGGCACCACAGTGATTACCTCTGATCACTTGTATTAAACAGTGGGACTGTGGAGCCAGGACCAGGGGCCAGGCTCCAGTGGCCTTATTGATTGGGAGTTTTGTGCTTGAAGGCTGCTGTGAGGGTAAAATGCTAAAGTGTTGCTGACATTTTGGTGGTGTTGTAAGGATTTGCTTACTTTCAGGGAAAATGGGAAAGAAGGAAAGGGAAAACCGGGTGATCAAGTGGCAAAGATGAAATGGCCACTTTTTAAAAAGAAACTCACCCTTTGTTTTCCCGAGGTGAAGAAGAGGAAGGGCAGGTTGATGGGGCTGCATTCCTCCTCCTAATCCTCAGCATCCCTGAGTTCAAGGAGCACTGCCAGACCCTTGGCAGCAGAGCAGCTCCAAGAGTGCATCTCAGTCCCCTGTTCAACTGTGTGATTATTTGCAATTAACTGTGTGTAAATCCAGCAGCTGGAGTACGATGGGAGTTACCTGATCCAGCTCTCGAGCAGTTCTCAAAGTATTTGGAAGAGCACTGCTAGTCACTAAACTAGGATGGCACAAGGATGATGGTGAGGTCATAGGAGCAGCCTTACCAAGCCAGCCCAGCACCCTGTCCCCAGCAGATGGCTGAAGAGAGAAGGAGGCTATTTTAGTCTTGTTGAAGTTGTGTTGATGCCCATCTCCGGCAGAAAAAACCAACAGAAGTGGTTCAAGGGAAAGTAGAAGCACCAAGCAAGTGTATTGAGAAATTTTGAAAATATCTGTTCTATTGCACAGTGATTTATGCCTTAGGGACCTAAGATACCTCAGTGGATTTCACCTCCTTGAGGATGTCCAAAACATATGTGAACCCATGCACATTTACCTTACATCCATGAAGTCCTCTCACAGAGAACATCACAGATCTAAATACTGTGCAACTCCATAAATTCTGCACTGTATAAAAATAGATCTTGTTTTGTTTTCCTTGAAATTGCAGCCTGCTGGTTTTGTGTGAGTTGCTCCCATGTTAGAAAAGACTGATGGGTGGTTTCTTCACCTTCTTCCTGTTGTTTTTAATTTATAACCTGCCAGAATAACTTCCTGTCTTTTGAGGAGCTAAAGAGTTCTCTCTACCCGTTGTTTTTTTTTTTTTTTTTTTTTTTTTTTTTTTTTTTTTTTTCCACACACAGAAGCCTTTCTGTACCTTTGTTCACCTTTGTCAGCTTTCTCCATATCTTTCCAGCCATAAAGTAATATGCCTTGTCACCTGTCAATAGCACTGTGTAAATGCTAAGTAAGGCCAACATGTGCCAATCATTAAGCTCAGGGGAAATCTTTGGAGGCGTTTGTATCCCACTGAGGTGGATTCAGAGCAAACAGACACAAGTGGGGACCAGAGTGTGGAAGGTGGAAAATCTGCAGCACCAGAGACCGAGCAAATTTTCATACCTACAGAAACACAACGTTCTCAAACAGCTGATAACAAATGCAAAATTCTTTGTACTGAACACAGGACAAGGCCTGCTGAATCCCTGGAGGGTGATGTCTGAAATGTTGGAAAGGCTGGACATATCCTTAGACTAACAAACCACACTTCTGGGTCTCCCTTGAACCAAGTGATGGACACAGCCTGAGTCAAAGACTTTAGCCACTCTGCAGTATCCAGCTGTGTGCAGTGAAATGTAAAGAGTCTGTGCTGGCAGGTACAGGACAATGCAACATTTGTTTGCCTTAAATTCACATAGGGCCTGGGTTATACATGGGAAAGTCTCCAGATATGTGGGGTCTGGTGTTCATTTAATGTGGCAGCCTGGATCCTAATATCAGGTCCCCCTAGATTCTTAGCACAGTCCTTGGAACAACAACCTTCTTCTTTAATGTCCATCACTGAAACTTATAGCTATAAAAACTGACACAAATCATAGTCCCTTTTTCCCTCCTAGAGTTAGAGGTGACATCTGCTGCTCAGGGTGGTTTTGCAGACCCCATGTGCTGGTGACACCAGAATTAATGAACAACAGACAAAGCCCTCATGGCCCCTTCCCCTAATACTTTCCCTGGCTTTTCTTGCCCAGTTCTGTGGCTAGCACACACCCTAAGGACAGAGAAGTGAGTCCAGTCCCCACCTCAACAAGTTTCAATCCACATGTGCATCTTGCCAAGAGAAGTCTGTATTGCCTGCTGTGCAGGTAGTCAGGGCACATAAGAAGGGAGAAGAATGCAAAATACAGTTCTAGGTCACCTGAGCATTTTAGATGGGAAAGAGCCTTCTTTAGGTGATGCCTTTTCTGCCTTAAAATCAGAAGCCAAACAAGACTAAAATGATAAAAAGCAGTTACCATTTATTGCAGGTCCTTCAGGTGCACTTGTGGCAGAATGCCCCCATGACAAAGGGCTTTGGAACTTTCATAAGTGCAGCAAATTATCATAACTGACAAGAATCCCCAGTTAGAAGTACAGTTAATGAAGTAATTCCCCACTTGGTTTGGCCCCCTGCTGAAGCCTCCCACCTTGCTTCTAGCCCCACACTGTTTATGTCTAAACACGTGGAAAAGTGACATGGCCTTGGTTCACAGAAGAAGCAAGATTAGAATAGGATTCCAGGAATGTGTTTGTCTAACAAAATACTAGAGTTAGCTTAGGAAACTATATAACTATAAAATAATAGTCTACAGAGCTACAAATATGTGAAAAATATATAAAAAGTAAAAATCTTCTGGCATCATGGGAGTGACTTTTCTGACCTGTTGCAGACATCTGCTCTAGGCAGAGCCCAGCAGGTGAGACTGCTTCTCTTCACGCATTTGCAGGAGGAGCACCACGACACTGAGATCAGCTAAACCCAAAACTGTGTGGTTGTGTCTCTTTGTGATGAATATTGCTGCTTAGTGACAAAAGTGTAGGCACTGTTGCCTTGAAAATGTGTTGCTAAGAAGAGGCTGAAAAATGTGAAATGCTGGCAGCAAAGGAAAACACAAGCAGTGCTGTGAGGAAGGAAGAGGCTGTTACTCATAGCTCCTTAGCATTAGATACTGCAAGGTTTAAAACCTGGCTTTCAGGAAGATCCCAGAGCCATTTTTATTTGAAGGGTATGAACATTTATAGAGCTGTACATATTTTAGTGAGCCATGTAAACACTAGCTAATTAATCTAAATAGCAGCATAAAGCAAGTTAAACCATTTATCTCCTCAGAGATAAACCAGTCAGCAGAGTTTAAAAAAATCAGGTCCCTAGTAGAATGGTTATTTAAAAGGGGAAATGTTTACAGTGTTTAATTTATTTCTTCAGATTAAAGAAATTTCCTGATATTCCTGCAACAGATGAGCACAGAATAAAAGGAAATTCATTTGGAAAGCATGTTTTTCCCTCCAGTGTTACACCAACATCAGCCCTTGTTTTCAGAAGCATTGTTTTTCATCAGCTGGCTTAAGCACCTGGAAAGCTGGAGTCCTAATTTCAGTGATTGCTCCTTCAGCTCTGATCTTCCACTTTCATATGCACACAAAATAAGACTTTAACTATGTGCATAAGATATTCTGATGCTGAAATTGGGTTCAGCTGCTTTCCTGTTCCCCCCACTCACCATGCTTAAGCTAAATGAAGTGGTCTTTCCCAGAGCTGAATTCACCCAAGTCCCCAGTCATTGTCTGAGAACTGGGCATTTATTTTCCTTGCAGCCTTCCAGTCTCTCTCCTGAGCTCATGAGCAAGAGCACAAACCAGAGCTGGCTGTGTTAACTGGGGGCCGCATCTCCCACTGCCTTTGCAAACCCACACCTGGCCTCTGGCAGGACCTTACATAGCTGAATAAAGGTTTTGAGGATGTAGCCATATAAACTAATGTAAATACTACATAAAAAATAATCTTCACTGTGGAGGAGGAAGCAATGCAACTTTACGAGTGGGAAGGTCAAGGAGTGTTATCTGCTATTACCCATGAGTTTCATGGTCTCCATTCACATTTGATCCATTTGCTTTTCTATTGGCACTGGCTTGGGATAGAGGAAACTCAAGTTAAATCAGATTACCTGTCAAGATCCTGACAAAAGAAGGAAAGGGCCCTTGATTACAAGGGACCTGATCTGGCATTCCTTGCAGATTTCCCTGTCCCTCAGCAGGGCTTGCTGCCCTTTTGCTGGCTGCTTCAGGCTGGCAGCAAGTGTCTGCTGTAACTGGCAGACTGGCTCCCATCACCATGCTTGGAAAATTTCTACTGCAAAAAGTTTCAGAAGAGAGCTCATCATGAATGACAGCATTGTCCTTGCTGGGTCCTCTTGATCCCCTCAACAAAAGTATTATAAAGCCAGTGTTATTCTTCGTAAAAAGAATTGTTGTCCATCTAATAGTAGAACACCTTTACATACCATTATAGACCCATTACATGAGGATATAAATACATGCAGACACACACCAGATTATACACCAGGAACAACCTGCTTACATAGCAAAGTTGGATTTTTTTTTAAACAGCTGTTTTTTCAAAAAATTATGATAAGGTACTTTGTAAACCATGGGGCAAAAATCCTACAATCTATAAATCTAAAAAATAACAAGTAGAAATTAAGAAGAATGGCAAAATTTGCACAGGATACACAGATGATTTTAAAGATATTTTGCTTTGGAAAGTAGTAATTTAACAGCACTGCTGAGTTGAAGGACATTCACTGGCACAGAACAAAACACTCGTGATTATATTCTTTCTCTTCAGGTCAGTTTTGCAGTTTTTTCTCTCAGGGGCTCTGAAAGAAAACTACATTTGTCTCCATTATACCCATGAATCAGAGACTGGAACATGGTCTTCCATATTTTCATTACAGAACTTATAGGAAGACTAAATCTGTCCCTTGTGATTATTTCCCCTCTTCGTTTAAAATGCAGCAGTAGGGAATTCTCTGCCAGTGCAGAGACAATCAGGAATACTGGGCCATAGTAAGGACTGAATGAACAGCCCACCAGGAGAGAGGCTTTGCCCTGCAATGAGTTTTCTGGGCTCAGGGCAGATAAACTTTCCCATTGACGTAGGCTGGTGTGTGCCTGCACACACACAGAGCCAGCCAAAGCCTCAGGGACTTTTGCCACCGCGCTGTTAATCATTATCCAAGCCCAGCCGTACTCTTTGAGATCTCTGACCTGTTTTGGAGCCCTGAAGGGGTTTATTGCAGCCAGCACAGCCTTGGCCGGTGTTTGGATTGCGTGCTGACAGGCAGCCAGCTGGCCCCGGTTCAGAGCCCCGCCACACGGAGCCTTGCACGGCCGCGCGTTTGTGCTTCTTGGGAAAAGGGAGCAACTCCTGCTTCCATCGGCCAAGGGGGAGCAGGCAGCCCCAGGGACACAGGGTGAGGAGGAAGCAGCCAGGTGAATTTCCCTTGGGTGATAATGAGGTCATGTGGATGTGGTATCTGCAAGGACGTGGATTCAGGACTGAGAAGCAGTCAGGTTACCGGGGATGGTGCAAGGAGAGGCCCTGCCTTGAGTGAACTGTGCCAAACACAAGAAATCTCCAAAGCCCCAAATCTTACAAGACTCATGCTCATAGAAAAGATTTGTCCCACAGGTCTTTAACTAATTTATATATTTTTTCAGGTCTCTGGAAGCTCTTCCTGAGTCTTTTATGACTTGCTGAAGCCTTGTACTTCAGCAAGAACTTCATTCAGGCTTGAATTAATTCAAGAATTTAAGTGTTGTTCTATTCATGCTCTCCTAAATTGTAGATAATTTAAAACAAAGAGGAATCAGGACCATTTTGTCAAACATTTTGATTAGCCAGTATCCTGCTGAATCCTGTGTGTCATTTCTGGCTGGTGGCTCTCAGGCTAGTCATCTGCTTCCAATCTCATGAAAGTGTCACATTTAAAAAATCCATAAACAAGTGGAATTAACCACTTGTTACTTATAACCAATAACCTTGCTACTGAAAATACAATAGATACTCTTCAAAGATACCTTCCAAACCAAATCATCCCATGGGTCTGTGAGTTTACAATAAGTGTATGATCATGCAGTCACCCAGGGAAGTAAGAGGGCATAAATTAAGAAAATGGTTCCTTCTTTTCAGTAGCAGAAACTCATTAAAATCCCCTGCACCAATTCTAAGGAATGGCACCAGCCATGTTATGTGTGAGACAGATCAATGGAGTTTCTCTCGTTCAGGAGGCTAAGCCCTTGCAGAAAAGTGTGCTGCAATCAAGATGGAATCCTTCTTTCTTCAAAACATGGAAAGGTGTGACTTTCATGGGACCAGGAAAGGGCTGTATTGATTTTTCTTTTTGGCACGTGTGGAAGACCAGTACAATTTTGAGCCTCCTCTGTTGGCTCGCCAGTTCAAATCCCTGCACTTTGCAGAAATGACAGTTCTGTGCAGGAGCTTGAAACTAATGGGACAAGGAAGGCTGCATACTATTGACAAAAGTCTTTTCATCACTTACAGCCAGCTCTCTGGGTGCATATTCCCAAAATCCTTTGAAATTTTGGGGACTGAATTACTTTGTTTGCATCTATTGTCTTCTTCAGTATTACTCAGGAGTTTGCAGTGAGCAAATTTTACTCACTGGGGATAAAGAACATAATTCACTTGTAGTTCTATTCCATTTTACCAACTACATCACAGGCAGCAATCTTTAAGGTATAAAATAAAAAAAAAAATATATATATATTTATATATATATATTTTTTTTTTTTTTGTTGTTGTTGTTCAGCAAAGTGCTATTTTTGTGCAGTCAATAAGGTATAAAGGCACTGTGTGTCCAGGAAAGAACAGTTCAGGGCAATTAGGAGTTGTTTTATGAATGCAAGAACAAAGCTCATTTCCAGCAGCTCTCTGCACTGTGGCTTCTCTGGTGCTTAAGAAAAGGCAGCATGTGTCCAGTGGGGACACAAAGGGTACAAAACCTTACCCCAGCTGTCCCTGGAGCTTTAGATCTTGAAGAAAGAGCTTCTTGATGAGTGGGATGAGGGTATTAGTGTGCACCGAAGGTGTTGACTGCCATGCCCTCTCTGTGTAGTGTTTTTGGGGTCTTCCTGAAGGCTAGAAGATGACAGACACTGCTGGACACCTGAGGGTATAGGTAAGCAGGTTTGCTCTTTCCTTGATACAGATCTGTGAGGAGGCAATGATGCAACAGATGACATTTGTGAGCAGAGGGCATAGTGCAAAAGAACACAAATGAGAAGTATAGAAGTGGAAAAGTTAGAAAGAGAGTAAAAGAAACAGAGGAAAGCATAAGGGTTAACTTTGGCAGCATTTTTCTTAGAATTGGGATGGAGAGAAGAGCTGAAAACAGAGAAATGAAGAACAGTCAGCAATCTCCAGTTGTCTGATTTATAGAGCCCATATAAACCCTTAGTCACACAGCACTTTCGTTATCCACAAGTCCCACCTCCAGTTGTCTGATTTATAGGGCCCTTATAAATATAAACCCTTAGTCACACAGCACTTTCGTTATCCACAAGTCCCAAGTCATGGTGCAGCAGACACGCATGCTGCGGCTGCACAGGTTCATGCAGGATGCCTCTTGTGCCTGCTGCAGGGTGCAGCCCCCTGGACACCTCTGCAGACCCAGCACCTGCAGAGGTGTCCAGCACCACCCTTTGTGTCATGGTCAGAAGACAAGCTGCAGGTGTGTCCAGTCCAGGATTTGGACCTATTTAAATTAAGTTTTCCAAACCTCTTGCTCTGTGTGCAGATCTTTGTGCATGCATTGTCACTCAGGCACACAGAATTTTTCGTGCAGGTAATTTAATATAATGTTGTATTCCAACATCCTAATTATCTCCCCTGTGGAGGTCCCTGGTTGGAGCTGTGTAGTTGGGAGCAAGAGGTTCCTGTCCTTCTCATTACTTTAGCTGATTCAAGTCCTTTCAAAGAGCAAGCCCTGGAACAGCAATTTCATGACCTCAGTCACCTTCAGTGCCGAGGCTCACTAAAAGGCCACCCACGCA
Organism: Pyrgilauda ruficollis; assembly: GCF_017590135.1. NCBI lineage: Eukaryota > Metazoa > Chordata > Aves > Passeriformes > Passeridae > Pyrgilauda > Pyrgilauda ruficollis. The sequence goes on from NW_024529932.1 coordinate 3,795,222, forward strand.
GGGTTTGGGCAGTAGTGTGCACTGCCCAAAAATGACACCCGGGCTCTTGCATTTTCCATGAACTGCCACACAACAGAATATGCGCCCATATTCCTCTGAGTGGTGCTACATGAAACGCCAACACTTAAAACACCTTTATATTCCCGTAGAATAACATAACCTGAAACAGGAGCAGAGCGAGTTCACGCAATTCAGGGCACCACAAAGTGACGGTAGTTGATCAATCAACAGACTAATTGCGTCTGACTGCAGCAAGTAGAGATTCTTCTGTCCTGTGTTTGCTTGCAATGAAGCGAGAAAGAGAACTGGGTTGCCTAAATGCCCTGGGGCACAGGCTACCCGAGGCAATCAATTGCTTCACTCAGCCTCGCTGATGATGGGAAAATACAAAGTGCCCCCTGGTAGCCCTGGAACCTTTAGCAGTGAGGCTGCCTGCAAAGGAATGCTCAGGACAACAAGCATTTTATATTTTTGATATATTTCTAAAATGTAACTGCTGTTTTATCACCTAATCAAGCTATATAGTGGTATTTTATTGCCGAATCTGAAATTTATTACAGCTGCTTTGTGGTTATACACCAGTGTTGAATTAGTGCTTTATTACTATAAGCAACTGATAACACCTACCCAATTAAGGTATCTTTGTATCTATCTCTATTTGGAACTGTTCCAACACCAAGTTCTTGTCAATTGTTATTATTAGTGACTGAAACAGGACTAAATTAACAGCTGGAGAAATTGTGATTGCACCACTAAACTCCTAAGTAGTTTGATTAGTAAATAATACAGTAATACCAATTAAACATAACAACTGCTTATCTCATGGAGATTATAAAATAAATATATAGCTGTAAATATATCTTATTATGGTACAGTATAGTTTACATGATTTTAAATACTTTTAAGAAATAATTAAGCTTTCTAAGAAGTCAGACACCAGAAAAAAAAAACAGTGGTCTGTATCTTAATGTTGTGAATACATTATCACAAAAAAACACATGCAAGTACAAGGAAAATATAAGACAGGTGATTTATGAGATATTATTTTGTGATTTTAAGTTCTAAGTAGTATTTCATGTTCTATTTTGTGTCTTTACAGAAAAACCACAATCAAAGATGGCAGAATATGCATGAAAACTGTGGCTTCATGGCAGAAGGATTTGATCTTGCTGCTAACCAGGGCTTTGAGTTGCAAACATAGGCTGTATTTTGACATAGACCTTCCTGTGCTTTCAGAAAATCAAGGATTTGAATCCTCTGTGTAACAAGACTATGATACCTGCTCCTAGCTGCAGTTTCCTTTTCCAACTGCAATCCCCGAGGCCAAAACTGTTCCAAAGAACAAGAAATACCCCAATGAGTGATGGAATGGTCCCCACTGTGGCACAGCTCCTTAACTCATAGCTCAGGAAGGTCATGAGGCTGAGGAGGCCATGCTGCTGATGGAGGCAGAAATCACTGCACAGCATTGGAGCATGGCTGTGCTCTTGAGGTTTGGGTGACTCAGCAGGATACTGGAGGCACCTCATTTTCTATTAGGGATTTAGTCTTCTGGAAAAAAATGTCAAGGAGCCCAGAGAAGATGCAAGGCAGATCAAATTTGATTTTCTTATAAAGGAAGTAAGGAAGAGGCAGAGACTGTGACATGAGTCATGGCTGCGGTAACTGGGGAAGGTGGGAACAGAATGTGGGTTTCATTATTTCGGTTGAAATTTTCTTCTATTTTTTCCTTCCTCATAATTTTATTCAGTTCCTCTCCTCCTCCCCTACTCTCCCCACTCCCCTAGGACTGGCAAGTGGGAAAGGCAAATAATGAAGGCCAGTACCTGCCACTAAAATTCAGCAGGCAGCAGGGCTGGTGAAAATTCCCTGCTCCCAGCATTTATGGCAGGGTGCAATCAGTGGCTTGTGTTTGCTATTTGAACAAAGGAGCTTTGGAGTTAGAGGGAAGGTCTTCCCCAAGAAGCTGCTGACTCCTGAAACCTGATGTCCTGTTCCTTATCAGGCCGGTTTATGACAGGTTTCATAAATGTTTTATGAGGCTCTGATGACTGCATGGCTAAGCTGGGTGGTGGCAGCTGCCTCCAACTTTGTGTGTTATTGACAAAGGATCAAAGACCAGATTTACCACCCTGATAAGATCAGATGGATAAGAATCCTGAACTGACTTTTTTCCCATTTCCTGCATGAGCAAACACGTTGCAGGACTTATTGACAGAGGCTTAATGCTGAAGACCTTGTTCGGACAAAACTCCTGCCAATTTCTACATCCCTTCCCGTAGGCTTAGTGAAATTCCAAGAAATGAGCAGTAAAGTTTGAGACCCTTGTCTCACCACAATGTGAGCCACCACTTTGACTGAAAACCCTTCTTCCAAGAGTTCCTGGATAGAGGAACTTTAAGGGGATCATTGGTCTTTACAGAGTCAGGTTGATGGGAGCCATGATGCATTGCCAATTTCCCAATTGTTTGAAAGCTCTGGTGCATAAGGCCTCCCACCACACGTGGCAGAGCTCTGTCTCACTTCCATCTGTAGTCCTCCAGGATGGGATCTGCTGACCACCAACTGAGACCAGTGGATGCAGCAGCTGGGAACATGGGCTGCCCATGACAGAGGCCAGCCAAGCCTGTCACACACAAAGCATCTGAATTTAGTGCATTTGAGCTTAGCTTCCCTACAGCCAAACCCCCGGGAAGGTCCTGGGGTTGGTCTTAGCCAGGGTTTGAGGTAGTGCTTGTCCTACAAAAGGTGTCTCTCCTAGGCATGTCTGCCAGCACCTGCTACACCAGGAGCACTGTCAGCCCAGCTGGGCACTGTCGTCCCAGGACCTAAAGGCTGCAAGTGAGAGGGCTACTCAGCATGGTCAGAAGCACACTACACCTCCCAGATTTAGGGTGTCAGATGTGCTAGCAAGCTAAAGAAAGCAGGTGATGAGGCAGGACTGCAGTGTGTTTCAAAGAGAACAGCAGGTCCTAAGAGTTGACTGCTGTTACTATTTTTTGCTGTAAACTTTCTAGGCAATTGTCAAAAAAATGTATCTCTCTTTTCCAAGCCTGGGAAGAGAAATATTTTTAGTTTCTTGTCAGGAGATTATTTCATTATTAGTCAAAAAACTTTCTGAGACAGCTAAAAATAAGATACTGTGGAAACACTGGGTTCAGTCATTCTGTGTTTATTGATTTATCTAAATGCAGGAGCAGAAAAAACGTCTTTGAATGACATAGGGCATGCCTGTGCTGTGACAATTGTTTTCCAGGAAGGAAACTGACTCAAAAAATGTTCAATAATAGGGCTTAGTGAGACTAAAATGTCACAGAAATTGCCTTCAGAGCCACTTTGACCAGCAGAAGAGATGGGTCAAAGAATTTACTTGCCCACAGCTTAAACACTTAAACACAGGCGAGAGTACCAAATAAAGAGAGGTGAAGTGGGATTGAAATTCTGATCACCAACTGCTCAGAGCCAGAGCCTGCCTTAAATCGGATTCTTCACTGCCAGACACACACCCTGCCTGAGAGAGACTGGTGTTCATCTATCTGGAGAGCAGGGAAACACTATCTGAACTCACTAGGAAAGATTTAGATTTTCTCATTCTGCTGTGTCAGACAACAGTTGGCTAAACTGGGCATTCTCCCAGGCTTGAAACATGCAATTTGCTGGGAGCTACTGTCTGGTATGAGTGCTACATTTTCTTCAGTCTCACTGAAAATCAAAGTCTAAAAAAAGTGCAAGTTTAAGCATTTTGCTTCTGTCCCTGATGCCAGAAGCTTGCTTCTTTAGAGCTCAAAGGAAGATACTTTTTTAAAAAGGTAGGGCTAATTGACCATGAAGTAGCCCATCAAGTGGAAATGTCTGGATTCACTCCACTATTTGTGGAAGCATAAGTAACTCCACAAAGATATGGACAGCAAAAATCAAGCCTAGGGACCTGAAGTATCTGAGGGACTTTAAAAAAAAAAAAAAAAAACCACACATGGAAAATTAATATATATAAAATCTGTCATGTTTTTGCTGGAATTGATAAGAATAAACACTGTGTTATGGTACAGGTCTAGTAATACAATTCCAAATAACAGAATATGAAGAAGCAGCTGCTGGTGGCTAAGAAAGGAGCTGAGAGAATTACAAAGAATAAGAAAATCCTGTTTGAAACATTTGATGTTGCTCACAACTCATCTCTAGACAATGTTGATCACTGCCAGCAGGGCAGGATGACAGGCAGCAGAGCCAGCACAGAGGCAGCAGCACTGACTTTTATAGCGAACACGGGCAGGTGGACACGGATCTTTATCTTCTTCGAATTTGTTTTCTAAACATTATCAACTCAGATTACCCTTCACAAATTTCACTCCAAAACTTCAGAGTAATTGGCTTTTACAATGCAGTAAAGAAAGATATTAACTGGTTTGGGGATTGACTAGACAACCATTCACATCACTCTTTTATCAATATTGCCATAATTTGACACTTTTGAATGGAGGAGGATTGTAAAGCGCCTGCAGACCCTGTAAAACATGTTAAATGGAGATTAGTCTTACTGCTTAGTTTAAGCCTAGTAAAAGATAATTAAATTGACTGATGCAGCTGTAAATCTCACTTTTATCAAATCCTGGCTCTCTCCGTCCCTATGATTTTACAGCATCATTAATGCTGTTGCGACAATATCATTAATCTCCTCCTGCTGTTCAGAGAATGAAAGGCAACCAGCAAACACTATAAAAATCTGCTGTCTCTTCACTAGTATTATCTTTTCTCCCTTCTTGGCTCTCACACAACTTAGATACACATTTCATTCATGAGGTGATTTCATGAGCTGAAAATTAATTGTAAATACACCATATAGTTTCTTTCACTGTGGTTTGGTATTATTATAATAGTACATTATATGGGATTTGTAAAATGGTTTTATAAGTTTGGGGGTTTTAGAGGATTTTTTTAAAAAGGGATTAGAAATAATTCCTCAATGCTGTTTAGTCTTTTGTTTCAGCCCTTTTTTTGCACAACTCTTAGTAACAACACAAAAGATCATCAGGCCTACAAGTGAGGTACGCTGCTGTTTTGGAAACCCTGGGAATTCCACCTTAAATCATCAGGTTTTATTTTTCCTCAATTTATTAGACAGGGAAGATTGACTTTTTTTCCACTTCTGGTTTCCTAGTGAGGACTGAGCGTGGGGAGGAGGTGAACAGCCTGTATGGGGAACCTGTAGCACAACAGGACCGTGTAAGCCATTCCGATGTAGTAACTGGAGCTGTTCAGCCTGCAGTGGGCTTTGCACATCCCTCCCTGCTGCAGTGGCTGCTGGGGACATCACTCATGCCCTTCTTGCTCTGCCTGAACTAAGACACCTCTGCCCAAGGCACCTCTGCTCCTCACAGTGTCTATTCTGCCCACTGCTGTATCACAGCCTCTCCACAAAATTATTCCATCTTTCTTTTCTCTGTGTGCATCTCCTCTTTATGATTGCATGAGCTGCACAGCCTGAATCATATGGCCTTTTAATTTCCAAACTACTTTTCTTTCCAGGGGAAGGACACTTGTCTTCCCTAAGTGTAACCGTGGATGCTGGGTCATGCACCTTGAGCTGATCAGAGCACACAGAATCCCCTCTCTTGGTATGACGTGGACAAAATAATCCCCACCTCAAACAGGAGGAGACTTGAGATAATTGAAGTTCAGATAACCACACTGTCTGTCTTCTGCAAGGTCAGCTGGCTCAGCAGGGCTTTATCCATATTGTTTCACCCAAGATATCTACTTGTGACCCAGGATTAAATGCCTTCAAGGCCAGGTTTCTACTTGGGCTCTTCACTTTAGGTGGTGGATTTCATATGACTGAAATTTTGTGGCATCCTCCTTGAAAAAAAACCAAACAGCAACCCCCTAACAATCTGAATGCTGTTAGGGTCTCAGCCGGCTGCTTTCTCTGACTGTCTGTATTTTCCTGGTTAATTCAAGATTTAAGGCTGTCCCTTAGGCCTAATGTAAAACCAGAATTGTGCTGTACTTGGCTGAAGTCAATGGAACAAATTGACTACTTTAGCTCACTGCTTATGAGGGGGAGAGTTTCTGAAAAAAATATTTCAGAGTTCATAATCTGGCATTTAAGTTACAGTTAAGCCTAAATATAGTGCTTTAATCATCAGCAGCTATAATTTCACTTCAATATTTCTTTAAACTCTTTGGTTTGAAAGTCCAAAAGATAAGAAGCACTTCTCAGTAATGCAAACAGACAGAGAGCATGGGGTTCACCCAGAGACTGTTTCTCCAGCCTGTGCTGTGCTTACCTTTTCAGTTCTCAGATAACTGGGAGGAAAAAATTCCATCTCAACTCTTTCATACCCTTGGCTTGCCCCTCTGCATAGATCTAGGGCAACACCACACTCTTTTCTGTGTCAGCCCTGTAGATAAACAGCCATGGTGGCTCAGGAGTGATCCCTAAGTTCTGCAAAGGGGAAGAAGTTATGAGGGTACAATGGGCAGCAATGCTATGGGATAAAGGAGTGGTGGAAATAAAAGCATAGATAGTTTTTGGTATGATATGTATTGAGGCCGAGCTACTCTTATAAAAGACTGTATATAGAGAACTGGTGCAGCATCACCTTGAGTCCTGTGTGCAGTTCTGGACACCACAATATAAAAAGAGAGTGTCCAAAGGAGGGCAATGAGGATGGTGGAGGGTCTGGAGGGAAAACTGCATGAGGAGCTGCTGAGGTCACTCAGTCTGTTCAGCCTGGTGAAGAGGAGTCTGAGGGGACATCTCATTGCAGTCTGCAGCTTCCTCGAGATAGGAAGAGAAGGAGCAGGTCCCAATTTCTTCCCTCTCATGAGCATTGACAGGACTTGAGAAAACTGACCAAAGTTGTGTCAGGGGAGGTTTAGACTGGATATTGGAAAAAGGCTCTTCACCCAGGGGGTGGTTGGGCACTGGCTCAGGCTCCTCAGGGAAGTGGTCACAGCACCAGGCTGACAGAGTTCAAGAAGCATTTAGACACTCTCTTTAGATACTCTCAGGCACATAGTGTGACTCCTGTGTATAGCCAAGAGCTGGACTCAGTGATTCTGATGAGTCCTATGGGTAACATATAGTGAGCCCTGTCCAGAAAAGAAATTATAAGAAAGAAGAAACCTGTGTGAGCAAAACACAAGGATAACTGTGCACGAGTCCCAGGTTCAGTGTGGGCAGCTCGCTACTTCCTGCTGCCTGCCAGGGATTTGGTCATGCAGAGAGGCCCTGACTCCTGTTCCCTAGCGGGAGGGACAGCAAGGCAGGAGAAGGGTTTTTCCAAGCTGTGGATGGCCTCTCACTGTTCAGAGCTGTCCCTCAAAGCCTGGAGAAGCCCTCAAGCAGAGCACCATGCCTGGCTTGCTCCAGGGCACCGTGACCTGGAAAATTCTCTAAGGCAGGTCAGCAGGTGCAGGTGCTTAAAAGTCCAAGGGCAGAGTTTTGCCAAAGTTCACTCCTTTATGGCACACAAAGTTCTGCCGCCACATCCGGGTGGCTCTGCTGCGCCCAAGAGCAAGGCCTGGGCTGACCTAGCTCCAAATGGAGCATTTGTGCCCAAGCAAAACATAGTATTTTTCAAAACCTTCTATAAAACAAGCTCCCAGATGCATCTCTGGGTGCACCAAATGGCACCGTCAATGCTCAGCCTCGCAGTGGTGCAGCAACTGGAGGGGCTCCAACATTTGATCCAAACTAATGGCACAGATTATCTGGAAACATAAATAGCAGAAGATACTGTGTGTTGTTACTCCTGTGTGTTTACCTTACAGTAAAAGGTGCACATGATTTGATTCTAATTATATTTAGTTCAAGTTGCTTCCTAACACTTAGTATTTGAAAGAGATGTCAACAATTTTCACTTTCTTTAAATGAAGTGTGATAGGCTTTTATAGCAGAGTATAAAGATATCAGCTGGGAAATCTATGGCCATCAATGCCTTTAGTTCTCTCCCTTTATCTATTGGTATAGCCCTAATTTGACACTTGCCTGTTGAAGAAGCTTGTAAAGCAACTGCCGACCCTGTTAAATTTAGATTAGTCTTACAGCTCACTTAAAGCCAGTAAAGTGATAATTAAATCCACTCTTGAGCTGTAAACTCGAGAGTACCTGGAATTAGTTCTACTCCTGCCACTGGCAATGCAGCTTCATTAGAATTTATACTGTCCCCTGATGTGGAGACCCTCCAAACATGGAAGGGAGGGGAGTATCTGTCTGACCACGCTGCCCAGATCCTGCAGCCTCCTCTGGCCCACGTAGCTGTGAAACACTGCTAGGTTGCTGCACAAGGCGCTTCTGAACCTTGGCACAAGGCTGATATGACAATACTTATCTCTAAATTCAAACCAGAGGTTACAATGTGGGTCAAAATCATTCAGCTTATCAGAGAGGAAAGATAGCCCTGCCCTGCTGTTGGGGCAGACAACAAATAATTTTGTGTTATCCTTTCGTGGCTTCTACTTTGAAACAGCATTAGTTATTTGGGAACTGAAGCTCTCGGGCTTTGGCTGAGGTTTCGTTGTGTCTCTGCTGAGCTTTGCTGCAGGAGAGAGCCCAAATACCCCATTGCTTTTGCCATCTATGAGCCAAACGTGCCACAGCCCCATGGGGACAGCACAGGGTAGACTCAGACATGGATAAGAAGAGGAGCTGGAAGAGAGCATCACAGTCTGTCCTTGCCTCATAATGACCAGTTTCTTGGGTCATTTCATTCTGTCTCTGTATCCCTGGCATCCACACATGGATTAGGAAACACAGAGGAAGACAGTATTCTCTCAGCAGAACCTTACTATGCGTCGCTTGGTCTGGAAGAATGCCTGCCATTGCTTGTTTCTTTGGTAGGGGAAGGGATCTAAAATACCGCAAAACTGCTTTCATATGTATCAAAAGGAAAGAATTGCACATCAAAAAAGTTGTGCAAAGGGGAACGGGTTTCAGGTTTGATCACTGTGACTCAGTAGAAGGCTTATGATGAAAAAGTTTTGAAACACATTCAGTGCACTTTGTTGTCTCAAGTTTTGTCTCATTATTTTTTTCATTTCAAAACGTTTTGAGCAAGCACTGGATCATATTTTCTGAGAAGGTACTGCAGGCACTTGTCTGTCCTTACTCTTTCCCCTTCATCCACCACTAACCATGTCTGCTAGAGCAGGAGACAGGTGGAGTTTGGCACTGAATCCAAAGTACCATTTATTTCCTAAATTTATTGAGAAAGTGGCTGAGTAGTGCCCACCTTTGGTTTGATGCCAGCCTGGTGGGAATGTCCTTTGTTGCTTCCTTGCCCTGCCTGGATGTGGGAGGATGAGATAACTTTGTCCCAAAGGAATTACATGGGAGGATCAGTTCAGTTTTCAATGAAACTCCCTAAATTTAGCAGCCTGTCTCTCTGCTGTGAGCCCAGTCTCTAGGCTCCCCTTGGAGGCAGTGCTGAGGTCAGGACAGCAGTGCTGCCAGCCCCAAAGCCACCTGGCTAGTCCGAGGAATCTCTGCCTGAGCACAGCAGGCTGCACTGACAAGATCTCTCGTGTGCTACACGCTCAGTGTGCAAATGGGTGTCTGAGCACAGCTGTCTTGACCTTGGACCGAATTCTTTCATACAAAAAAAGGGCATAATTCATGCACGTGATAGGCAACATAAAAACTTCTGGAGCCTGCTGCCTGTACTGAATGCTTTACAAAGCAGCAGCCCCTGATGTGAGGCAGCCGGAGAGAGATGCTCTGTTTAGACGAGGGCCGTGACACACACAGGGTTATTTCTAGAAGGCTGTTTAGCCGCTGCTGTTCAGGGTGGCACGAAGGAAGTGCAAGAATTATCAAAGGAAACCCCGGGCAGGGAAGGGATCACCTCCGGCAGCATCCAGCGCTGCCGGGAGCTGCGCCTGACCGCGGTTTGATGCTGCCACCCGCCGGGCTTCTGTGCCCATGAGCTCTTTTCCCTTTGGGCTTCCACTCCCCTTCATTAGACGGGAGTTCAAGGAAGGACAAACCTCCCCTGCTTGGGGACTTCATGTCCCTTGCCGGGGTAGTGGAAGCTGCCACCTCCCAGCCACCAGGATGGCACCTGTCCTTCCTACCTGCCCACAGGAAACTGGTGTTCCTTCTTTGTGTCAGCGGCCTCACGGCGAAACCCTTTGTCTTGACTTGTCCTTCCACTTCTGCCTCTTTGCAGCCTCACAATTCCCAGCTTCTGCCTTCAGCCCTGCTGGCACCTGTCTCATCTTCAGCTGTGATCACCAGAGAGAAAAGCAGAGAATGCAAAACACCCCGAAGAGGGACATTTTAATGAGAGGTGGGAGTACGGTGAGACATGAGTGCTCTTTTAAAGTAACCGAGAGTTAGACACTGTCCCATGCTATTTGAAGACACAATAAAATTTAATGCATTAGCCTTTCAAGAGTTACCTGTGCATCTTCCCTTGGCTACCTTCAAAAACACTTTTTAAATATTGAAAATCCCTCTGAGCCCTTCACTATGAAACTTTAATGGAGACAGATTCTCTGAGCCTGTTGAAAGGATTTCTCTGCAGCATATATTGGTTAATTTACTGAGCTTCTTTCTCCCCAGCATCTTTCTTGTCTCTCTCTCTCTCAAGTGCCAATTCTGCTCTTTGTTTCATTTTTCATTTCTTCTTCACTTTTGAACCAGAACTAATTAAACTTTCTAACTATCTTTTTTGCCTCCCCATTTCATTTTAGTTTTTTTTTTCTTTTATTATTTTCTACCTTTTTCCCTTTTTGCTTCCACTTTAAATTGCCTCTTTTCTGTAACTTTAGATGAGGTCTTTTTCTTCTGTATCCTTCTAGGTTTCCATGTTTACTCTGACAGCAAAGTTTGTAAGTAATTGAATGTGTTAAAATGACCGGAACAGCCCATTCCCTTCCAGATCATTGAGTCCAGGAGGACACCTAGCTGCTCAGAAAATGTGACCAAACCTAGGGTGAACACAGATTAAGAAGAAAGTCTTCCAGATGCTGATAACCTTCCAGGACCCCCTTGAGTGATAGTGTTCATATCTGTGGTCAGACATCTCGTCTGAATTTAGGGGATTGCAATATGGCGTTTGCTTCTGAGGGACTTGTCTGACACCTTTATAACTAAAGGCAAAAAATAGGCACTCTGGGGTATCACTCACTGGGCAGAATTTAAATATCTGTTTGGATGTCAGACAAACAAATGTCCTTCTTTTGTTTTCTATCCAACCTATTCCACAATGCCTTAGGCAATAACTCTTTGGGTTTTCTTGCTGTGACCACTTACTTCTTGTGGCATTTGCTTTGAATACACAGATTATTTGGCACCTTTCTTCAGCTGAACATTAGGCATGAGCACAATATGCAGATAGTTCTTGTACCAGATAGGTTCACACATTGCTGGTATGATGATTGGGAAATGGTGTATTATGGTGTGGTGTGTACAAATCTTATCTCCAGACCATGCTGCAGCATGTGGATCTCAGGTGCCTTCAACAGTGCCCCATGTCCTACAGCACTGGAGCAGCTGGGAATGACCATCTTAGAAGGCAAGAACTGTTCTGCTGGTCAATTATCTTTTATTCTGAAAATGCAAGTATAAAGAAAAGAAGAAAAAAGAGCAACAGAATCATGTAGCAGTTCAACTTCAGTGTCATCTGTGTTTCCCTTGAGGAGAATTTCCAAGAAAAGGTTGCTAGTTCTGGTGAAATATCACAAATCCAAAACTCAGCCCTGTCTGGGCTGCTGTGGAGGAAATGAACTGTTTCTCAGCCAAGCCCAGCACAGGGAGTCAGCTAGGTGGTTGACCATGTAGGCAAGCATCTCCAGCTGACCTCTTCTCTGAGCTCCTATGACAGATTGGGGTGTCTCCAGGGCTCAGCTGGCATGTGGAGGCCCACCAGCCCTGCAGCCACCATTCCCCAAGAGCAGAGGTCTCTGTTAGTCCTGTCCTGTGTCTGCCAGTCCCAAACCTGTGCCTTGGAAGCGTTTGGAAGAAAAAGGATAGTGCTACCATGTACCTGCAGACACCTGCATCTCCTCTCATGTAGATTCCCCTGCAGGGGCAGCTACACAAGGACCAAGGGATGGATCCTTCTGGGTACTCAATCCAGCGCAGTTCTGTCATCTTGGAGGTGCCTGGCAGGAAGCAGCTGGCAGAGCACCCAGGAACATCACCTAGGGGAGAGGTTCAACAAATTGTTCTTGAACCCCATCACATCTTTTAGGTCCTGTTCCCTGCCCATTGTATACTGATTTCCAAGCATTCTAAACTACTGTGGTTGATATATTAAGCTTTAATTTTTCTAGCATTTTCTATTATTTTACAAAAGATACATTGTGCCACAAATCCTTTTGCCTTCTTATTTTAAAACTCCAATAATTTAACCTTCCACTTTGTCATTCAAAAAGTAATAATCCTGTTCAGCATCCCCACCATTTACAATTATCCATACATACAAAATGGCACATCTTTGGGCTTTTATATCTAGCTGACAAGTAAAGGTACTATCACCTTTCTGGACAATTGCTTCACTTTTGTGTATCAAAACAATCAAGCTCAGTTCATTGATGCCAAACACACCTCTCCGACATATATTTCTCCTGACAGTGTTTCTACCAGGCTAAGAAGTGTTTCTACATGATCACAGTCTGGACATTTTGCTGATGGATAATGTTGCAGAGTTGGGGTTTAGTTGTTCCATCAGCTCTGAAAAGTCATAGACTGGAAAACCAAACTTGTTGGAGCTGCTGTGAAGGTACAAAATAAATCCCTCGACTTCCTCAGCTAATAAAGCTCCTGATCTGAAACAGCTGCTGCTATTTCAGTCCTGAAGCCATTTCACAGTTTTACTGAAGTACACTGGAGCTGCCACATGGCTTCCTTTTTCACTGATTCTTTGCAGCCAGCAGAACCAACACAGATCATCTAAGGAGCAGGGGTGAAAATTAATTAAATTGAGAAATTAAATGAAGTGAATAGAGAGTGTTTGACCTGTTTTCAATGGTCTGGACATTGAGGAAAAAACATCAGGATTTCTTCTGATATTTGCTTCACTGTCAGAAAGACAGCCAGGAAGGAAGAGGCTCTACCTCAGAGGGAAAAAATCTGTAGTTGTATGAAAAAATGGAGGCTCAATCCACAGAAAAAATTCCTGGAGCGCTGGGAATAGATGGATATAAAATGCATGAAATACTGTCTGAAAACCTTTGATGGTGATTCAAAATGATACCTTGAGAAATAATTAGTAACAAACTGGCATGTCATCTTTATTCCATCAGCTGGCCCATTTTATGACCCAAGCACTAACACTGTAAGACATTTTTTCATGAAGACAAATTCCTTGTGTTCCCAGACATGTAATCAGGTACATGCACGAAGAGCTTGCTGGAAATTCATGTCATTCCTTTAGGAGTCACTCCACTGAATTGACTGTCAAGGAGCTTCCTCCAGGGAAGCCAGCCCTACTTAGTGTCACTGCTCCTGGAAAAGCCTGTTTAGATATTAAGGCTTTGCATATGTATAAATGCCTGTGCTATTTCTCCATCTCTTAATCACAGTACTAAATACTTGAGCAGAGCTGGTTTGTGCTGGATCACTGTGTCTGGATTGTCTATAAGAATGACTTCATGACATGGGAATAGGCCGGTAAGAAGACATCTAGAAATATACAGCTCTAAAATAGCAATTAAAACATAAATGAGCAATCCAGAACTTTCCTCAAGGGATATAAGGAAATTCCAGATGCCTTTCCCTGCATCTCAGATTATCTCAAAGGATTTTGAAATTAAAATGCTAATAATAACAGTCAAGAAAGCTACAAACTGCAGAATATAAAATCACTAATAATAACCTGAGCTCTTATTTAAGTAACATTGTTAATAAGGCAAAAACATCAGCAGACATAATTTTTAAGAAATCACTTAATATTGAAAAAGACAGATAAACCACATGAGTTATGCAAATTTCTTTCTTAACCTGTTCCCCAGGGAGACCAGTTTCTTCTGATTTCCTTGCAGCATTCATCTTCATTCACAGCGTGCCTCAAGAACAGTCTCCAGATGATGACACTTCCCAGAGGATGGCTGGACAAGGCCACATCTCCAGTGCTACCTGCAAACTAATAACCCTAAAATGCCCCCTGCCTGGGACATGAGGTGATGTTCTGCATTATGGGCATGAATCATAGAACCAGAGAGATATTTAGGCTGGAATAAACCTCTACAATCATAGAGTCCGACCTATAACCCAGCACTGCCAAGTCCACCACTAAATCATGTCCCCAAAAAAAGTGCCACAGCTTTTAAATACCTCCAAGGATGATGACTTTCATAACTTCCCTGGACAGCCTGTTCCAATACTTGACAACTCTTTCAGGACAGAAATCTTTTCTAATACCCAATCTAAACCTCCCCTTGTGTAACTTCAGGTTACTTTGTCTTGTTTTAATGCCTAGAGCACATGAAGAACACATGTCACTGAATGTGTTAACAGACAGGAAAATGCTTGTCCTTAGCTTGAACATGAGCCAACCTCCCCCTGGACTTCTGCTGAGTCAGTTCCTGTGGTCTCTTGTGTGCCTACATAGTGGTAAGTCTTATAGATGTCTTTGGGGAATTATCACATTCATAAAAATTGTGATATTTTATGCATAAGAACATTTATGCCAGAAGGACAGCTAAGGTTGAAATGTTCAAGTGCCCAGAAGTTAGGAAATGCCAGAAGTCAGACTGATGAGAAGATGTCAGTCTGCCCCTAGGATGGTGCAGCTGGACCAAAAGTGATCCTCTGTATGAAGGACTGGGTCTGATATGATCCTGCTGTATTTCAGAGTTAAACTCTAAGGCATTTTAAAGGCCAAAGGGAATTTAAGAATTATCAAAGTATATATTTTAATCTTAAAATGCATCATCTTCATATTCTATATTATGTCTTAAATAATAGATGAACTTGCCTCCAGCAAAAAATCACTGAAAAGATACAATGGATGGATACTGTCCCTCTACTGCATCCTAAAAAAGTGATGTTTGACTTTTTACAGGACTCAGAATAACTGAAAAGTACATGCACTTTGTATTCCAAGTACATAACCTCATGTTCTCTTATTTTCTATTTGTAGCTTCCTAACATTTGGAAAGTAAACCTGAATAACTCCACCTCTTGCCAAATCACAAGCTGCTATTATTTTAATTTTTTTCCTATGCTTATGCCTTTCTGGTAAAGTTTTTAATCACATTCAAATGGCCACTGAAGCAAGTGAACAAAGTTTTAAGTAAAAACAAGTGTTTTCCACATCACCCCTGAATACTTGGTAAACTCCATGTCTAGCATAGAAAAGTCCTAGTGCCCAGTCAGCCAAGAATTTGCAGCTTCTGAGTTTAGGAAGGAGTGAACAAAAGGGTTTATCTTTGCCATGAAATGCCTCCTTTCTTCCTGCTCAGCCAGCTGTGTTTTTACAGCCTCATTGCCCAGGCTTGTTTTGAGGTTTGGCGCCCACGGAGGTGAGAAGTGCTGCCTGCTGTTCCTGCTGGAGCTCCTGCCTGGACAGCAGCCGTGCACAGAGACAGGGAATTGCAAGGTGGTGGGGAAACTGCTGCTGCTGCTCAGGGAAGAAGCTGGGAACCCTTTATAAACCAGATGTGTTCAGTCTCCCACACTTATCAGGAGACTTGAGAAACTAGTTACCTTTTTTTCACCTGTGGCCATCTGCCATAGGCCAGGGCAGAGGCAGGAAATAGAGTGACATTTTTTAAGCAGTGATTGGTATTTGACAAGTCAAAGTAGGTCTTGTTTCCAGAGGAGACCTGTTTGCTCCTTGTCTTTCATATATAGAAATGAAACACAAACTATCATTAAAAAAAAATGCAGCTTCCGCCAATTTTCATGTACTTGAAAGAAGCCCACTCAGAGGGGAAAAAACCCTCATGGTTTTTAATTCCCTGTTTTGTTTGTTTTCCTTTTTGCCTGTGAGAGCTATTGAACTCTTTCATGTCTGCTTCTAAAAAAAATAAAATTGTAATGCTGCTCAGAGTACTCTGACAGCATGGTATCTCTGGCCAATCTCTCTGCATTGGACTGAACTCCAGGCATCAGAGAGGCTGCCCAGCATGGGGCTGATTGAACAGCTCCAAGACTGATGGAGTGATTCCCACCATATATTACGGAAACAGATCAAGCTTGCCACATTCAAATAATTCCTGATACTAGAAACCTTATCTTCTCAAATCATCACCTGTAGCTCCGGAAAGTTACAGATCTTTTCCTGCTCCCGTGGTTTCACAACAGTGGTAACTAACAGAGATGGATATTCCTTCCATCATGGATTTTTTTGAACTGAAACAAGTTCAAGAATAAACTGTTGAAGTTGAAATTGTTCTTCATTTTCCTGTTATTTCATGAGAGCAAGTAACACCTTGAGATGGAAATGCCTCCCCATCTGTACTAACCCCCAGCTCATGCTGGGATGTTAATGAACCTTCCCATGAAAGGTGTCCCTGCCCATGACAGGGGAGATGGAACTAGATGACCTTAAGGTCCCTTTCAACTCAAAGCATTTTCATTCCGTGATTCTGTGATAATGCACAATTCATTTTCCTTGAGCATTTTCTAAATTTCTTGCATACAGATCTGCAGAAGTTCTTACTTTTAATATTTTATTTTTTACTTTTAATATTTTAACCGTCCTCCAAGTTCTTAGATTTTTCCTTCCTCATTCTGCGTACACCTTTCAGACTGAAATTGCAACCTCTGCCACCAGTTTCACCCCCATGTGTCTAAAATTAGCCCATGAGATAATTTTGCTTGTGCAGCTGGATGCTGCTTACAGAATGGGAGCTCTGGGCTTCCTTTGGAGGTGGTGTCCTTTTTTTGCCCTTCTGCTGGATGCTGTGCTCTAAAAGTGCCAGTTTCTTTCTATAAATATGAAGGGAGCCTCTTTCCAGCACCAAGAAATCACTGCTCTGCCACACATGGGGATCACCCACCACCAAGACACCTGGGGAACTCTACCTGCGCACCCCAGCTCCATGTGTGATGCTACCTTATCCTCATTTTCATGAGTATCCCACCCTCCCTAATTTTCTCCAAGTCCATCTGTCTCCCCTGGCTATTCCCCTGTGGAGGGTGAGGCCCTGCAGCATGCAAAGCCAAAGGAGGATGCTGCAAAGGAACCTTAATGAGGCACACAAACTAAGTTCCAGGCAGGAGAAGCAAATTAATTACCAGAGCAAAAGCAGCCAGGCTGCCAGCCCACCCTGTCCTGCCATAGCTCTGGATAAGCAGGTCCTCCTCACTTTCCCATCAGAAAGACCCAGTTCCCAGAGTAAGGCACCACTCCTTGTCTGGATAAAGCAGGTTGATAAGGTTTGATAATACTTTTTTTACACAACCACTTTTCTTCAAAACATGAGTGACTTTCATCCAGATTTTTAAACCTGGATCAACCACTTTTAAAACATAAGTGCTGATTTTTTAGTACATTTGCAATCAGCTCTGGTTTGCATTAATTTGTTCAATATGATCCCATAGTGATCCCAATCTCATAGTCCGTAGCTATTATTGCTACATGAGCAGTAGCAACCTAACCT
Organism: Pyrgilauda ruficollis; assembly: GCF_017590135.1. Classification (NCBI taxonomy): domain Eukaryota; kingdom Metazoa; phylum Chordata; class Aves; order Passeriformes; family Passeridae; genus Pyrgilauda; species Pyrgilauda ruficollis. The sequence goes on from NW_024529932.1 coordinate 3,812,781, forward strand.
GCTCCCATCTGGTTTGCAACCAGGAGGATGTCTTGTTCTGCCTAGGATCCATCCAGTTCCCACTGGAATTATGCAAAGCAGGTTAGACAGTCCCTCAGAAAATAGACTACTCTGGACTTGGTAAGAACAGCTGCTGTTACTACTGCAGGAGCTCCTCTGCTGCAAGCATTTGGCAAGAACCTATCCCCACCCCAGCCTTGAGGGGTCTGACTCTACATTTTCATTTGTCCAGCGAATCCCAGGTGGTTCTCAGTCTCCTTGTGTGTGTTCCTCACCTCACCTTACAAAAAGGATTCAAACAACAGCAATCCAGGTATTTATGTCTGAGCATCCTTGATGTAAGCATGCAGTCATGCTTCTGTTCTTCCCCGTGAGGGACACACCACCATCCATGGTAGTCTGTAGGCAGTGGCCCAAGGGATGGGCAGGGTTGGTGTAAAACTTCCTTCATTGGGGTTAACTCACAGTGCTCCTGGGTGATACAAGCACTGCACCGGGGAATATGACAGCTGCAGGGGTCTGGGATCACACACACACACCCACACCCACACCCCAACCTATCTTTTTTATTCCATAATAATTCTGTCTGAATCAAAATCACAGCAAAGTGCAGACCAGTTCTGTCTCAGACAGCAGCCAGAGCTGAGAAAAAACATGCCAGGCAGTGGCACTATAAGAGCTTTGCTATAAAAGACAAAGGTAAACAGGGCACAATATGAAAGCACATCGGGTTCCATTACAATGGGCCATTCACTTAACAGTTGGACTTGATGTCCTCGTGGGTCCCTTCCAAGTCAGAATATTCTGTGATGAACAAAATAATAAGGGTTCTAAATGGAGATTGGCTTTTTTTTTCTAAACTGCCTTTTTTTCAGGCACTTCAAAGGCTCTGCCACTAGATGTAGCAAAAGCTCTCTTAAAAGTTGCCTCGGATGCTCTGCTGCATTTCTTTTTCAAAGTGGACTAAAGCTCAACAAGTAATATAAGGATGATCTTAAATCAGGAGCAAAAATGTCCGGAAGAAATAGCACTCATGGCAAGCAGCATCATGTAGGGCACACAAGGTCTCTCCATTAGGAAAGACAGATGTGAATGAGATTGGATTATCATGCTTGGAAAACTCTCTGCACACCAAATTCTGTTCAGCCTTCTTTGGAGTAATCCTAAGTGTTTTATTAAATGTGCAAATGAGAGTTAGAAGAGGGGAGTTCAACACCCACAGGGGTAGGTAGCTGAAATGCCAGGGCAGTCAGGAAGTGCAGGGTGTATTGCTCCTGTATTGAACTGCACTGTACTTCAGAAGCAAGTATTTTGGATCCCAAAAATGCAAGAACCAAATGCAATAAACCACAAATAAGATAATGTGATTTGTTTCATTTGCTTAGAGGGTTAAACTCTTAGAGCATAAACAGAATGGATTGGTGGGGGGATAAAACCCCTAAATGTCAAAAGCATATTTTCTTCTGCTAAAAAGAAGTTTTGGCATTTGCAGTGTCAAAAATAAGATATCTGGGAAAATAAAGCATCATAAGAGTACAATTAAGGAGACAGTTACATGAGGCTTTGCAACATCTGAATCCAACACTTCACCAAGCAGCTTATGATAGAATGAAGACAATTAAAAAATAATAATAATAAAATAATTTTTTAAAAAACAGCAAAAAAACCCCAAACCAAACATTTTTGCATAGCTGGCAAAGGAAGATGAGAACTGAACAGAGCTGACCATGAAATTATGAACAAACCTAGGAGTCCAGGCATTTCCAGAAATTGTCTGTACCAGACAGGTCTGGTGCACAGTGGGTAGGTTTCCTTCAGTCCCATGGGGATGTGCGTGTCTGAGCTTGTCACCCGACAGTGCTTTCACAGGCACACAGGTGGAGGCTGATTCATCCTGTCCCAGAACAAATATCCACACTGACCTGACAAACCAAGTGCCAGAAATGGCCATTTCTCCTCACTGAATCATGGAAAGAGCCTGGGCTGAGCAGTTCATCTGCAGGTTGGAAGAAGAAGAAGAAAACAAAAGATGATCTTTGCTCTTTACCTGCACATGTTGACCTGGTTCTGCTCAAGGCTTGGCCAGTTCACCTTCATTTTTTTCTTTATGCTAGATTTACCCAAAAGCAAATTATATCTGGAGCTTAAAAGAACTTGCCCTAATTTATGCACTCCAGTTTGGTGAGATTTTAATTGAAAGCAAATCACCTTAATTAAACACATGACTCTGCAGTCCCTGCTCACCTTGCTCACCTGGTGCCATGCAGGTCACAGGGAGGGGACAAGCTGCTTCTCTCTCTGCTTGTAAAATGGGTTGTTTTAAAGATAGTCACACAAGAAAACATGAGGATAAAGTGTGACTCTTAGCTATGCTATCTGTCCCATGGGGAGAGGGCATCACCTGAGCAGGGGGCTGACAGAATATATCTCCAGCCCATCATGATTTATTAACAGGTGGTAAAAAGTATGGCAAATAAGGACTTGGAAGTAAAAGCAAATTTGGCACCTAGATGTAATTTTCCCCCTAAACTCAGAAATAGGGGAGTGTCTTGTTTCAGAGGACTGTAAGATCTGGATCTGAAGACTGAGAAAGAACAGAGAAAAAAGCAATTTTTTCTCTCTTAACACCGCTCCAGTAGTGCAGGTCCCTGCAGCACAGGGTGTAAAAGTTGTTCCAAACCCAGCTCTCAAGGTCTCCCAGCAGGCAGCTAGCCCAGATTCCACGGGGCTGGCCATCACCTAGAGAAGCCAAGAAACTATCTTTGGGAAGCATGCAGAATTTGTGTCATGAGCGAGCAGACTAACCCAGGCTGGACATAGTCATTAGAAAACAGATGGCCATGGTGCAGGAAGGCAGCTCCTGTACCGACAGAACAAGGCACATCCGGCTCTTGCAAGCACCTTGAAGAGAACAGAGGCTACAAGATTTACAAGGGAGGTCAGAACAACCTGTGCTTGGGACATGCCAGCCACGTTACACAGCCTCTCAAGGGGATCAGGTGCACAAGTGTATAACAGGGATGATTTTCTGTGTGCCGTTTTCACAGCTGCTCTGATTTCTCACCAGTTTTAAGATGGCCTCCACACAGGAAGCATGTCATGCCTTCCAAGTGTCACAGTGTGAACTAGAAAGAAAGTTCACAAGGTGTTATAAGCTATTTAATTTATTTAATTACTTAGATTAAGCTTATTTAACTCCATAGAATAGAAAGCACTTCATCTGCAGGATCTACTATGGATTATACTGCTCATCATCTCAGATAACCCTGGAAATTAATCCAAAATTTCCTTGCAGAAGCACAGCCTTTCAGAGAAGACTGATGACGATGAGGGAGGGAGGGAGGCTTTGGCCACAGATCCTTTAAGTCTGGAAGTTGGAAAGGGGGCTCAGTGGCTTGAGAAAGGCACCTGACTGGGATGTCTGGGGTGCAGGCACAGAATGCCCAATGGCTCCTGAAGGAGAAATGTGATGCAGGACCACAACCCTGCCATGGCAGGGTCTGGGTTGCCCTGCTGTTTTCATGATCAGGGCTTACAAACCTACCGCAACACCAAACAGGGCCTTATAGAGACAGAGCTCTAATGTCCAGCCACACTATTGCTTGTTCTTCCCACCAAATTCCTAATTAAAATCTGGGAGTATTCATGTTTTCCTGCTTCCTACAGAGTAAATTAGATTATGTCTTCATTAGGAGATAAAAGTAATTTCTTTGATGCCAGTGAGAACTGTGTAAATACAAAAGCAAAAACTGCCCTTATTTATGTCAAAGAATCCAGCAGAGCTCCTAGAAGCATACATGTAATGAAATGTCTGATTTTGTCAGGGTTTTATTTCCATACTAATGACACATCCCAATTCTTGCCACAAATGCAAGACCTTCAAAACCTGTTAATCCATGCAAACAAATAGAAACAGAATGACTTTGTACATTATTAGAATGATGCCAACCCCTATGACTGTTTGAGACCCTCATTAAGCAAGGAGGCCTTGCACTAATGTGCAATAGGATATGGATGTTGCTAATAATATATCTCAGACTAGGTTGTCTGTATGAATTGCAAATGGGTGGCATTTTTAGCAAAGTTTTAACCAATCAGGGGCAATTTCCCCTTACGTAACTAGCAGTGTCTCTGGTTCATTTTTCCTCCTGCAGTCAGTGTTCAGGCTAGTGAGGCTGTAAGGGATGTTGCAGTGTGCAGATTTACTCCTGACCCAGCTGGCTGGAACTATTTCATGTTGATGCTGCTCACAAGTTCATCTCTGCCACGTGTGAAGTACCAGGCAGCTTTCAGGCTCTCTGTTCTGCAAAAGAACATGCATGGACTCATCACTTAGTTATTGCTCTTGTTAAGGTTAATGCCTATAAAGGTCCTCCACCTTCCATCCTGTCCATTGATCAACAGTGATACTTGGCCTATTAAAAATCTGGAGGGAGAGAGTAAGTCAGAAAGTAAAATGGCCTCTAGGACAATAAAACAACACTGGTTCTATCCCCAGAGTCCAGCAGTGATGCCCAACACACAGAAGTACTGAAGGCACTGAAGACTCATATTTAACAGTATTGTGCTTGGTTAATTGCCTTGCACAAATCTCATATCTACCTCTCTATGGCTTCCTCCAAGCTATTGTCTTATTTTGCCCTTTTTCTTCTGTGGCTTCCCCCAGATATCCCTGTACTCTTTGTCTTGCTCCACTTTGCTGTATTTTCCCCTTTCTCTTTGCCCCTACTCCCTACCCCTGCTGTAGCCTTTCTCTGCTGCCCCACAGACTGTGCTCAGAGCAGGTCATTGTCTGTCCCAAAAGCTCTCAGCTCAGACAAACCACCACTGGAACCATCACTTCATCCATCTCATTAGATTGGCAAATGGAAACTCACCAGCCTTGATGAGTGATCCACACTTTGACCACAGACTGTGTCCAACAGGTCATGCAAGGTTGACATGAGTGGGGTAAAGCCAATCTGCAAAGCAGTTTTTTAAAATGCTAGCAATCATGCAAGTTTGGTAGCAAATATTTTTGCAAAGATGCAAGTCATAATTCTCAGCAGTCATGAAAATATTTGCACTTTTTTTGGACGAGCAGAGGCTGGTGTGTGAAATCCTCCAGATGAGAGGTGGCCACTGGCATGTCTGACAGGTGGCCGTGGCACAGCTTCCTAACCAGGCACTACACCTAAAATTCTGATGCTGCTGGGGAGTGAGTATAGGTCTGTGGTTACCTGGTGCTGCAAAATGGGGTGAGGTGAGGAGATGCTGGTGTTGATCCTGCTCAAATTAGTTGAGGTGCCAGGAGCAGAAATGTTGCATTAACACCATGCTCTGATACTTCATGCCTGAAGGAAACATGACCAGAGGCAAGATATTTGCTTCATCACTGCTTTCTCAAGCTATTTCCTCAGACCAACAGTCAGAGTCCACAGGAATGTTATTCTTCAGGACACACAATCTGTTCTGGTTGTTACCAACAATTTGTATTCTGAAGGCTTTTAAGCCCTGCCTATGATATCATTCATTAATATAACCCTGCTCCAGAAGTCCCTCTGCATCCAAGACACTGCCATTAATTTGGGAAACTACTATTGAAAAATATCAGAACAGTCAAACCAAGAGAAAAATGTCTGTCCAGCTGGTACATAGGGGATAATGAAGTTTCTCCCCAAGGTTGGCCATCACAATAATGTTAGAAGAGTTACATTTTGTTCAGGTAAAATGCCATATAAACAGCCTGATGGAATCCCACCAAACATAAATAACTCCTTCTAAATGAAGTACAGATGTGCAGTTCTTAATGCAAAAATGCAGAAAATAAGGGAAAAGGTAGGGTTTTTTGCTCCCCCCCCCCCTTTTTTAATCTAAAGATGAATGTTCTCTACTAGACTTTCCAGATTAATGGGGGTGGGGGGGAGGGGAGGGATGGGACACGATGGAAGGACAGAACAGCACCTTTGATTCATATGTAGGATGTACAGCAGCTACAAATCCTACTTTGTTCCCCACATACCTATTTACTTCTCCTTTAAACCACAACACCTAAAGGCAAATACAGGCGTATCTTTCTATAATGTTAAGCAATGATGACAAACCATTGTCTAGGGACAGTGGTAATCAATTAAAAAGTTACATTTTAAAAACCCACTGAGATCACCCAGTCTTTCCCATCCAGATGGAGGGTTTCATCCCCTGCAACAACGATCTAATGTTACATTTGTCAGTATTGCCTTTCTGTGCCAACGCAGCATGGATGTGTGATCTTAATCTTAGGGGTGACATTTTATCAGTCAGGAAACTATACAGTGAAATACTTTATCCATAACAACTTCATATTCTTAAGAATAAGGAGAAATGTGCCCACTGCCCCACAGAAATCATGCTCATCATGAGCTGAAGGGAAGCAGCACACAGAGCGTGAGGTCTTTCCACAGTCTGCCCATGAAGGAAGATGGGAAAGATGAGGAAAACGGCAGTCACACCGTGCTGCTACACGCACTCAGGCTGGGCTGTTCCACTCAGGGAACTGCTATTCTCCACCTTACTCCTGTTAAGATGCATCATTATCTTAACAACAAGAGAAGCATCTGGACTCAGGATGAGTAATTATTATAAGCACTTGGTCTCAAAACTGTACCTGTTTGTGCAGTTTCCAAATCATCTACAAACATCTGGATTGCTTCACTGCACACGCCTGGGCACTGGCCATGGGATGCCTCCATGTGCCTGATGGGCACCAATAGACATCACCAATGGCCTCTCTTCCCACTTCTCTTGGGATGAAAGCAAGAAGTGTATTCCCTTTCATTGGCTTCAGGAATTGATTGGTGGAACCAGATTAGACTTAGGCAATGGACTTTGAGTTGGGTGAGGTGACCTCCCCTGCAAATATTTGCTCCTCGTAGGTGGCTGTTCGTAGCAGTGTGCTTTGGCTTTGCTGTCCTGCCTTGGTGGCCACAGGTGCAGGCCAGGCTGGGCAGCTAAGTGCCCAGGTTCTGTAGGAGACCATATCCTGTTGTGCTGGTTCTTGTAGGCTGCCCATGAAATATGACTGCTGGAGATTGCTCCAGTGGTGTAAACCAGGACTGGGTATTCCAACAAATTCAAACTATGATGGTCATGTACTTAGGTTAATCTCACTTTTATTTAGCTCCATGCAGCACATATCTCTCTATCTCAGATAGGCTCACCAAGCACCCTACAGAGAAATGAAGAGAAAGTGTGAAATCTTGTTTTTATGGGATTGATCCTCCCCCAAGCCAAACATCTGAGGATGCTCAGGCAAGTTGTCTACTTCTCCCTGCTGACTACAAAGGAAGCCTAAAGCTAAATTGAGGATATCTGCATTTGGCAGGGTATAATATGCATATGCAAAGTGTGTGTTATACTTAAAGAATTCATAATGATTTCCCTTAGTGAATAGTTCTTGATAAAATACATGAAAGCAGAAGTTGTGTCAAATCTAGCCTTAAATTCTAGGCCTTTGGCTCATTTTACTTTAAAATGCATTTCTTAGTTTATTCATGGAAAAATAATGGCAGAGCAAGTGATCTTAGCAAGTGATCACAGATTAGCATCTGTGACTAATTGCAAACAATCACAACATGATATTATATTTTCGTGTCTTTAGTTGGAGAATTAGTCCCTTGATTATTGCTGGCATGCTACTGTACTGCCTGATTTAACAGAGAGAAGCCACTGTTTTCTTTTGAGGTCAACATATATTCCTGTACTGTTCCCACACCCTGCAAGGCAAGATTTTTTTTTTTTTTTTCCCAGTAATTTAGAAGTTCAGAAGGTTGAAGGTTGCACTTGATGATCTTCTAGGTGTCTTCCAACCTTAATAGTTTAATAATACTAAATAAAAACTGGCTTAACAAAGCTGTCTGCCCTGAATGAAAGTGGAAATCTTGAACCTACCTTCTGTCAACAAGGCATTAGTCACAATTACTGAATATTACAGTTTGTATAATAGTGGCATGTCATCCTGGAAAATATTTCATTGTCTATTTGTCCCACATGATAATTCACCTAAAGCAATGGCTGCAGCTACAGAAAGGTTTAAAAAGCAAAATGAACCCGAAGCATCACCTTGAGGCAGGGGCTGGACTGCTGCTGGCTGGCTCTGCCTGGCTGCTCCAGGTTATACCACTGCAGGAGGTTTAGCCTTGGGGTCAAGCTGCAATCCTTGGACCTGTGCTGAAGATAGCTAGGAGAAAGTGGGCAAGGTTGGATTATTTCAATGTCTGTCCTAAGAGCAATGGACTTGTGATCATGTGTGGGACAGGCAGTATTACTATGGCACTGGTCTTGGGAATGGCCCCTGAGGGTGGCCAGCAGCAGCAGCAGCAGCAGAGAGCTGATCTGCACATGGCAGAGTCTCCCAGAAGGCTGGTGCCAGTCTCTGAAGAGATGCAGAACAAGTTTTCACCTCAGCTCCAGCTGGAGCTGCACCATCTCAAAACAACACCAGCAGCATCTTCCACCAAGATTTCTTTCCTAAACTAGGGGAGAAAATGCTGGGCATCGCTGTGCTGTTTCTAAAATGGGAGATTAGAAATGTTTTCAGTCTGCCAGATCTTAGCACACACTTCATTATAATCTGGGCCCCACCTGGGCAATTCAATCCACCACTCCCACTGTGGTTTCCACAGAAAGGATGGGGGCACAGAGGCAGGCCAGAGCTGTGGAGCACTTTTTTACCCTAGAAACAGAGGGTTTGAGGAGTAGGAAGGTATTCCCAGAACTGTACAGAGCCAAGGATCTTTCAGTGCCACACCAGATGAAGCATCGTTTGCACTGCTAAAGCAATGTCAAAAACAATGCTCAGGAGATATGACTTCTTCTGCAGCCAGGTGCATCTGCGTCTCTGAAGGATGTGAAGAACACGCACAGAGGTTGTGACTTCAAAGAGAAAAGCCCAATAAGCCTTTTCAGGCATACATCCCTCCTCAGTACACCAAAACATTACATTTTTCTTTGTTTGGCTGGTGTTTTCCCACTGTTTTTTCATTAAAATTGTTCTGCTTTACATGACACATGTCCTTGGTCAGTTATGCCACATGTCTGCTGCTAAATGCATTAGGAGGCTCACTGTGTTTGCTCATGCCTCCAGCAAGGATAAAGAGCTAAAAAAATTATGTATTCCACTCAGCCTCTGACATGTGTGGACAGTAGATGTTCCACAGAAACAGGGTATAAGCTATTTTCAGATTATAAATCATATGTCCATAGTCTGCTATTAAAAACCCCTCTGTTATTAATTTATTAGGTGCTATTAGTACACAATGACACATTTTCATTATTAAGCACCACTAGAAGTAAGGACTTGCACTAATTATCTGTGTTATCATTGTAACCTGTGCAGGCTTTGCAGGTGTATTGGACTTTTCAGCTCTTTCCCACACAGCAGAACCCAAAAAGCCAGTTGTCCCTTGGATACCTGTTCTGTCACCTACAGCTTTCCAGACTGATAAACTTGGGTCTCCCTCAGTGCATCTATCCTCAGTGCACTCATCACAACATCCTCAGTTCCACACAAAAGTTAACAGCCCAAAGCACATGTAGAAGGGCTGAGAGGAGCCGAATATTCCTGGCACAACCCTAGACCTGAAAGATATTCAGGGGAAGCTCAACATCACTTCACTGATGACAGAGCCTTCACAGAAGAAACCAGGGACATCTGCTCTTCTGCAGACCACCAGGTCCACCACCCCTTTCATTGCCTGGGGCTCAGCAGATGTGACAATATTGTGAAAGAGCTCCTACTATATCAGCTCAGTCTTAGCTAACAGACTAATTGCTTGCTTGTATGTCAAGGCTAAAGAGAAACGGCTTAAAGAAAGCTTTGGGCAACTCGGTGCTACATCCATATCTACATTAAGAAATGCAAAAGGCTGTGGACATAGCACTGCAAAGGAAAGGAAACACCACATCCAAACAGTAGCCCTGAGCACAAGGCAGAGCATAAACACTCTCAAAAGGTCAGGAGCCACTGGCAATATTTGCAGGGGCTCGGATTCAAATTCCAAAGATTTCAGGAGCTGTTAGTTTGGGGTTTTGGTTTTCTTTTTAACCAATCAATTCTTCAGTGATTTTCAAGAGAAGTCGGTAACCTGACTTAGGCAGTGCACAGCATCTCATGTTTCAGAAGCAGCCTGGGGCCACCGCCCCATATATCTGCACTTCACACTGCCAGTAGCCCTGGGGACGCATAATAGTGCTGGATGGGAGCTGCTTTCAGCACCCCAGCAAAGGGGTCCTGAGTGCCTGAGCCACATCCACCTATTTCACAACCTCCTTCTCTGAAGAGCCACATCCAGCACAGCAACTGGTTTAGCCTTCTGTTTATTTTATAGATACTCTTTCCTGGCAATTACTCCTCCTTCCCATGCATCTCTGCAGAAAACTTTCTGCTTCTGCTGGAGCACCTCCTGGGTGTCCTGGGGGAAAGCAGAATGCTTCTAATGAGCTTGATGCATAATTTCCTATCAGATTTATCCAGGAGTGGATCAGTCAATGCTTTAAAATGAGAGAGTTTTAATGCCAATGTTTTAAAATGCAGACTCTGATCTGGAGATAATAGAGGCAACAAACCTGGAGCACACATCAACACTGAAGGTTGGAAGGTCTCAGCGGCATCCAGCTCCAGAGAGCAAACATTTTTGTCACAAAATTAGTGTATTACCTTTTTTTTTTTAATCCATCAGTGCTCTGATTTCTCAGGTGACTCTGGACAAGGTAGTGCACTAGAATTACTGCTAGAATGGAAAAGATACTGCTATCCCTTTGCTGCCCCTTTTACACCAAGAGCCCTATGGGTATGGTAAGGTGCCACAGCAGCTGCCACAGGGACATTCCCTATCTCAAACTGCCACTTTAAGTATTCATGTAGCACAGATTCCACAGAATCATTATTTACCAACAAGATCCACAAGCAGTTCATTTTCCATGCATTAGTGTCAATGCAAGACAGTGATTTACTACCTCAGAGAGGAGATGCTTTCTCTGGGGGGGAAGCTCATTTAACCCTCCCCCAAGCCCTGCCAGATACCTCTAGTCAGCGTGGAGAAGAGAGTGGTGGTCTGCAGCATCCTCACAGCTGGGGGCTGTGCTGTGCTGTGCTGCAGCACAGGGAGTGCCAGCCCAGGGCATCCTGAGAGCTCAGCTTCCTGCACGTGAGCTGAATCTAAGCCAGATACAGAGGAGCTTTGACACACTGCCTGCTTTTAAAAGGATAATTTCAATAAACGGGTCTCACCACTCTTGTGCACAAGCTGGATGACATTCCTGATTCCTTCAGCACTGGCACACTCATTCTGACCACTGCTTGAGTCACAAGACTCATGGTCCTTGATCTGAGGAATATTCAAGTGATATATCCTTCATTGTGCTTTTCTGGGTGAATTCAGTTTTTTGACAGTGCAGGGATCAGGGTAAGTGCTGGGATAGTGCCCTCACTGTCCCAGAAAATCCCTATGGTTTTGCTGATGAGGTAGCAGACATATTTTTTTCCACACAGTTTTCATGTATAGTTTAGATTATTGCTATTTGGTTGCTTTTCCTTAGAGGTGTGTTGGTTCTATGGCTGCAAGATGCCTTCTCTTCTGAGAGGGAGTGAGAAGAGCAGGCTGGGTTTGGATAAGAATGGAAGGCATCAACTGTGGAAATATCCCAAGGTGCCAGATTCCCCTGCCCTAACTTTCATTTTCTGTTTTTTGCACATACAGGGGAAGAACATTACTTTTGTGGGTGCAGGGTGAGGGATACATCAGCACCTCACTTCTTTTCCTGTCAAACAGAGGAAAGAGCCACATTTTCTAAGCCGAAGAACATGGAAATGTTCTTAGTCTTCCTCTGAAATGATCTAGGACAAGACATGAATCTGAGACCTACTGAGAAAAAAATCTCCATCTGTTTTATCAAATTTAATGACTCATTCTTAAAAGCCAGTAGTGAAATAATGCCTTTTTTTTTTTCACAAGGCAGATTCTAAAGATACCCAAAACCAAGCCTGAAAATATCAGCAATCTACAATACGAAATGGAGACAATTGGCAGCCCTGCATATAGCTAGCTGGCAACACATCCAAGATGTTTGCCTTCTAATAATAGAAAGCTGTAAGAGGCATATGGAGAAACTGAGCTCTAAGATTTTTATTTCCTGTGTATAAATACACTGAAGTTACAGATGTCTCTGCAGTCTCAATCTGCCAGGACCAAATGCAAGGAACAGACCCCAAAGACACCAAGAAAGGTGGAATAGCAAGATCCCCATATTGAAGAGTTTGCCCCGTTTCTGATAGCTGGGTGTTTAAAAAGCTCTACCAACCAACCCTAAACAAGCTGCCTGATCCGTTAAAAAGCAACATTTTCTTCACATTCTGTTTTCCCATTAAGCTAGGGTGTTGGTGCCTGTACTACTAAGGGAAGACATGTCTTGCTAGAAGCATGTCTGATTACCTCCCAGAGTCATGAGAACACTGCCAGCTCTACTAGAAGCCTTTTAAAAAGGTACAAAACATTGTGAAAACAGCTGTTGTGTAAGTAAAATCTGGTTTTTTTGTGTGCCTGGTGACACTTCCATTTGATCTTTGCCATGTTAACAGAAGCTTTGTGTTCTAAAGAATGAAAATGTAATTTTCTTGCATATCTGGTAAACAGAAACTGTTAAAATTCATGGTATTTACAGTCTCCAGCACTGCAAGCTCCATTTTTACATACCAGACCAGCTGGTAACCTGTGAGTCTTATGAGATAATGCCTGTGATTGATATTCATAAAATCTGCAAGAGGAGTCTGTAGGTCCCAGGAGAGCCACAGACTGTCTATAGCTTTTACAAGTTCTACTGTAGCAGGAGGCCAAATTTGCAATTGCCAGGAGAGAAATATTTATGTGTCATGAACCTTCAGGCTGAGCCAGGAGAGCCTTCAGCTATTGTCAGGAGCATATATAAACCCTGCTTTTATGTTACTCAGTTGTCCAGACATGGGGAAATTGGATTGATTCCAGTACTGCCAATATCTGCTGAACGGCTCATAATTTTTTTTTGTCATTTCTTTATGATGTATTGGGCAGAACATGACAGATTTATTATTGAAGTCGTATGGGAGGCAAAATGCTTTTGCTCACATTTTCTAGGGTCATCAAAATCTTGTAAAATCTGGAAAGCTCCATGAAAAAGTGAGAAAAAGAAGGGACTACGAAAGTGAAAAGTGGTCAGGCTAAGTATATTTCTTACCAAATGAATTTATTTTTTAACTTCTTTGAAATTTGTACTTGCAGAGTGAAGAGAAGGTGGGCTCTCTCTTTTGTCCTAAGTATTTAGGATTGCATCTTTCCCATTGCTAGGAAGGTAAGATGACACCCAATATTCATTAGTTCACTACTCGTTAGTTCCTTGCAATAAACAAAGAAACAAAAAGCTTTGATATTCCCCACAATTTCAAAAACACTAATTAAATAATTAAAAAGTGCTTTCTAAAATAAGTCACAAAAACAGGCTTCCTACATAAGATTTTTAAAACACCTTGTTCCTCCTGTAAATCTTTCAGTAATTTATGAAGCCTTTTGAGATAATTTGTATTATATTGCAATAAAAATGGAAGCTATTATGACAGCAGGTGTCATTTGGTGCAAAGGAACATTGTATAATCAGCCATGAAACACTTTTCTACTGGAAGAAGTCAGTCCACAATTAAAGAGCAGGGCTAATCTCATCCCTGATGGTATTTATGAACAGCAACCTTCATGACCAGTAATGTCACAATTTAAATAAATTTCCAGATGTCCTTGAACATCTCTTTAAAATTGTAAGAATATATTTATTAATAACTGAATCGTGCAGCAGCAAAGTAGCTGTCAGAAAACTTGGCTATTTTTTCTAGTGATATCTAATAAAAGATATTACCTCTTGCTCCAAACTTCTGCATTTTTGAAACCACTTCTAGAACCCATACTTCTTTTTTTTTTTTTTTTTTTTTAGGGACCAGCAAACATAATGCAAACCTTCTCCCAGTTGTTTTTTGCATGACTCTTTGCTGTTTTTCTCAGGACCTGTAATTTGGCACTCAGCATCTGCTGTGTCTGATAAAAAACCAGGATAAAATTCAAGTCTGCCTTGTCCACAGCCCCAGCCTGACATGTATAAAACATTATTTTCCCTCCAGCAGCAACCTCTGCAGATCATTCCTTACCTCAGTGCCTGGGTCTTCTGCAAAACTGTCTGTTAGTCTTGCAAAAAGATGGGGATCCTGACACTGCTGCACGAGGGATTGGAGCTTGAATGCAATTAAGTGCCAATGCCACAACATCCCTGTGCTTCAGCTGTTCCCACTGACAGAAAACACTAAAGAGACATGAAAAAGAGACATGAATACTAAAGAGACATGAAAAAGCATGTTTCATGTTTCACCTCATAGGAAACCAAGGAAATACCAAGGAGACACAAGAGGAAGTTACTCCATTCAATATGCACAGGCAGGGGAATTCTGCTGCCTCTTTGGTCTGCAGGTAGTCAGTGGCTCATGGAGCGAGATGGAGAGCGAGATGAAGAGGGGAGCAAGGGGCTCCCAGCAGTTTTCCTTTCCTGGTCTTGCTGCTGGTGAGGAGCCCTCCTGTGTTCTCCATCACAGAATCACAGAATAAGCTGAGTTGAAAGGGATCCATAAGGAAGGGAGGCAGGTCATGAGAGAGGTGATGGAGAGATGGCACTAATGTGAAATCTGCATCTCCTGAAGGAGTCAAATACACTTTTTTCTATGCCTTTGGTGATCCATGTATAGCACATTTTCAATTCTATTCAGTCTGCCAACAGAATTAGCATGACAAATTGTGAAACTCCTGTTGTTGTTGTTATTATTATTATTTATTTTAAAGAGAGGGGTTATGCCAAACATCAGAATCCCCCCATCCTTGTCGAAGGAAGTGTTGAAGAGCCATCTCCTCTTCCTGCCACATTTGCCTTATCCCTTCATGATGGGGCTTCCCACGTGCTCCCTCTCCTTGCCCTCAGCAGCTCAGGCAGGAGATGCTCTGGCTGCTTCCCTCCCTTTCCAGGAGCTGCTTTTCACAATGTCCATCACAGCTCTCTCTGAGCAGACCTCTTGTGCAGAAAGAGCAGTCCTCTGGCAAATGTCAGCACTGAGTCTTATTTGCATTGAATCCACCTGAAAAATCCCTCACACTTCATCCAACAAGTACAGGGTCACTTTAAGCATTTCAGAAAGCCCTCTCTTTGTAGGCATAATGTTATAAGCAAGCATGAGAGTGGGGACTGTTCCAATCCAGCTTGTTCAGCTGCTACTGATGGGACTGACTCCTCAAACCCAAACCCTCCTGGTTGTGCCCCTCCATTGCGTGGGACGGCACGGAGAGAGACAGCATAGCATGAACCACGGGGACAGCATCCAGGCAGCCTCAAATTACATTAAAAACTGGCAATCCTGAAAAGACACACATAAGCCACCCACCCCTCTCTCCTGCCCAGGTCCTTTTAAATATATATGTATAGTTGTATATGTGTGCAATTTTTTGTGGCAGGAAAATAAAGTGTTTTCAAATTCCACACCCTCTCTTGTGGAAACTATTTCTTTTGCCTTCTCTTTTTCAGTACTAGTAGCAAGAAAATACAGCCCACCTCATGAGCAATAGCTGAACAAGGCAGGTCTTCTTTGCTTCAGACCTGCCACTCACACATAATTCAAGCTGCAAGCTTCCAATCCAGGAATATAAAAACGCTGTTTCCACCCACCATATCCACCTGCTGTGCAGAAAATCACACGCAAAAAATTCACTTTAGATCTCTTAAGTATGTGGCCAACACCCAAGCTGTGAAAAGAATATTATTCTTCCTTATTCCAGGCTGCCCCAACAGAAAAAAAACCAAACATGAGTCTGTATCATTAGTCATGAGCATTGGCAGAGACAAAAGCCAAAAGTGAGAATTGAGAAGTCTCTTACCTGAAGCAGGGACAGGCAACACAGTGGGCAGGAGCCAAGGAAATCCCTGGTGGAGATCTGGGAGATGCGATCCTATAGCAGAGCCAACTTGGCATTGAAAACTAAAATGCACTGAGTGAGTGCATCAGAAACCACCAGGAAAGATGGAGAAGGGCCCAGGACTGAGGATGTGCCAAGGGTTGCTTTGCAGAATGCCACTAGTCTGGGACAGAGGTGTCAGGGAGCAGAGGAATGGAGGTGGCAGAGGGCTCTGCAGCCCTGGGAGGAGGTGGCTGCAGTCACATTCTACACAAGGATATCATAAACCATTTATGACATGGAATTCTCTGCATAGTGACTCCTCAAGGCTTATTATTGAGGCAGATGCTAGACCAATATTAGAAGGAGAAGCTGAGAAACTCAGCCTTTGCAGTGTTCCTTGAGAAGGTACAAATCCATAGTACATGTGAAACCAACCCGACATTAGAAAGAAATCCTAATGTTGTTACAAAGAAATCTCCATAAATAATCCCAAATTAGAGCCTTGGTGTGAAGTCGAAGGTCAGGTGCTTCTCAGATAGGGCTGGTGAACACAGCTTAGATGACAGCAATCAGTGCTGGGGGGGGTTGTTCTTCAGCTTGGTGCCAAATTTTGCAGGGTAGCTGCTGAGTGAACATGGTCACTGGCTTCTCCCGTGACTAGTATAAGTAATGTGACCAAAAAATGGGCTTTCTAGGGTCACATCTCATAACATGCCAAGAAAACCACATGCAGTTGAAAAGACAGTACTAGAAACTTTCTTAATGGAAATTCCTCTATTTATCAGTGATTTAAATTAGATATCTGTGCAGGTACCTCTTGGTATTTACTGTAAACTATATTTTTTTCAGTAATGTGACAGATAAAATTGAAAAGCACAGGGACTGTCAATTCACTCTGCTCCTTTTTACCCAGCTAGGCTTTTCTGGGCTATTGCTCAACAGCATAGTAATGAATGCAGTAAATCTGTTTAACTTGACAGGTAATGTATAAATGAAAAAGTGCCACCCCCTCCAAACACACACATGTCAATTTACTAAACTGTGGAATTATTTAGGTTGATAGGGCTTGTGGAGGTCCTCTGGTCCACCTCCTACTCAAGCATGGACTCAAATACTTAATAAGTTTTCTGACCTCCTGAGAAGAGAGAGAACTCTCTCATAACACAAACCCTATAGGGGTGAGGTTTAAAACATCTGTCAGTCCTCTGTTATCTGACATAGGCAAGGTCAATGCTTCTTAATGCTCAGGCACTCCCAGAAAGTTTACAGGGAGGATGTTTCCTAAACTATTCAGAAAAGGGGCTGAAATTTCCAGTGATCTTTGGTGTAGTACATGGTGAAGGATAATAAAACGGAAGATGCAAATTGATGTAGATAAACAGAAAGTAATGCACATGGGGGGAAGGTGCTTCTGTTTCAGATAGTGAAAAACTCTGAACTAGCTGTCCAGAAAAGCTCTTGGAGCAAGATAGTCTTTGAAAATGACAGCTCAGTGCTCAGGAGAGGTCAAATGGGAAATGGAGCAGGGAAAGGCACAGCAAGGGACATTTTCCTGGCTGTCAGCATACCATGCACAGTACAGTTTTCTTCATTTCAGAAATGAACAGGAACTGAGAAAGAGACAAAAATAAGGGAGAAGGATGGCCAAAGACTTCTGTGCAAAGAGAGACTGGGCAGACCAGGACCCTTCAGATGGGAGAAGGCATTGTTGAGAAAGTAGATGAGAGAGCTCCTCAAAATCATGAAAGGTGTGGGGACTTAGACAGGAAATTATGTTCACTGCCTCACTGATACAGAAATTACAAAACACCTAGTAAGTTTAGCAGGTGGCAGACTCAAAACAATGGGGAGAGGTTCCTTCATGCAGTGCATGACAAGCTGTAGAGCTATTTGTTGCAGGACACTGCAGGTGATGCCTTAAGTTTTAGCTTTTACATTTTTCCGATTCTCTGCTGCTTTAGTGTGTAGTTCTGAGCTTCATATTAAACTTTGGTAAGCTCTCTTCACAGAGTAGGTACACAAAACAATTCCTCTTATAGCTTGGAACCAAGAACAACTGATCCAAATCTCAGGCTCAAGAGCATAAACAAGGGCGGACTGAAGAGGAAAACAAGAAGGATGGGACTTAATAATCTGAAGCTGTAATTGGGCAATTAACTCCAATATGCAAATGGACCAAAACTTTTAAAAGTGAGAGACCCTGTGACCAGTCGTTCATTTTTGTGACCATTTTGGGTCCATCTTGGGTGTAGCCCTGGCCAGGCTCTTGTGCTGCTCAAGGTGTATCCACTCAGGCCTTTTAATAAATACCTACTTTATTCTTTAAAACTCTGCCTAGCCTCTGTTCTAGGTCAGCCTTCTCAAGGCATCACAGGCAGTGAGATTCTTCATACCTCCAAGGAAGATCAAAGCCAAAGAGACATTTTTTCAAGGATTAGTAAATACAAAGGCATCGATCCTGGCTCAAGAAGTCAACGCAGGTCTGACTTCCTGCTATCCGCATCACCACACCTCTGGTTTGGCCTGTGAATGCTACAATTACATATTCATGGCTGTTCCTCAGAGCTCTATGTTCCAAAGGAGATAAGAGATGTGAGAGAAGATGACTTGCAGGGCCCAGCATCTGGTTCCACACTATCAGCCCTCTGAGAGATAAGCAAAGTTTCAGGCTGGCACAAAACCAGTGGGTGCAAATTAACCCGTTCCAGACTTCTGAAGAAGCAGAGTGCTTCAGGGGAGCACCCGACACCATGATGACCCATTTTTAATCTGAGCTAGGATCACTCAAGCAGGATTTACTGTATCCTTGAACCACAGACTCAGCTGTGCTGGTCAAACAAGATCTGTCAAGTCACCCGGCTGAACAAAACATGTAAAGCCAAAATTTCTTTCTCTCAAAAGAAACAAACAGTTTTCTTAAAAATGCATATTTTCATGTATCTTTTCAAGCCACAGAAGCCAAAAACAAGGCAACCAGCCCATCCTGGAGAGATGAAATTCCTCCAGGTGCAGGAGGCCCCTAACTGCCCTGCTGCCAAGGGATGTGTGATGAAGAACAGCCCCCTCCTTGTGTTACAACTCCTTCATCTTTTCTGGTCTGCACTGCTATATTTTCCACACTGCTTTTTAGATCCTTATTGCCCAAGAACACACCTGCTGGTTTTGTTACTCAAAACCAGATCTGGAAAAAAAGGAAAAAACCTCTTTTATTGAACTGCCTGCTATTTGATTGAGAAATATAACACCCCGAGATGAGTTATTGGCTCAGTTGTCACTCAGGAAATGTGTGCTCTTGGTGCCAGACTGAGTGTGCTTTTGAGTGTGCATAGCACATTTGCACAGCTCTCTCAACACCTGGAGCCTGATTTTTGGCAGGTCCTCCAGCTTGCCTTCCACATGTGCTACAGATGCCCCCCAACTTCCTGCTCCCTACAGCCTGCAGAACACCTGAAAATGCAGTCTGGCACAGTTTAAATTTTCATCTCTGTGGTTTGGTTTTCTTAATTATGTAATGGATGGGTTTGAGAGCACTGGTGCTGTGAATATGAAGCAAACCTTTGAGGCAGCCCCCACAGTTCGTGGCATAGCTGCTGTAACACCGTGTCAATCACTCCAGCTCTGAGCTCAGAAGGCTGCAGTGGCACTGCTAGATTTCAAATAAAGATCATTCAGAGGAGAACAGGGTAATTTCTCTGCATGGAGCTGTCTATTTCAGATGCCTGGAAGAGAAAATGGAACTAAATATCGTTCATTGTGTTTAACTCATCTGATTTTTAAAAGAAGACATTTGCTTCAAAATGTCTTTAAAGCTCTCCCCTCTGGAGCTCTGGGTATTTCAGTCGCCTGAGGCTGGGAGGGAAGGGTGCACCATTAGCTCTCCTGCCCTCAATTTCAATTTCATTGCCAAATGGTGAAATGAAATGAAAAATGTCTCCATGTGAAGACACTTCCATAGCTGTGAACATCCCAGTGTCACACACAGGTTCAGCACAAATGAGCACAGACCATCTTGCCTCACCCAGGCAAGCTCTGTAAAAGTCCTCTGCTGAGCCAAGGTGATCCCTTATCTGCAAAGGCTGGATTTTCCCCTAAGAATCTGGCTCCTGGCATAACATTAAGTGTTCAGGATTTTTCTGAAAGCTTTGGTTTACTATATATGCTGCATTTGTAATGACCTTCCCTGGGAATTGTGCCTGACATCAGATATATATCTCAAATACCTGGCTGTGAAATAATTTTAAATAATGTAATTAATTGCACCTTCTAAGGCAGGGAACCTAAGCAGCTATTGAAAACTTTAATTTATATTAAATCAGTAAAGTTAATTACCTGTCCATAACAAATGAAAAAGAAATTCATGCTTTGGAAGATGGCCACAGGTCTCCAGTCGATATTAATTGAATATGTTTTTATGTATTTCAGAGTAAAATTTTATTACAGTACTTTATTAAGTATTCTAGGAATTCCTTGACAACATACTCCTAGAAAATCAGGTTAACCACATATTCCTACAGAAGGCACAGGAAGGCCAAGTTCAATAGAGTCAAAAGAGTGCACATCACCATCCCATGGCAAAGGCACAGTTTACTTCTTAGGTTTATAAAAAATAAAGTAATATGGAAAAATAAACATAAAATGTATTACATATTTCATTATTAAGTAAGAATTACTATAATAACCTTTATAACCCAGTTATGTGCAGAGAAAAATAGATGCCAGTTTTTAATTCTCTACCATTCCTCACAGTGCTGAGACTTTTTGCAGGAAAAAAACCCCAAAATCCTGCTCAGCTGAATATGAACTAGAAGGTCAGGCCAAATTTAAGTGTTACAAGGTAGTGAATCTCCTGTCACTTTCACTCACTAAAAAATGTTATCTCTGATTTTGGGTGGTTGCAGGAGAACAGCCTAACACTCAGGAAATGAACTTGTCAAAACCTTTTCTGGCTTGAGAGTATCATGAGTCTTGGCTTTTGACCAGATTTCTACTACTCTGTGTTTAGCTGAAGTGAAAATATTTGTAGAAAAGGAGATCATCTGAATCTCTGCAATCACAGGCTCAAGCAAAGCCAGAACATTCAGAGGGAGAGTGAACCAAGATGAGAGAGCAGAGGACTTTGATTTGGGTAAAAATCCATTTAACTCAAATATTTGTCACATTTGAGACAAAAAGTAATTGTATTATAATACAGCTTCACTACTTGGGAAGGTACACACACTCAGGTAGTACAACTGCATCACAGAACTTTTGTGACAGTGGAACAGCACACATGGAAGCCATGAGGAAGGGGACCTGGGCTTGCAGCAGTGTTTTTGGTGGAAACTGTCTTCTCATTTGGATGCTCAAGCTGTGAAAGTCTGCTTGATGCTACTTACTAAATTCTGCCTTTAAATGAGCACATAAAAAATAGAACAGCCAAAGACGAGGAAATATTCTGGGACTTGGAATCTGCTTTCCATCCCTGGGGAAGTGTTTTTCCTGCCCTTTGTTTCAGTGCTTCCTTTGTGGAATACAAATCTTGCTCCTTCAACCAGCTAGTGAGTAAGCCCCAGATATATTACACCCGACAGGACATGGCACATCTTTGCATGTGCCCACCTCCTCTCAGGATGATGCACTGTAAGAATTAAGTCCACAGAAGATCATGCTAATATGTAATTGAGTCATGGAGATAAATGAATCACACAAGCTGCATGCACAAAATGATCACGTTTCATCATGTGATTTCATAAAGGGGAGTTTGTTTGTAACAGAGGGAAAAAGTTATTCCTGATTCCAAATTATGTTACCCCAGTCCAGCCTATTGAAATTTCATGGGTGAAACCAGAAGAGGGAAAGATTATCCAGCTGAAACCAAGTGTTGGTCTCCATTATGCAATGAGCAATCTCTGATTATAGCACTGGTGTCCATAATTAATTAGAATCCACCAAGCTAGACCATTTCAATATTTCTAATTTTATCATTGGGCAATTAATCTACTTTTGGTGATATAGTGTTTACTGTAAAAAGAAACTGCTGCCTGCTCTCAAGCCTTGCTAGGTGGAGAAGGATCTCAAAAATAGATAAGAAAAGGTGTATACTGTATATATGTATTTTTCAGCAGTTGAGAACACTGCAAGGAAGAGCAGGTGTGCAGCACAGGTAAATCCTCCCAGTCACCTGAAATGTCTGATTATTAATTTATAATAATGTCATTTATAATCAATGACACTCATAATATCAGGAAAGTTTTACATATAATGAATGGTTACTTAGGTTCTGTTTTGCACAGTACCCATCACAGGGCTCCATTTATGGGTTTCTGAAGAGCTATTATGCCAATAGAAATAATAGTAATTGTTATCAGTGGCAGAAGGAAGGGATGACACTGAGAGATTGGATAGCAGTGAAGCAAAAATTAGTTCATCCACCACAACAAGATACAAGACTGTCCCCAGAAGATTGTTTCATCATCCCTTTAGAAGCAGTGGCTATAAGTTCACTCACCATGCCCACTGCAGTAGTTTCTCCTGAGCTTGGCAAAGATCAGAGTTGTGGTTGCAGAGTGCACAGATGGTGCCGATACTTGACAAAGAGGGTTTGCTTATTGCCTGTTCAACGTTGTATGGAGAAGATGGGAAAGATGCAGTCTTGCCAAGGCTGGGCAATACCCACTCCATCCCAGCTCACAATTCCAGCTCAGCCAAGCCTGACCCACACATCCCTGACAGACATGTGGAGCTCAGTCTCAGTGCTGGGAATTGTGCACAGGAAGAAAACCTCTCAGCGGCTGGGCTGTAACAAATTCAGGCACAGGAACAAATTTCAGCTCACCATTGTTCAACAATAACCTCAGGGACTTGATTCAGAGATCTAAAGGGCAGGATTTAAATGACTAGTTCTCTTCATGCCAGAAGCAATCCCCCACAGACAGTTTTCATGTAACCATTCTGTTTTGGAGGCTGAAAGAATTTATCGGGATGATTTCCAAGGTGACCTAAGTTCCAGAGGACCATCTTCAACCTGTTTAATTTTGGAGCATAGATGAAGCTAAAATGTCCTGCTGTATTCTCACTTCCAAGAACCGTGGCCATGCAAAGGAAAAAAGCAAAGCCTCTCTTTTTTGGTTCAACAGTTCTTTTATTACAATATATTTTAAATATACCTTTGAGCCAGCAGGTTTTCTAAGACTGTCACTTTTTTCTTTCTTCCTTTTGCTTTTAGGTCTCAGATTCCTTTTCCATGGAAGCTATTAGCTTTGCACTGAGAAATAAAAGGTGCAATGTTTCAATGACAGCAAGATGCAGCACTAGGTGCAATGTTATATTCTGAGTAAATGATACCATTCAAAGGGCAAGCAGAGCATGAATAGCATTGATTTCCAGAAGAGCTATTTCAGTACTTAGCAAAGTTTGATAAGACTGCTCTCCTTCACTGCCTGAGTTGTTAAGAAGCCGTGTCCCACACCAGCAGGCAGCAATATGGTCTGAGCTAAATGTAACTCATCACCTCCTGTGGGGTTTTCAGCACTAAAATATGCCTGGGCTCACCACGCCAGCCTCATGGAAAACTCAAGAGCATCCCACAGTACCACTGTGTGCTAAGGCAGGCGTGCCCAAACTGCACTTGGCAGTCTAGAAAGGATCACAAACCAGTTTGTATCATCAAAGCCCTCAGTGACCTACTCCCAGGGTATCTGAAATCACCTGGCATCCAAGGGTGAAGGCCTGACTGGTGGCTGAAAGCCCCCAAAGGTGAAGCTGTGCAGGCGAACACCCTTTGGAGCCAGTCCAAGCCAATGGGATGCCTTTTCAAAACTTCAAAACCATGAGCAGCAGCATCACATGAGCAGCAGTTTCCCTAATGGGTTTCATCTGCCTCAAAACAAGGTGAACTACAACTTGAGAGTGCTGCCTTCTTTGCTTTAAGTGGGGTCTGGAAAACCAGCTCAAGTGCAAAAAAAGCACATCCACAGGTTTGAATACATAAAGCCATCGCCAAGCAAGAAGTTGCACTTTGCGCAGCCATATAAATTGCTGTAATAAAACCAAAAGGTTTGCTGCCAAAATCCATAAATTTATATAACTTTTCAGGGCAAGTTACATGAAATTGAAATAAAAAAGTTCTGCAGGTGATGTGAAAAGAGAAAATAACCTAATTTTTGCTCAAACAACCTATTTTATTGCTGTATAAGATCTATTTTTTAACAAATTTTGAAGTACCATATAGTATCTTACTTCAGCTAAAATACCAGGTTTTAAACCTACTTCTGGTTTTGAAAGTTTTTGAAAATAACTTTCAGCTACCTTACAAGCATAAATGTGTCAATATAATGTTGTCTTGTTAGAATGCCCTTCAACCACCTGAATAATTCAATATTGGCAGTAGTTCAGACCACACATCTTGGCAGGCAAACAACCTGGCTATATATCCAAAGCTATCACTGAGTGCACTTTCTGTGGCATGCCAACCTTGAGTACCTTGAAAGAGTATGGGTATTTTAAGAAGGTTAAAATGTTGTTGTCAGTTTGTCAGTTATATCATTTCACCAATTACCACAGCTTCAACAAATCCTTAGATGCCACAGGTCTCCTGAAGCTGCTGCCAAATTAGAAAAGGGAGAGAGATGGATCAGCAGAGCCATTGAGGGAGTGAGAGTCCCTGTGTCACCATGTCTGGAGGCTAGAGGCTTGTTTACTTCAGTTTTAGCCTGTTTACTGAACACTGAGCTGGGAATCTTGATTGCTCCTAAGGAAATAAATAGAAATTGCTGTATTTTTGAAGTTCCAAATTCTTCATGCATGCTGTGGGAAGTGACATTGTGGGCAGGAGAGGATTGTGATGGGATTGATCTTTCCAAAGATAAATTGGTCATAAAATCATGTTCCTAATCTTCTTGTTGCTCCTCCAGCTCTCCTTCTTCATGGCCCACCTTATCCACCCACAGCCCACACTGTGGGAGCTACCAGGCCCTGGGCAAGTGTTTACAATCACAGCAGTTACAAAATCAGCTCTGATATCAAGGGTCTGGCTTGTGCCAGACCATTTCCAATCCATCACCTCTTCTTCCCTGCTCTCCCACTGTTCCTCTCAGCTAACCCTCATGCACAAGGTCATTGCTCCAGAGCAGGACCGCCCCTAGAGAAAACCTTTCTCTTACACATCACCCCTTCTGCTAAGGTTTCACCTGCATCTTTACTGTCCTGCTCATCACTCAGCACTTCCCCTGCATTGCCCCTGGCTGTTCACGTCCTCCCTGCCTCTCTGATAACTGGGCAGCCAGCAAAAGCAGTAGCAGGCCAGTAGAGTTTATGTTGTCCGGTCAAATGTCAAATCATCCACTTCCAATCCCAGCTAATTCCTTCAAGGAGAAACAAAACAAAGCAAAGCAAACTAGAACACAGAAGCATGAAAATGCCTTTGCAAAGTTTGAATGCCGATGTTTAATTTCTTGACATGATGAATTTACCCAGAAAAGCTGTATCTCAAGCATGCAGGAATCTGTCAAAAAAAAATGCTGCAAGTAGCTGGCAGGCAGCAAGACATTGTGTCAATGACCATTACCCTTCTCGGGTAATATCCTTGTCAAAGACAATAAGACTGTACTGCACACATTGGATGCAGAAGCAGCCACTGAGCAGGTAAATTCCAACTCATTTCACCAGCCATAAAATAAATCCTGAGTTCATCAGTGCTTGTGTAGAAATGAAAGCAGTTTTATGACCAAAGCGTAAGAAGAAAGCCCTTCAAATGCCCACTTCAAAGTCTAAAGCTTTCTTACACTTCTGACACTTTCAATCCCTTTAGCTTTTTGCTACGAGTGCAGTTTTAGCAACAACAGGAACAAGGAAATAATACCACCAAATTGGCTTAGCACCACGTGTGAATTCTTATTTACAAGTTACCGATAGCAGCATTTTTATCCCTGGCTCAGCTCTAGCTGCAGCAAGCGAGTCTGAAAGCAGCTGCACAGCTCAGGCTGACAGCAAGAAGGGCACTGCCCCAGCCCAAGCCCTGCTGCTCTCTCGTGAGGCCCCACACCACTGAGGTGATCGGCTATTGCCATCCAAGTGCCCCTGTGTCAGTGGGGGATCAGGGACTCACTGCGCACCAGTATGACCTACTGCTGCCCAGGCCCCTTCTTTTCTATTTCTGACCTTCTGATTTTCTCACCTCGCACAAAAAGGGCTGCTCTTATTGACCTTCCCACCTTTTTTTTTCTGCTCCACGGGGTGGCAAAACATTCAATGGTGCCTGAAAGGAGAGCAGCCACTAATAAAGACTGAGCATGAGCCTGTGCCCAGGAGTCAAGGTACCCACATAGGGAGGAGGTGGAGGTCCAGGTTCCCCCTCCCCAGAACATATTGTTGTACCTAGAACAGGGGCAGGAGCTCTGGATTCATCTTTGCCCTGTATTACTCACATCTCCTGGGCCTCTTTATCTATTGCATTTATACACAGCTGCTTATAAATATGACCGCATGAAATAAAGTGGTTTGGGGCTTTTTGTCTAGCTGACATTCCTCATGTTTTCCCACATTTCTTATGGCATGTGGTAGGGGAGGAGGTCCCACAAAATCCATCATCCTTTTTCATGGATTTTCAGCAAGATATGCAGTGAGGCAATAATTAAGACCTCAAATCTACATTTTGGCAAGGTTTTCAGTGGATTAATTTGAAATACAAAACAAGATAATGATATCTTAATGCTTTTTTTTGAGGTTATTATATAAATCACACCACTCTCTCCAGAATGATGGAGGGTCCTATTTATTACTCTGTCTTCAGTTTCCATCACTCGTTGTTGCCCCACAACATTTAGGGCTATTGTAATATCTCTTCCTAATGTACAATGTACTAAGACACAATTTTCCTGTTGCTATTGCAAGACACCAAATACCAGATGAAGTTGGGGTTTTTTTGTTTGAATCTAGGAAGGAAAGTTGCAGGAACATAACAGTAAGTTATAAATAACATCCATTCAGGTGCACCTGACAATTGCAAGCCATAAAAAGCCAAAAAGGGCTATAACATGCTCCAACTAATTTAAGATCTTTCATCTAAAAGACTAAAGGCTTCAGATATGACAATGTGCATGCACATAAGAAAAGTCAAACAAAAACCAAGAAACACCCCACCCAAAACCACAGAAGAAATTAAAAGCATAATTTTCCTCATGCTTCTGTAGGAATAGAGAGTCTACTATGTAACAGAACTGAGATGACCCTAAAAAGACTCTAAGCTGTAAAAAGAAAAATTGATGGTGCTTGCTAGTTTGACCTGAAGATAAACTCCTTCCTGGTCTTAAATCTCTTGGTCTTAAACCTCCTGACTGGATCCAGGGGGCTGTGTCTATCTCCATTTCAGCCCTGCTCCATGATAGGATTTTTTAGCACAAGTGTTTTGTTCATAATGTAAATCAGGCATGTAGTTCCATCTTACCCTAGGAAAGCTGTTCTCTATTTGCTTAAACTAAGGAAACTTGACATTGTGACTAAGCTGCGCTCCCAAATATGTTTAATTTTACTGTGAGAGTCATTATTAGCATGCAAAAGTCCTGGCCTATCTTGTTAAAACTGGTACAGCCCCTGCCCTGTGATGTGCATATGAGACACAAGAGGCAGGTAGAGCTGGACAGAAGGAAAGAGCAAAGTGAAACAAGCCAGCGCTAGGATTGTTCACAGGCCACTCTCTGTACAAGCAGCACTGATTCATTTTAAATGTCCCAGCAGGGAAGATTTTACTGGGGAATCAGAATGCAAGCAGTGAGGGAACTTTGCCACTATTTATCTGGAGCTCCTTCACACACTTAGGGAGACACTCAGTAAGTAAAGTTCCACAAGTAAGTTTACCAGTTCTCTTACACCTTCTCTTAAGCCAGAGGAGAAAATGTAAAGTTATTTGCAAGAGTGGTTTATCCAAGCTGTCAGACACTCATGGAACAAAATCAAACTCAACTTTGGCAAGACCAAGGGATTTTTCAGAGTTGTATTTATTTCAAGAAACCTGGGAGAAGTCCAAGTAGGGTTGTTTTACTAAAAGCCAGAGACAGAAAGACCTCATCTGACCTGCAAAATCTGAGTGCTGCTTGTGCATCATGAATGCTAAAACTGAAATGGCCTGTGGATGCCGTGCCAGAGAAAACTCAGTTTTCAGCCCAGAATAGCCAGTACCCATTGTGATCGATGCAAAGGCCGAGTTCCAGCCCTGCTTGTTGCTGAATCAGAGAAGCAGTGACACCTCTACACGTCACACCCCAACAGAGTACTCTTGTCTTTACACATCTTATCATCAGTGAATGTATTTTGAAAAATTTGCAGCTTCATTTTGACACAAAATGAAAACGGATTTTGGAACTGCAACATCTCTTCATGGGATAGAGCCCTTGTTTTCCAGCCCAGCTGAGCTTTAAGCTTTAGTTTTCAATGTCTAATGCAAATAATTTGAAATAGGAGCACTGAAAGGCCTGTATGCATTCTAAGTCCTAGTATTACAAATCAGTAAGCATAAAACATATTTTAAACTCTCTCTTGTTTCATTAATCCAAACTTCATAGTAAGTAAAGTAGAAATCTTCCTACAAATTCAAAAGCAAACCACTTTCCAATCTCCCTTCATCTATTTAAATTATGCTGACTGCCATAGAAAGCATACCCTTTAGAAATAACAGATGATTAAACAGCCTACCTCACCTGTAAATAAGCATGGAATTTGGTGTGTTAGAAATGTTATTTGCTTTGCACCTACTAGTCAAGCCCAAGTCCTGTGACTATTTATCTACCAGAGAGCCTCCAGGATTTTTTCATTTGAAATAAATGCCAAATGACAAATTGCTTTTGACTCCAGAGATTTGGAAACCGAAGTGCTGCCACACATGTAAGCTTATTGGTGGGGAGCCATCTGCAAGGCAAACACAAAACTCTAACATTATTATTCCAACCCAATGTGAAATATTGCAAAATACAAACTCATCCTCCAGTTTCACTCCTACTAATATGCACACAACATAAGTCTCAAATAAAAATGTTCAGATGTGAATATTTACGTCTCATTCTTAGCTCTGTTGTGCTTAGAGGCTTAGTACACCTTCGGTTGCTTCTCATGCTCCAAAAAGATAACACAGAAAGACTTTTTTGTGCCAATCAGATACCAGCATCTGCAAGACAGAAAGAACATGGCAAAGGTACACAAAATGTGGAAGAGGTTTGCTGGTGTTTGCTGCATTTCAAATGGATGTTTAAAAAATATGAGATGTTTTACTGGTTGCAGGATGTACTTTCAAGAACCATCAGATTTCTTACAGATTGCTTATGTGCGGTAGTTTAACTTGCACTGTCACGTCTCCAGCCAAAATTGCAGCAAGGTGCCTGCCAGTGGGCTCCAGAAATCTCTGATGCTTCAGTTGTGTTTCTCCACCAATGGACATTGGGTAAATCATGCAGTTCTGTCACACAGTTTTCTCTGAAGACATAGGAAAAATCTTTCTGAACCTCCTCATTAGAAAAAAAGCAATCCCTGGCAAATCCAACATGCTTATGTTATTAATGGAAATTAAGAAAAAACCATGCCTCTCACTTGCCTTTCAGACACTAAAGCAAACATTCATTATTATATCTCTGAGCATAGCCTGGCAAATTGCATAAGCCCTCATGGAAAAGGTGCATAGTAATGAAATAAACTAGTGCAAATGTGATCTGAGCAGTACAAATTAATTCTAAAAGCAATACATGATTGCCTTTACTAAACAATTACAGTACTGACAAAAATAATGGCTACAACAGCTCTGCAGTCACAACTATTTCTTAAGGCACCACCATAAAACACTATGCATTAAAGATGTTGCAAAACAACAACTTTTGAAAAACTGAATGTATGCTAAAATACAGAATCTGAATACAGAGATGAATCAAGAGAAGAAAGCCCGTGTTTTAACAGCTGTGTTCTTTCCCTCTGATTTTGATGTAAATACTGTCCTGAAGGACACAAGTGTCAAGACACTGCCAGTAAAAGTGTATCTGATAAAATTAAAGAAAGAAGTAGTGACAGACACAATTTCTCCCATGTTTGACCATGAATCTTGTTCACAGTGACTCAGGTACACTAATTATGATTTCAGGGAGGAGACACCAGGACTATCCACGCCCTACACCAGAAGTTTTACATCTAAGCTTTATCACTACCAAGCACTTCTAAGAACCTTTGTGATTCTACTGGATTCAGGGAATCTTTTAGAAGTTTTTCCAAAGAGAAATGCAAAGCTGCCAGTGTGATCCTAGTAGGATTTTTTCCATTGCCACTTGGTTGATCTCTCCAAACCGACTCACAGCTGAAGGCACCACACAAATCTAAGGATTTGTTTGTCCAAGGCAGTGGCAAGGTCCCCATTTTAACAATTTGAATATATTTAACCTCATATTACCCCCACTGTTTCACAGAACATCAATATATGAGGAATTACAGCACAAAGAGGCTAATGCTTACATCCTGGAAAAAAGGACACTGACAATAATTTACTATTATGTGCCATTGCAATGCCCAGATTTCAGCATCCTTGTCCTCCTGATGGAATATGGACCTCTGATGGTCTGATCACTTGGATACCTCATGCTGGGGGGCACCCAGAGTGGCAGGGATCTGCACAGGGCAAGGAATAGCAATCTATTTAAAATCTTGCCCTCCTTCTATGGCAAAAGAGGCACCCCCAAGCTTCCCTGAAGCTGATGGTGGATACACACTGAAGAGATACAGCAAGAGATCTCCATAATAGTAAGCTGGATAGATGTGCAGCCTTTCAGGGAGCTGTAGAGACCAGTGTTTTGACAGGTCCACCAACTTGGTTACAAAGCAAGAGTGGTGTAGGAATGTCATCTTGTGTGTCATTTGAAGATGGTATTGTCATGTTTTAGGAAGAAAAGAGATCTTTAAGGAGTTAAAGCAAGGTGTCCCTTGACCATGCAGCTAGACTCATGCCTTTAAACAGTACTTGGTATTGTCCTTCAACATTTACCTCAAGACTTTAATATTGCAAATGGGAACATATTTCAGGACAAAAGGGACTGGTAGATGCTCAGGTGTGAATTACCTTGTTCATCACAATTTCTGTTTTTTTGTTTTTTGTTTTTTTTTTTTCCATGATTACCCTTGCAATCAGCCCAAAGCTTATTTTTGTTTTAAGGAAATACAAAGACTCGGACAAATTGTCAGGGACATTAGAACAGCCATGCATGGCAGAGCAATGGTCCATCCAGTCCTGTGCTCTGACCCCATTCCCTGTCTGGCCCAAATGCTGGTGCCCAGGCCAGTGCATGACAACAGGGCAAGCACCCATCAGTACCTGCCCTGGTTATGCTCCTGGCCCTTTTCAGGTTGTGGCTCTGGGACCTCCTGGACCAGGCAAAGCAAAAACAAGCAAAGTGATAAAGATCAACATCAAGTGAGCACCCCCAGGACTAAAAATGCCCTTTATATTTCTCATTGTAAAGCATTATTTCCAAAAAAGCATGTGACCTTTTTGCAACTTCTGCAAATTTTTGTCATTCTTTTTTTCGAATATATAAACTGGGTGCAGCCTTTGAGTACTAATCCTATCAATGGTAAGTACAGAGTTTAGCTCCCTTCTGACTCAGCAGTCTTTCAGCCACATATCTTATAAGCATTTTTTGCTGCAGCACCAAACTAGAATTTGATATTCAAGTACACCCTCACTGAGCTTTTATCAGCATCAGTTTTCCCATGAAAAGGATCTGTTTGATTACACTTAAATACAACTTCATGTAACAAGGCCAACTTATGCAGCATTCCAGACTTCTTTGTAGATCTTCCCCCTTATCTCTACAGGTCTTTTTACAGCCTTTGTGTGAGTTGCAAGTTTTCTTCTGGCCTCGAGTTCAGTACCAAAAATGTTGAGTAGTGCTGGCATTTCTATGGAGCCTTGAAGAGTCTCATGAGACACACTTTAATCTGGCAATGATTTCCTATGACAAGCTTCTAGACTTATGCAAATTCATGACAATTCGAGGTGTTTTTAGGAATATTGCTCCAAAAATATATCTTATATGCTACTCATGTCTTGCTTTCTATGAGCAATCCAGAGCTGAGTGCTGGAGAGTCTGTCTTTAAGTATGGCTGTCACAAAACAAAAATGGACCCAGGTTTGATATGCATCAAAATAAAGTGAGCAGAAGTGTGAACAGGGTGGTACTGAGAGCTTTTACACATGCAGTGAGTGCCAATTAACAGACAGCAGAAGTTTGTGCCAGTGTGAGGCAGGCGTTCCCAGCCCCCACACCCACCACAGGCTCTGCTCTGCAGGGACTCTCTACAAATGCGAGCCAGAAGCAGTCAGGGCTGTGGAGACAAGGGAGTGCCAACCTGAGACTATCAGGAACAGGAAAAGAAGGCAATGAGGATGGTGGGATTGATTTGGGGTTCTGGTCCATGGACATGGGGTGAAAGAAGAGGATGGAGCTTCATATTCAAGCGTGTAAAGGATGGGTGATGTGGGAAGCACTGCTTTGAGGATTTGGCACAGCAGGGATAGGACCTCTTAGTATTAAAAGCCAAAAGCTTTTTCTCATAAATAATTTCAAGTCTTTCTCCCTTCCTTTTTTTTTTTCTTGATAAATATGATTCTTTTTAGCTTCCACCAATTAGTTGGATACTAATCTATTAAATTTGTACATTCTTGATAATGTAGGGGTACCTTTGCAATCCAAATGTCAAGTGACAGATACAAATGCCTCTCAAAATTTAAAGAAAATGCATGTGCTCTATTCCTTTCATGTGCAACATTTATAATCTCAGCAAAAATGAAAGCAGATTTGCCTGACGAGATGTAGCATGAAACATTGAAATCCCCCTTTGCCCTGGCTTGCCAGCCAAATAAATCACAGACCACTTCATTGAGTCCCTGTCTGAATACATAAACATGACAGGACAGCTTTGGGAACATCTAGTAAATCTCATTAAACACTTCCACAGATAGCATAATAACATGCTAAGCATATTCTAGCTGCCACACTGCACTGAGAATCAGAGTGCCTTGCTCCTGCTTTTTGTAATGCTAGGCCTTGCTTCCATAAAAAGGAAGATACTATCACAGTTTCTTTTTAAAATACTGGCTCACCCTGCAGGTCGTATATTTTCAAAACTCGGCTTTTTGCACTCTCATTTTTGGGACACATCATTTGTTAACCTTGGGCTGCTCTCTTGACAAGGTGAAAACTCATTAACCACCTCTGTATAATTTAAACACACAGCTTTGTTACTGGGCTGGCACCAGCCCACAGGGATGGCTGGGTTCCTGTAGCAATAGCTTGTTCCCATGGCAGGTATGTCCTCAATACCTTTCTCTGGGATAGAAGCTAATTATCTGCCCAGTAAAAGAATCACAGTACCAGAAAATACACAAAAATGCTGTATGAACTTGCATAGGGACAGATCACCTCACTCAAGACTGTCACAGAGCAGAAAAAATAATGCTGCTCTTGAGTTTCCCTTTTCATGTTATCTGAACAGTCCCCATGGGAACAATTCCTCTCCTTGTCTCTCCCAGTACCTGATGGTACAAGAGACAGAGAGGCACACACAAAAACTTTCAGCTCTCACGTCAAACACTTTTTTTCCCTCAGCAGCCATTTCAGAGGTAGACAGCTTTTCAAAAGTGATTGTTCTTAATAATAGCCCAGGAGAACAATTTCGATGCTGGGTATCTCTAACACTTTATATCACTGTCCCCTGTAACAGGCAAAGAAACACTAACATTGCTGCAGGGACTCCAGGGAAGTGGCAAATGGATCCAAGTGGCAGGGGAATGGCCCCACAGGTTTGGAGCCACCTTCCTCCGCACCAAGGCTACATCCAGATTATTTCTAGTTACATTTGCTTAATGTGGGCTCCTTGTGGTTACCAGTCACCCCTCTGCCAATCTCCCAAGTGTTGTTCAAAGCCTCATGGCACCAGGGATAAAGGCTCCTTCAGCGAGGATCGCTGATTTACATTCACTTTACAGAACATGCTTTTATGCTTGCTCATTGCTCCTGTGACTGGGTGCATCCAGCACCGGCAGACTTCCAAAGTCACCAGAGACCCACCAGGTTTCAAAACCTTCTGGTAGCAATATCTGACAGCAAAATCAAGACTGCATCACTTAACTTACAATAGTGTGGGAGATGGAGGGGAAGCAGCTTAGCATAGTAGGCACTGGGTGAAGGCATTAGCAAGTGAAAGCCACTGGAACCCTTATGTCAGATTTTCCCACATGCATTTATTTCTAGGCTGAAAGCTAAGCAGGATCTGTCTACTTTCCAATTTCAGTTTGAATGATGCCAAAATCTTTTGAGCACAACCCAAGGAAGTCAAAGTGGCAGATATTCATTTCACTAAAGAAAAAATAGTCTAGGAAGCTCTCTAGAGTGCAATAAAGGCCCACGCACAGAGAGCCCTGAGATGTGGTTTGGCATTCACATTGCAGAGGGTTTCTGGCATTCGGCAAGTCCCCCACACTGCCACTCCCCATGTCTCAGGTGTCACCTAGAGCTGCTTGCTATCTACTCTGAAGAAGATACAGTGACAGTCCAGGGGCAACAGCAAGAAAGCAAGAAGAGAAAAGAAAATTTAGTCTAGCATTTAAGGAGAAAATTCACCAAATTTTTCTCAGATAAGATAATTAAAATGGCATGAGACAATTTTGAAGGGATCAAACTAACTTTTTCATATGTTTCACCTTACTCCTCATATCCTTCTTCATCCCATTCTCATGATTTTCTGCCACAGAGCAACTGAGGCCTTGCAAGTCCTTGCCATTCCACCAGAACCCTTCCTTATTTTTCTTTCCTGATCCTTCAGATCAGCACCTGACCACCTGCTAAAGGGCTGTCTAGCTATAGGTAAGGTTTGTAACACCTAGGAACCTCATTTCTCACCACGTTTTCCTGTGTGTAAGGCTTTGGGTGGGAATAAATCCACAGTTCTGGCCCACACCTGGAGCACTGCACAAGCTCCAAGAGCAGCACAGCAGCCAGCCTGTGGTCCACGGTGACAGGGAGATACCTGGGCCTGCCTCAAACCTCCACAAGTTAGTGGCAACACTCCCATTGACCCACATGGAGTCTGGATCAGCACTACAGTGGGACAATTACAGAGGTAATCTAAGTGGAAGACTCCAAGTAAAATATTGCCAATGAATGAGGAGCTGATGAGCAGAAGGGAGAGATTCTGGCAGGAGAGAAAAATTTTAACAGAAGGAGCAACCAGTCAACAATGGTAAAGTAGAATAAACAAAATTCCTACAGGGTGATACATAGATAACTTCTCATGGATTCCTCTCTGTAACCCCCTCCTTGCAAATATCTTATTCACACATAATTTACATTGGCACCTATTTTACCTTCAAATCTGGACTAATACAGTTCAGATCCATGCAGCAAGCACGTTTCATAGCATAGACAATAGAAAGAAAAGTCTCTTTCTCAGTTCCCTCTCAGTTCACATTTGTGTGGATCCTTCTCCCTCTTTGGGATAACAAAAGTCGTCTCTGTAGCCATGGCAGCAACTTTTACCATGAAAACTGATTCTTAAGAAAGTATTTAATGCTGTTTATTTGGATCAATTTAGAAATTGCCCTTTTTTGAAGGTGACCAAATCTCTAGGCAGAAAATGCCAGTGAGGCCTTTTACAGCAAATCAATGCATGGAAACTGCTGGTAGAACTACATGGAGCTAATGCCAGAGATATATTCCCCAGATCCAGCTGTTGGCACTAAAGGAGGAGGCTGGAAACCTACAGTCCAAGGAGGAGGAAGAGAACTCCAAAGGCATCCTAGAATGGGTTGAGCCCTCTTATAAGGTACCTGCATCCTTCCCCTCACAGTGGAAGCCAAATTTTGCCTAACACAGACCTGTGTTTAGAGGAGACCTGGAAATGGATCCTGTGAAATGGATTGGCTGCTCAGGTAACATGAGACTGAGCAGATGAAACCACTGGGATCGTTTTTCCTTTTAATCATCTAGTTCTGTGGCATTGGAAATAGTTGATGTGGGCAGTTGCTCATGCGGGAAAACAGGGAAAACTTTGAAGGGCAGCAGGGTCAACCAAGCGCCCAGGTTATCCGGCAGGTTTGTCACGATGGGGCAGGTCCTGCAGGTCAGGACCACGCTCCACAGAGGCACCCAGGGTCAGAAATGCCCTGGGATGGCCAAGGCTGTGGAGAGCTGGAGACCTGCACTGCTGCTGCATGGCCAGGGCAGGGGCTGGAATGGGGCCCTGGCCCATGGGCCGGTTGGGGGAGGTCCTAGAGGAGGTCAAGCAAGGCCAACAGGGCCTGTCAGTGCACTAAGGACCCCGGCAGTAGCTTGGCTGTAAATGCTCAAGGATTCCAGCTTTATCAGATTTCATTAAAACTAACAGGATGAAATCATACCTATTCATAATGTGTCTCGTCCTCCTTTTTTAAAATTTAGAAGTCTCTCACTGTAAGCAGAGCATTGAGAACAGCTGCAAGAACGGCTTGTTATGAGGAACCCAACCTGCAGTGCTGTAGGCTACTGCAATTACCTAAATCTTTACCACTGCTGCAAATTACTCCTGTTTGTCAATGCCCCATCCTGTCCAATCCATGATATATTGTTATCATTGCCTTTGGATTTGAATGTTCCACAATGCTGCATTTGTTGCAGAAGGAATCTATTAAAAGACAACATGAAATTTAGAGAAGACTTTTGATTACAGATAGCCTGTGCAACACTACATTAACACTCATCAGTCTTCACTAATTTATTCTTGCTCCCTTGCAATACACGTGGAGACACTGTGTAAACAGGAACTCAATCAGAATGAATGATGCAGTTTCATTCCTCAAGCACAGTAGACAGATTCTCACTCCATAAATTGTTCTATTTGTAAATTATCCTATAGGTTAATATATCTTTAGAGCCTGAAGGGACTTCTGGCATCATCTAGCCTGTATTAACTCTTGTATAACCCCAGCATGTATGAGGTGTACAATTTTATCCAGTGACTCCTAGCAAAGATGAAATTATTCCCCTAAACTTAGTGCAGTTGGGGATCTCCGAGGGGAAAACTATGAATGAGATAAATAATCTTTTGCCCTTAAAAATTACTTCTAAAAGGATATTTCCTTGGTATATAAATCACCAGTAGTTAAAGGCAGATTACATTTATAATAAATTATAGATGTTAGATCTTATCAAAGTGATTTCAGGCTTCACTCCACAAAGGCACTTAAGAGTGAATAGCTTTGTAGGTAACTCATTAATTGCCTTGTAGGTGTCTGTGGGATCACTCCTGGGCTTCCAACAGAGCCTGCATGTAAGAGCTTGCTAGAATAACTCTTACAAAATACATCTATATACTCTGACTGAATACATCTATAAAACAGCACCAGGTGAGCTTCAGTGTGAACTAAAACTCCAGACTCTAATAGCTGCACTGCAGCAAAATACCTTCAAGGCAGGTCTGGAAACATTATGGTGTCTATATATCACACCCAGCTGATTTCAACTTGTCTGTGAGCACGGTGATATCCCATTTTAAAAAATCAACCCTATGACATGTTACATGGCTTGAAAATCTTGGATTTTGCTATCAGTAATCACAAAATGATGCTCATTTCTGTAGCATATGGCAAGAAATAGCTGGTGTCTGTGGTATATACTGAGCAAAGACTGGCTTTTAAATGGTGACTACAGCAGCTGTGGATATTTGTTTAGCTGAAGCCACCTTCATTTACCTGCCTTTCGAGAAGACAGTATTGTCACAACAGCTGTGTCATGTCATAAACCAACTTCAAAACAACAATAATTGGAATCCATGGGAAGCACCTGATACTTTCAGGAAAATACAAAATTGTGTCAAAGCACATCAAAGTAAAGTAAGTTGTACAACAAGAAAGACGTCAAAGTAATATCAATATAGACAAAGAAGAAGGTGAAAGATTAAATGCAACAAACATTATTGCCAGCTTTTGGAAATAACTGCAGAATATACAGGTGACTGAAAAAAATTAATTGGGACACTGGGAAAAGAACAAATTAGCTCTCTAGGTATGAGCAAGGGAGCTAACTAAAACTAACAACGCTGAATAATGCAGCTTCAAGGTGTACTTTATAGAATCTGTACAATAGTGAGCTGATTTTGAGATATATTCAGATACACCATTATCCAGTCCATATCTTAAAGAACATCCTTTATTTCCTTGATTTTTTCCACAGGTTTGTCCCCGCCTCTGATGCTAAAGATTCTATTATCCTGAGATCTGAATCAACTACTTAAGCCTCTAAAGATCTCACTCAGAGCAGAGCCTGAAAAAAAACCTATAGTACCTTAGCAGTACTAATGACAAAGCTCCTCCAAAACCAGGAGAGCTATTTGTCTTTCCTCATCTCCTAAGGTGTCAGTGAATGGGATACTTGCACTAAAATTTTGAAGCAGACTTCTCAGTTAAGACTTTATCAGCTAAGGTCCTTCCCTACACCTCTGTTTTTGCAGTTATAACTTGAAAAGAAATTATGTTCCAAACTTCTAGAAAGGCTTTTTAGTGGCTATGAAGACAATAAAGTGATACCTACAGTTGGCTTACTGAGGAGCAAAAGGAATGCCTTCACTGAGTGAAACAGCCACCCGCACCCCACAGGCAGCAGCAGTGCACAGGGTGCTCCTGAAGGGAATCTTTGGTTTAGTTAAATTTGAAGGGAATTCAATCTGTGTGCTCCAAGACCAATTTTTGATGTGAACCAAAGCATGCTAAGGGGGCAATTGCTGCTAATGCACATTCCTACTTTGCACTAAAATATCACTGGCATATTGCCTGTGGGCACCAGCCTGCTGTGCTGGGTTCAGAAGCTGAGCAGCGAGTTAATGCTTCTGGCACGACTTGAAAACAGGTTTACTAAGGCTCTTTGGGATTTCTAATGTAAGTTCAATACTCAGAGGGAAAGATCAGGCCTTCAGGTGTTTTACTGTAGCGAGCTGCTGTTGAGTTCTGAGTGCCAAGGTAGTCACAGAAGACTTCAGCAATATCTTTGAAACTAGAAAAAGAAATCAATTCTCTTCAAGTTTTGTACAGAAACTGAAAGTCTCATAAAGTATCTGAGTTGAAAAATTTGAAAAAATTAGGATGGAGACAAGAGTGTGAGATTGAAGTACATGGGCATGCAAAATATTAGGAAAACTGAGGAAACCACTGCAAGGGCTCACTTTCTCACTATAAAATGCAGCAGAACTTGGAGGACTGAAATCTTTGGCTGAAGGATACAAACACAGTGAAGACCAGAGGTGCAAAAAACCATGAGTGACCTGGTTTGAACTTTGAATTCCAAAAAGGAAATCAGCGATACAGAACAGAAACTTCTCCAGTAACAGTAGGTCCTACAATCTTCTTAGCCCACATCTGTTTCCTGCTGTAAGTTTCTGTTTTGGCACTGAAGCATGCCAACTGCCCAAACAATTGTTTTGTGCAGATACAATCTAGACACCAGCAGGGTTATAAACATTTTTGGGGTTTTGGCATTTGGTTGGTTCTAAAAATGATTTTCCTGGCTTTGCAAAGACTAGTCCATGTCCAAACAGGTGGCACATAGAGTAAAAAAGGCAGAGCAAGTTACACACAAAGCAGTATCACATGAAGCCCTCTTGTCTGCCTTGTCCTGTAGAGTTTCCTGTACCAGGATGCCCCTCATGCCCCCTGTGCAGCAGGATCAGACCAGTACATTTATGCAGCGGGTTTCTAGCTGCAGTTCTCTGAGACACTGTGTTTTCAGGACATGTTTTCAAATACAAACATCACTCTCCTACCACGGCTAACTTGAATGTACCTTAGCAACATGCCCAAAAATGAGAAGCCTCGGGCATACAGACAAGTTACCAGGCAGTGACAAGTCGCTGTGTGTCAGCTACCCTGCAGTAGCTATCTGCACTGATGCTGGTAAATGTCTGCAAGGAAAGACTTGTGGCTGTGATTTGCTTCTGCCACAGACTGTGTGCACAGTTGCAGCGCATCAGCTGATAGGAGGTCATTTCTTTCCCACTTTCATCCTGCCTGTGCTGCCTGTAGTATTTTGCTGGCTGATTTGACAGGCCTGTGCAGACACAGGCAGTGGATGGCTGGAAGCTTGTTTCTATAATTTCCCACTTCGCTCCTGTTTGAAGGACAGCATGGCAGTGTGTATACACAGGCGTGGGTCTGGCAGCCACTGGCTGGCAGAGGGCCCAGGGAAGCACCCATGGAGTGGGAAGAAAACATTGACTATGATATAGTGGTTGGGCAGAGGTAGGAAAGAAGAGGGCATAGAGAGAAAAATTATGCAGATGTTTCTCAGTGGAGTGAGGACAACAAGGGTTCATAGAGGATGGAGGATAATAGCTGATAGTGTGATTGTGGTTCTGAGGGCATTGACTCAAAACAAAGGAAAAAGCTGTCATGTCAAGCAGGACCCTCGCCTCACTCCCTACAAAAGCATAAAGATATTGGGAAGAGAAAGAAACAAAACCTGCTTGTTCTCTTTCTGTTTTTTTCTTTTTCTCTGAAGGCTGGTACAGTACAATAAGAAATTTAGAAGCACACTGAAAAGAGATTTCAGCGAAGTGCCTTCTCTGAGAACAACCTGTGAATTAACTTCAAGACTGAAGTTCAAAAATATTTTACTGCTGTACCTCTTTTTACACCAAAGGCTTCCTACAACTACTCAGCTTTTCAAATGAGCTTATTTCAAAGCTTACAGTATTACCTTGTTATAGTTCCCATTTGAGCCTAGTTAATGTTTGCAATAATAAGAAAATAAATTGTTTCAGCTAGAAAATAGCTACTGCAGATATTTGCTTGCATTGTAAAAATGATTGGGTCAAAGAACAACTTCCCCAGAGGGAAAAAAATAAAGAGATCCAAATAAAACCAGAGACGTAAACAGAAACATGCATCACATCTCTATCCTGGCAACCAGCATGAGGGTTCAACAAATCTGCACCAAATGACATCCAGCTCAAGGTCCAGCATTTTGCCTTTATTATGTAGCTTTTTTGATTAAAGCTTTGGAGTTTTTTCGCTGTCATGTTTTCAGTGATTGAGACATGCCTTTCACAAATTAAAATGTACTTTTTTCTTAAAAATGCTGGCATTTGATTGCTGGCAGGTCACATGTATTTCAACACAAAAACTGGCACTCTTTTCTTACTTGACTATATAAAACAGCACAGATCAAACCAAGCAAAGTCCCATGGGAACAATAGACAGGGAAACACACACACTCCAGAATTTGCTGGATTATTTATAAAATATCATGACTTTAAATAGGTGGTTTCTGTAGCAGCTCATGGAACCTCTGTATATCTGAGATTCATGTTGTTTCCTTTTTTTTTTTTTTTTACATTTTATCTCCTGGGTTTCTTAAAATATAAATTGGATATTTCTGCTTGTTTGCATTCCCTCCCCAAACACCAACAAAATTTCAGGAATTGGCACTAGCACTTTGGATGCATAAAGAAGCAACTTTTCAAATTAAACCATGCAAAATTTAATTTCTCTTGGGGTCTTAGTAACCACAATATCTTTCAAACATAAGGTACAAAGCTTAATTTCAAAAAAAGAAGAAAAAAGGCTTCAATTTGTACGTCTGCCTTATTCCCCTACTAAAGGCAAGATCTCAAATTCTCAAAGCAACAAAGGTAGAGGCAGCTATTTAGTTATCTGAATTTGTTTATCATCATTGTTTATTATTTACATCCCAGTGGCATTGTATGATACCCAGTGCAGTATAGATGAAGACAGTCCTCTGCATCACAGCTTACAGAGATAACAGTAGCCAATAAGACAAAGGAAGAGCAGGATGGTCTCAATCTCTCAGCCTTTGGTGTTCATCACCTTTAAAAGAATGGCATTTGTGCTCAGAATTCTTGGTCATGCGTCTACCATGGAAAAAAGTGATAGTAAAATGTTTAAGTAGCTAGACACTTTTACAGACTTCAATGGAGACATAATTTCAGCACTTCTAACTTCCCTGTTGTATGTGGAAAACGCAGCGCATTAGTTACAAATGTGGGCTGCATGTTTGTGGGAATCCTAAAGGCTGAAAGACAGCAGAAAAATAAAACAAACACAATTTATTACTAGATAAACTAGAAAGTACCTAGTATTATGAAGGCTGTTCTCACAAACTTTAGGTGTACAAGTCATGATTTCAAATATTTGAGGTTGCAGGCTTTGCCCCTGCATTTTTTACTGCTGCCTGTGAGTAGAGCAGCAGTTTTAGACTAGAGCAGCATCATTAGCATGACTTTATGTTATTCTGCAATATGTCAAGAGCATATTGCTCTTGACATATTGCAGAATATGTCTTAAAATCTGCATCTTTGAAAGTATGAATCAGCAAAATTCTCACCTTTTTCTTTTACTGTTAGAGAATGGCTAAACAAAATACAAGAGTAATCCAAAAAAAACCCACAGATGATAAACACTCAGTTGAATTGGTTGGTTTCTGGTTTACAGGTTCTTACATTCTGCTCCCACCAGTGGGAGGATCAGATATGGTATAGATAAAAAAAACTTATTTGAAAAATAATTCACAGTTCATTTATGGTGGGAATCGGTTGTTTCTTACCCCTCAAGATGTTTCACTTGGTTGCTTAAACAAAAGAGGAACAATTCTTCTGGATATAGGAGAAGGATATTACACTTTTTCATAAACTCCTTTTCTCATCACTTTTCCCTTTCTACCTTTGCTATGTACCACTCTGTCTTGTGGGCTGCTATTTAGTTAAGAGAAGATAGATATACTTTGCTGCAGAACACATTACTATGAGGAAAAGCCACATAAACACTAACTGTGCGGAAGAGAGGACTGAAGAAAAGCAACTCAGAGTCAAGCGGTGTAATGAATCTCCATGGGAAACATATGTAATTAATTAAACATT
Organism: Pyrgilauda ruficollis; assembly: GCF_017590135.1. Classification (NCBI taxonomy): domain Eukaryota; kingdom Metazoa; phylum Chordata; class Aves; order Passeriformes; family Passeridae; genus Pyrgilauda; species Pyrgilauda ruficollis. The sequence continues at coordinate 3,855,650 of NW_024529932.1, forward strand.
GAAAGAGAAGACTAAAAGCTGCCAGCTGGGTCATCGAGTAACAATAAAAAACCAATAAAACAATAAAAAAAGATCCAAGAGGCCAACTCACCAACTCAGTGAGTGAGGGCAGCTTCTCTGTTCAGCTAAACCAGAGATTACTTTCACTGCTACCCTAATACATCTCAAGAATCTGCGGGATAAAATCTGCTCAAAAGCTTAATTCCCCCTCCTGTCAGAACTTTCTCAGATTCTGCCTTTCATATGTTCCTCCCTCCCCAAGCCACTGTGGCCTTAAATGCCTCCAGACTGAGCTCTATTATGCATTCTAGCTGAGCATACCTAGTAAACAGATACATGAGCCAAACTAATGATCGGGTTTATAAAAACCTGCTGCACTGTCATCTCCTCCCTTCTCACACATACCACCTGTTCTCCAGCTCATCTGGTTTGGAGTGTTTTTTCTCCCATCCATCTGTTACACCTTCCACTGTCTTCACTGGTAAGCCCTGTGTTGCATCATTGTATAGTAAGCAATACAAAATTATACTTGCCAGCACTGAGTTATTAATGAAGTTAGCAGAAGAGGGATAATAACAGGATCCTGGCTCAGTACAATTTTCACCTGAACCAGCTGAACACATTTACCTAAAGGAAACAAAGGCCGCTCTTCCAGAATTTTATGTTTTCACAATTTTTATTCATGGCACAATTAACCATTTCTACTATTATAGACAGTGCTGGACACTTTTATTTGAACAGCAGTCTGTCTTTCCTGCACTGAGCAGTAAAGCACTGACCTCATGGTAGGGAACAGCAGACAGGCTTGCTTTTGCTCTGTAGAGGCAACAGCTCCCTGCAATGCTGTAATAAGCATGCTGTGACAACCAGTAATGACACCAGCCAGAAGACATCTGAAAAACACTGCAGTAATGTTGAAGTGAACAAAATATTTAACTCTGCAATTTCTTTACAGGGAACCCAGGTCGGCTGCTTGCTGAAAGCAGGACCCTGGGACAGTGACCACTTAGGTGTGCAAAAAATTTTTCTTTGGAGGTTTTAGTTCCTTCTCTAGAAAGCAGAAGACTATCCCTTGCATGTCACACATGATGTATGCTTGCACAGATATGTATTGAAATATGTCTCTATAAAGTAACCTGCCTTTCTCCATCTCTCCCAGTCAAGAGAGATGGAGAATGCATGTTCATCACACAGCCAATGTGCCAAGTAAGCAAGTGGAGTATTTGTAACCCTCCTCTTTTACCTAAAAGAGCTTAAGCTATGCATATTTTCTTTGTTTTATACTCCCATGCTACATTTGCAGGGAGGAATTTCTCCTTTCCTGTCTGCATGTCTTTGATTTATGGAGGAACTAACCATTTCTTTTAACTTTGACCTTAATTCTAAATCAATCTGACTGTTTGAGCAGATGTCTTTGATTTATGGAGGAACTTTTAACTTTAACATTTCTTTTAACTTTGACCTTAATTCTAAATCAATCTGACTGTTTGAGCAGGGGTTGAAAAAGGCTAATGAGGAAAAACACAGCAGCTTTCTAGAACCTGTGTCTATCCAAGCATTTCACTCCGCACTGGCTGTTGTCACAGCCAAGTAAATCCCAGTTATCTACTCCCTTACCACCTTAAGAATGTATCCTACAAAAGAATCATGATCAGGAAAATAACAAACTGCTACGTTTAATCTCCCCATCCATGCACTGAATCCCAACAACCTTAAAGTTAAAAAATACTTCTTGATTTCTGGGCTTGATGTCTAAGGCAGCACTTCATCAGAAACCTGCTCAAAATTTTATAAACAGAGAGAATAGAACAAAGGGCCTCCAGACTCCAAGGACTGGCTGAATTCTCCCTTACAGCAATTTTGTGATCCATGTTTACATTTTTCATACAGAGCTACTGGCACTTTTGGAAGTTCAGTTTACACCTTGACAGCTCCAGCTGTCAGGTCAGTGCTACAGAAAAGAGAATCTGAGAGGGTCAGGGCCTTCTCTCCATGTCTTGGTTGTTTCAAAAAGTCTGTAGCCAGTTATACAGAAATAGAATGCTCCCTTCATGAAGTACAGCAGTACAGACCATTTCCTCTTAATTAGTGAGGACATACGGACTTTTGACACCCTCTTTCTCATGTGTTCCATCCCGTTTGCATCAGAGATTTCTGTTACTTTTCGCATGGCTCTCAGTCAAGATTTTCAGACTTCTTTTATTCTCATTGTAAAGACAGACAAGCAGATTGCTCCATAGGAAAATGCACATGAAATAAAATGTGCTTTCCCTGAAGCATACAGCCTGCTCCATGGGGAAAAAAAGCTAAATGCCTCTGCACTGCCAATAATACAAAAGAAAGTACCACAAAAGAGAAGTAACCTGTTCTACAAACTACTGGCACAGACGCAAGTATTGCTCTGTGCAGGTATCCAAAGTGCAACACTAGAGTCAAATACGTATCTGCCTGCAGCTTTGCCAGAGTTACAACAGCAATGCTTTTGTCTCCTCTGCTTTCTTTAATTAGTGTCACATCCATTACTGAGCTGCAGCAAAACTGACATTTTGGGAAACAATGCCTGGGTCTTGCTAATCAGAAGGAGAGCTGTAAATCTTGCAAGGAGAGTGGTTTTAATTTGTGCCTATGGGATTCTGATATTGAAATACTGGTCTTAAATATATGCTCCATGGGGAGTTACTGCTGCACATTAATTCTGAACTTACCAGTCGTTGAGCTGCAGTAAGAACAAAAAAAAGAGTGATGAGTGACATAACACTAAGTGACATAACACTAAGTGACATAGCACCAGGAATGCTGTAGCAAATGCAGGAGCGCACTCACCCTGAAGCACACCACACCAATATTCACCCCATACACACACACAGCCTGTACTATCCACTTGGAGAAGGAACCAGCTTCAGAAGCCCAGCTTCACCAGAGATCCACTCCTACTTAAACAGAGAGATAGTTACATGGAACAGCAACACAGCCCATCAGAGAGACTTGAGAGGTCACCATCCAATGTGCCACTTAATGCCTTGTTTTCCTTCTTTGGCTATAATGACTCATACTGGAACATTTCATTGAGTCATCTTCCATGCAGCCTGTTACCACAAAGAAAAAAAAAAAAAAGTCAAATTAACTTAGGAAAGTTTTCTGAAGTGCTTCTGTCCAGCTTAACACAATTTTTGATTATGCAGCTTCCTATTGTTTTTGTGAGGTGACATGAGATCATCATGATTCATTCAAGTTGTCCATGTTTCACTACATTACTGCTGGAAATGGCACTCCAGAATGCAGATACCCTTCAAATTCCATAGTCGATGGAAAAATTTCCACACCATATTTAGAAATTCTCAAATCCCTCTTTGCTGTGGCCCTTCATAGAGGAACTTTTCCCAGCTGTAAGATAGATTGCTGCTTATTTTTTAAGATGCAGTAAGACAGTTTAAAGGTCTGTCCATTCTTTAGAAGTCTTGGTAATATACATATCATTACATTTTTGCTTTTAAATAAGCCTGTAAAAGTATGTAAAAATTCAGATTTCCCACATTTTATATGCAAAATATTTCTAATACCAAATGGTAGCAAAAACATATTTGGTAAATGCAAAACTACAAGGAAGTCTCAATTGGATGGAGACAGAAGCTCTCCTTTTTGCATGAGATAAATATTTATATTCATATAAGCTTCAATTATGATTCATAAATATCTCAGCATTATTAGCATCCTTGTAGCAGCTTCCTGAGGCATGGTAATGCTACCATGTCTGCTTCAGAGAGGAGGAGCTGAAACACTGAGGTTCATCTCATAGAACTTTTGGTTTCTTAATCTGAATTATTAACCTGGGTTCCTCTCATCACGAAGCAAAAGAGAAGAAATCACTTTCAGAGTGACTGGTCTAAAGTAAGCCAGTTGAAATTATACTCAGACATTATCTCACCCTAAACTAGATACACAGAGAAACTGGAGGGCTAGAAGATACAAGACACTAATTTTGTTCCTGTGCATAGGGACTTTGTTAACAAAGTATGCAGCAAAACATTATTTTTCATATTTCTCAAAAGTCAAGACCACATCTTAAATATTGAGTAACATAAAATAGTGGGCAAGACAATAAAATAAGCATTTGCTAAAAATCTTCTTTGATGGATTTGATGTAATATGGAAACTGCAAGATTAGTTTAACCTATCAATAATTCTATAACACAACTATTACAGATGCAGACCAAAGTAGCTTGTTTGAAAATGCTTGATAGGTACAATGATGTATGAAAAACTTATTACGTATGAGAATGGTAAATCTAGTGACAGGGCTGAATACTATAAACAACTCAAAATTGCATGCAGCAAGTCATCAAACACATAGGTAGATCATGTAGTTGTTTTTTTTCTTTTTAATCCACTAGAACAGAAAATTAAGCAGGAAGGTCAAAAACCAGTCTGGATTTCTTGACTAACATGTACCAACTAATCAACTAAAAATGAGGATTTAAGGAACCATCTTGTTAATTTGTCAAACATAATTTTATTTGTTTTTCTTTATTTCTATTTCCTTGAAATATTCCCATGTCACAAATCTTTCCTGGAGCTTCAGCATGAAATATATCATCTTTCAAGTAATACAAGGGCCGGAGCAATGAGCTAGCATCCAAAGAGAAAAGAGAGAATGAAGCCACAAGAGCATAGTTGAGTTTTAAGTGTGTTGCAGTCATCTTATAAAATTCTCATCAGTTTGACTAGTTACACTGTAGTTTTTCCCCAAGATTTCTTTTCCAGAAGAAATGAAGTGTGATACTGTGAGTTGTGTTCAAAGTCAGCTGCTATCGCTGATTTCAGTAGAACTGTTCAGAGTGTAAAGCTAAGTGCAGAATTGTGGTCCATCTTGTACAGCTAAATGAAAACAGGTGTTTAGAACAGACAGAAAAAGGGTGGCCAAACCATAGGTCTATTCAAACTAGTATTAAATGTATTCCACATTTTGGAAGCTGAGTCACAGCCAAAGTGTTTTGGCTTTTTTTAAGTGAATGATTTTATTTATTTCACTTTTACAATGATTTGACAATAACAAAGGTAATAAATTATGAATTTCAGGCAAAGTTCTGGTTTCTGCTGGACTTGTTTTTGTATGCTGTGGTATAGCTGAGAAACACATGAGGAATATTCCTTCTTTTTCTTTACCAAACCTGGCTGGTTTTCAACATTTGTATTTATTCTGAAATCAATTCAGATTGACTCACTTCTAATGAGCCCGCTCCTACATCTACAATCTTAAGGAGGAACCAAAATGCTTTAAAATAAATGTATTCCAAACCTTGCTTACTCTGGTAACCAGGGTCTACATAGTGTACAGGCAAGGAAATGTCAAAGCACTGAAATAAAAGACCAAAGTCAGTCTGTAGAACTAATACACAACTACGCCACAGCAGCTACAGAATCAAAAGAAAAAGAAAAAAAAAAGGCATAGCAGAGTGTTCCTATGGTTTAGATGAGTGGTTCCAGGCAGCTTGTCAATACACTGGCTGTAATATCTCTCGCACTCTTTCTACGTGATGGAAAGGCATACACGAATATTTAGGTCAAATAAATAATACATATCTCATAAATAGTACAAACCAGTGGGCATGTCCCTGGAGGTCTCAGTTTAGTGGCCAACATTTGTATCTTGAAAACGGATGCAAGTGTGCTTTAACATTTTGTATCAAGATGTTCTGGTTTGGGCTGGGGTAGAGGAAATTTTCTTCACAGTAGCTGGTGCGGGGCTGTGTTTTGGATTTGTGCTGTAATAACATAGGGACGTTTCGGTTACTGCTGAGCAGGGCTTACACAGGGTCAAGGCCTTTTCTGCCTCACCCCACCCCACCAGCCAGTGGGCTGGGGGTGCACAAGGAGCTGGGAGGGGACACAGCAGGGACAGCTGACCCCAGCTGACCAACGGGGTATCCCTGAGCACGTGGTGTCATGCTCAGCATAAAAACTAGAGGGAAAGTTGGCTGGAGGCTCCTGCTCAGGGGCTGGCTGGGCACTGGTCATTGTTTTTTTATTTGCATCACTTATCTTGCTAGGGTTTTATTAATCTCTTTTATAAATTATCTTCTTTTTCATGACAAGTTATCAATATTATTATTATTATTTTATTTTATTTCAATTATTAAGCCATTCTTGTCTCAGTCCAGACGTTTTCTCACTTTTCCAGTTCTCTTCCCCACCATCCTTCTGGCAAGGGTGGGGATTGAGGGACCAGCTGTGTGGTGCTTAGTTGTCAGCTGGGGTTAAACAACAATACAAGAGCACCAGTGATCTAGTGATTTATATAATGTTCCTCCCTTTTTTTTTTTTAATATCCATATCCAGAAGGATGCACTTAGCAAAACAAGACAAAACCAAAACAAACAAAACAACAACCAAAAAAAAAACCCAACAAAAAACAAATAACTAAATAAACCCCCAGGAAAATAAAAATCAAGGGAACACATTCCAGGCATAAATGAAAATACACTGGGTCAGTTACAGGTTGCTAGATCATTTTCTCTCATAAATAGGTCTCTTACCTACTCTTGTCTAGTTACTGAGTAGTCCAGAATTTTCCTCTTTCACTTGCCACAGGTTTGAATTCTGAAATATAGACTAAAATTAGGACTATAAGATTAATCACTTATAGAAGGGTACATAAAAGCATGGCAAATTAGAAATCAAAACACAGACAGAGAGGTGAAACCCTCCACCAGTCTGAGACCAACAACTGTGCATTCCAGCTTCTATTATAATATGTATTCATTTTTTCTTTACAACATATCACACATTTTCCTATTCATTATCTGCTACCTACTATCAGGGATGACCATGTGCTCTCTAACTCATTGCTTTGCTTAATAATGCACTTGCTATATCTTCTTGTCTCACTTACTACACTTGTCTCATTTCCAAGCACCCATTTCAAGCAGCTAATTACAGTCATAATTGGGGCACTTTCAGACCAGCATACATGCCTTGTGTTTACCAGATGGTGGATCCAGATCTCCCTGTCTTGTGTGTACTCAGCAAACAGATATAACCACAGTCCAACATTTTGGAAACCTGTTTTAGATCAATGTTGCATCAGTATGTCACTGAGAACTGACTTGGCCTACATCAATATAAGGTAGTTCTGCTTAACCTATTTCATACTGAATTTCCCCAAGAGCTGCTCTGATACTAAAAGACTCTAGACCAAATATTACAAAGATTCTAACCCCCAAAAGGTGTAATCTTCTGCAGCTTGCCTATCTGAATTTTAAGAGTGCTATGACAATTAAGGGCAATAACAACTTCAAGGTCCTGACATTAGATGCACCACTCATGATCTAACACATCTGCAGCTCAGAGTATCACAGCTTTTGTACTCACAGCTTGTCCTGCTCAGCACACAAATAATAATGTAATCACAAGCTAATATCAAGCTGACAACGAATAGCCATAGAATTAGTCAAAAACATCTAAGAAGAAGAAAAACATACTTAAACTAGAATGCTTACAGTTCATGGCTTGGAGCATTTCTGCCATAGGAACTTTACAGTTGCAAGGATGTAAGCACAGGTATATTTACTTTTTCCATACAATAGCCATTATACAGGAGTTCAGAAACTTCTCATGTTACAGCTGGTCAGCATTTTACTCCTTCATCTGGCCACTTAGCTACCTTCTGTGCTGTTCTGTGTGCTATAAACCATCCCTGTGCCACAGAGCTTTAGGAAGAAAGATGGAAAGAAGAAACGTACCAGTCACTGCATCCATAAATGTGGACAGAGTATTGTTACAGCTTCTGGTCAGGCCATTTCTGTAGTGGTTATTGGCACATACAGCAGTTCTCCTGGAAATAGCTGGAACCTGAAGGATTACAGCAGCCTTTGTGGCAAGCCTGTTAAAAACAGAGCTAAACAAAGCAATAAAGATACAAAAAGCAAGGCTAGATTCTTCAGTGCTGGGAATGAGTTTGCTACAGTGTTAACCTATGAGTATGGACTAATTTTACACAAAGGCACTGGAATAGCATTACTTTAGATTCAGAAGTGGTGCTTTCCTCAGGGAAGGCTCCCAGGAGAACCACTTACAATGATTTTTGTCCCACCCCCCTTTCCTCTCAAGCCTGTGAAGAAGTGCTGTATTTCTACCCCTGCCAGAGAGAGAAAAATGAGAGGAAAATCATTCTACCAGGCTTGAAATCCCCAAATGCTTTTAGTGGTTGTAATTTCCCCAGTGAGCAATTTTTAGCAGAATGAGCAGATAAAATTACACTGCAAACCATCAGACTGAAGGATAGAATCTTCATCATAATCAGGCATCATTCTAGCAACCATTTCATCTCAGGAATTCCTTGCATATTCATCCCTCTTAAAGGCAAGGGGACAGAGGTCTCTGAATAGATGCTGTACTCAGGAGTTCCTCCTACATTTTATTGCAACAGAAACAGTGGCTGTATTTACAGGGCCTGTATTTGCTGTTCCATGAGGGTAATCCAAGGCAGCCCAGTGTTCCCAGGGTACAGCAGCTGTACAGTTGCACTGTTTGCACCATCGCTGCACCAGCCCTGCATTCCCAACCAGGACTGTGGGATTATTAAATACCAAATATGAACAGATGCAAAATACAAGTACAAATATGAACCCAAATATGTACAGGTGACATTGAGCAGTTACAGATTTGCAATCATGTAAATGAAATCACGATGAACCACCAGCTCTGTCCATCACACTTTCCTGCTGGTCCTCAATCTGTCTTTCAAGTACTATTTTTTATTTCATATGACTGCTGTGAAAAATGATGGCTCTTATAAATCTTCACAGGTTCAGATACTTAATCACACACCTCCTGCATCTATGACCAGGGTAGCAGCCCTATAGACCTGGATTTATAAGGCCACATTTCAATTACCAGCTCTATGGTCACGTGTTTTACCATTCTTCTTTCCTTCACAGTTTCTAAATGTCAGATGTATAAAATATTTGACATTTAGGGAAATACCAGCATTATAACAAATATGACAATACACTAATTTTCAGACAATACATGCTAGTAAGCATGTAATTTTCAAGATTTAATTTCAACCCTAGTACTCATATTTTAAAATCACCAATTTGAAAATTTAAATTAGAACAATTGCTAGTATAAAAAAAAATAATTATAAGCATGATCACTGAACCAAAAATAGGAGTGAGTTATAATTAGCATGCCAGCATATAAATGCCATAGTAGGAACTGATACTGGTTACAAATAATGATTTGTGAATAGATATGTTCTCTGTGAACTTCAGAAATCTGTAACTCAGAATTATTCTCATTACAGAAATTGGTCATCTTAGGTGAAAATATGAAATTACAGAAACTGGTCATCTTAGGTGAAATACTTCTATGGATGAATGATCCAGGAAAATCAATCACTTTTATGGCCACAGAAAGAGGTTGTTCTGGGTCATTGACCAGATAGTAAAATATTAGAAGCCTGTGATCTAGTTTATAATTCATGATAGGCTATAGTTAGGCCTACAGATATTACAAAACCCTTTCTTCTCCTGAAACAGAAATTGCTTTAGAGACCTCTGCAGCTTTCAGAGTTTAAACATCCAGTCCAACGATTTTGTTAATACATGTCTCTAAATTAAAACATTTTTGAAGAAATTGTTTATTCTTATTTGAGATGGGCATCCCAAAAGAAAGCAAACCTAGCTCTTAAAATTTCAGTATTGCTGTATTGTCCAAAAAGTACAATAATAACTTTTTTCAATTACTATTTGTTTAACAGAAGAGTGGGAGTGAATGTAAGATGAATCAATAGGAAACAGAGGTTCTAATTTTTACCACAGCTCTGCCTTTGAAAGGGAATCCTGAAAGCAATCAAAAAGAAGCTCACGTGTTGATGTTTCATTATCTGTCACTGGGATCATGGTCTGCTGTCTAATGTCCAGCACCAGCAATAATAGTAATAACAGTTTTTTTCTGTGTACAAATTTGGTCTGTATTAGCCAAATGAGAAGATGCTGCCTAAACAGCTCAGTAGCAAAAGCAGTCAGAGGAGCAGGAGGATTCTGAAGAGGCTATTTCTTTAGATATCACAAAAAATAATTTAAAAATATCTCTGTTTTGTACAAAATAAGAACACTTTTAGAAACATGATACACAGAAGTATAATGTAACAAGTATACCCAGCTACATACGACACAGAGCACACACAGCACAAAGATCAAATAAAACTCAGAAATCATTGAGATTCCTAACATTAAGGACTAAAGTATATCTTTGAATCAACAAGTCTGACCTCTGTAATAGCACATCTAATAATTCTTTCATTTGAATTAATCAGTCAACAGCTTAAACAGTCATTTGAGAGGGGATAATTAGGTGATGACAAAGATGTTTTACAGGACACACATGCCAAGTGTCAAAGGAAGTGTTCAATAGGTAGCAGAGGATGGCTCCAGAAGCTCATTACAGGTGATGAACACATCTCAATACTAAATTTAATGTTTCCTGGAGGGTATTGGAAGTATATACTTCATATTTGAAGTTATATACTTCAAAATATTATACTTTCATATTTGAAGTTTGAGAGGTCACAGTCAATGGAAGGTTGTTAAGAGAGGATTAAATTGTTAAAAGCAATGCTCTTGGTAAGTGACCTCTGCAAGCAGCATTTTGGATGGTTATCAGCTGGAGAAGGCTCCATTTGCTGAGGTTGGATAGAATCGTGCCTCAGTGATGGAGGACTGGGCAAGACTTATAACTGTGCAGGGGGTCGAGAAAGGCAGTGTCATAAACTAAAGGACAGAGCTTGAATCTGAATACAAAGAGACAGGGCTGAGTTGGAGAATAAGAGAATAACCTATGAAAAATAAGTAGGGTGGTGAACACTGACCAAGGCAGGAAATGACTTGGAAAGTCAGGTAAAGAGGTGAGACTAGGCATGCCACTCTAGGGAAGTTTAACATGGCTAAATGTGTTCCCTTTTAATAAAGTGGGATGAATAGCTTCTGCTCCCGTCCAGAATGCTTTCTTTCACTCATGCATTCCCTAAGGAATACATACACACACACACACACACACACACACACACACACACACACACACGTATTTCCTTTTTATGAAGGTGACTGGCTGGAAAAAAAAGCAGTTTTTAACTTGTCTTTGTTGTGATGTCTTGGTAGAAAACTTAAAAGCAGTTCTGCTACTGCTGCTCTATAGACATGGTCATATGTGGTACCCATATTAATATTTAAGATTTGAGAGGTCTGGCTAAGAAGTTTATAGTAATTAAAAGAATATTCCTTTCAAGTAAAAACTAACAGTGATGGCTTCCAGCTCCCCACTTTTCCACACCATCGCAGATAATTAAACTTCTGTCTGACCTGTCCTAAACTGCATTTGCATTATTACACACTTGGGTTCTCCAAATGTCTGACACTGGTATTTATAAGCAAACAATTCAGAAAGGTGCTGTCATTCAGAGTGGAAATGCAAGCCTTTTCTTTTGGTGGATTTTTCCCAGGAAAAAAAAAACCAACCTAACTTTTAATGGATTACATGGATTGGAGTGAAGCATCACCTCTATGGAAGTGATAGTTCTGTGAAAGACATGTTGGATCCACAAAGACTTTCTGACATTTTCTGATTTGACACAGAAGAGGAAGTTAAACTCTTCCATTCAGTGGATTTTGCCACCAACCAAGCTCACAGCTAAACCCCTCTCACTGAACATCCCATGTAATACAAAGCAATAACCAGACAATGAAGCTAATGTTTCTGCAGGAGGAGTGCATGTTGCAACCTCTCCATCCAACCTCCTCGCACAGCTAACATTTCCCATGTCATGCACAGTAACACATCTGACTTCAATAATTTTTTAGTGACATTTGTGATCTTGATAACATATCTTTAAGCTTTATTACCACAATTTCCACCAAGGTGCAACCATGAACATTCAAATAATCATTTATATGTCTCAACAACATTGTCACTTAACCTTCAGAGAAGTATCTATTATAACTGGACATGCTTTTCAGAATACTCCCAGAAATACTCTCCATGCTTTTAAGAGCCATGATGCCCATTATCTCCTTATAAAATAAGCAGAATAATCAACATGCCTCAAATAACTTTCCACTTTGCAATACTACTTTGCTGGCCAACAGAGCAACCAAATATAGCTGCAAGCCAGCCTTTCTACTTAAGCCTGGTCAATATAGGGGTTTGTAGCACTAAATTTTCCCAGGACAACATACACCTTTTAATATCTTTAATATGCTGCCTGGTTTTCTCTTCCCTGATGTCCTCTGTGGTCTTTTGAAGAACTCCAAGTACTTTGTGGGGCTCTAAAGAAGCTCAGTGCTTCTTACTCATTCATCTCATGCTTTATGCCCAATTAGTAAATGAAGCCTGTAATGAAAACCAGTTTTGTCCATGTAATAAAAAACTAGCAAAAAGCAGCTTATAAAAGTGCACTTTCTTCAGTTCCAGAATAATCTACCCATGATAAATCACCACACCTCCCCCCCCCCCCCAAAAAAAAAAAAAAGAGAGAGAAGGAAGTTATTTAAAGTATGTAAGAGAAGAAGAAAAACAGTTTGTTGTGTTAAAGGGAGCAGGAAAGAGACACTAGATACCAAGAAAAACATAAGATATACTTGCAGGGAAACATGTCCCCAAGACAGACAGTTTTGAGGACCGTAAATACTCAGCCATTTATCAGACATGGGCAAAGAGCCCATCAGGATAGGACAACTCCTCAGAGCAGCCGAGACTGCTGAGAGCCCAAGGGAAAAGGGTTTGTTTTCAAACATCTCAGACCATCAGAGTACTATGTTCTTTCATCTGAAGAGAACAAATGGTGAGTTATAAGAAATTTTTCCTTGCTATAATGGCCCACAAAAAGGAAAAAAATGAAATTACTACTAATTCACTCTCATTTCTCAGTACTTTTTAAAACACACTGACCTGGAGTGTATGAAGTTTTCAGATATTGATTTCATCAGTTCCCTTTCCAGAATAGTTATTTCCCTGCTTCTGATCATGATTCCCCTTTTATTACAGCACCCTCTGTCACAGCTCTGCACAGGGAACTCATATACAACCAGCTACTTCCCATTCACAGTCAATGCTGCACCATACTTGGTACCCTATAACGTAGGAATGACTAAATAATTTTTTTTCTTAGAACTACAGTTATGTTTATACCCGTATATGTTAAAAAATAAATTGCCTGAACAAGCTGCATGAAAAAAGCTCCCCCCTCACCCCGAATCCTCTGCCATCTTCTTTGTTTACCATGATGTCCACCTGTCTTTATAACTTGTCCATTCTTTACCTGTTCTGTGGGTTATGGAGTAAGTGCAAGTCAGGCACAGGCTCTGTTGGAAGCTGGTGTTTTTAAGAGATTGTAAGAAAACAGGTATTAATATCCTTCATAAGAATTTTAATGAAAATTGGCACTTCTGTTATAATGGCATATGATAAGACAAGTGCCTTTCAAAAATCTGTTGCATCTGTGAAGGAACAAAATATGTCTTCCCATTGTAATAATATCTGTGTGACAAGACTTATTTTCTATTAAATTGATATAAATTGGCAAGTATTCTTTTATGCTCCATTCTCTTTCTTTCCTTTGGAAATGGGCAAAGACTGATTTAGAATAAACCCAAAATATTCTCTATATAACACTTACTTTAGTTATGCTCCTAATTGTTTCCAACTTGCCTAGCAATTCAGAAAAAATAAGTGAAGAATTCAACACTTGATTCACTTGGGCAGGAAAAAAAGAGGAAGTTAAAATAAAAAACAAAGGTTAAATGGGCTGTGTAGTGCCCAGAGTATGCTGGTTCAAAGATTGTGAAAAATCAGTAATAACTGCACAGTTCTGTGCATGGGAAGAATTTGGCTCATTACATGGTCTGAGTGCCTAAATGACATTCATGTAACACTAAAGATTAAATCAATGTGAAGATGAAATCTCCTGAAAGGAACTTCTAACAAAAGCTATTTCTACAATGCACACAGGCTGCTGTCATATATTTAGGCTTTTCACACTTTTGTACAGCAAACCGTCACTATCTGCAAGAGTTGTTACCAGAATGTGAACTTCCTTTTCTTAATTATATTTAAATTACTCTAAGACTACATATGGGGAAAAATAAAATCCAAAGGAAAACTAATTCCAGGTAATGAGGACACACTTGACTAGGCGCTCCTTCAGGGTGGTTTTGATTATATGGATGAAAGACTAGGAGTCAAAACACAGAAATTAAGAATACAGAGGGGATGCTTAGGAAGGAATAAAAGAAGCATGGGACCCTGTTGGATTTCCTGAAGAGAGGCCTGCTAGATGGTAGGGACCAATACGAAAAATGTACGTCAAATGTGTTATTTCAGGATAATTTTTCTATTTGAATGGTTCTGTTTCATTTCTGTGGATAGCTCTATAAGTTACTGGCTGGTAACTCAGGATGCATCCCAAAGCCTGATGCTCCTACTGCTCAGATCAGGAAGGCAATGGAACAGAAGACATTTTTCATCCCTCACCTGTATGAAGAGGCCCCCCATCCATGTCACATGGGGTCCTGGAAGCAGACTTGCCCTTTAGGATATGGCTGGGGCAGGTCCCCGGAGAGGAGACTGCCATGTCTTGCAGTCACAGATACCTGAAGGAAAGAAGGACATGTCCCTGAATTCACATCCAAACCTCCTGGACACAGTAGGTCACTGACTGCCTGAAGAGTGAGAAATTTCCAGACTATGACCAAGACAGAAAAGAGCACTAGACTCCACAGGTATATTATCCCACACAGGCATATATATTCCTCAGGATATGCCATTATTATGCAAAGTCCTGTTGTGTTACCTGAGCTGGGCCAGAGTATCTTTGTACGTCACCATGGCAGTCACAGCGTCAGACACAGATCCTAAGATCCTGGGTCCAGAGCCAGCACAGCCCGACCTCTGCTTCCAGTTCCAGCACTAGGCTGTTCTGTGCTAGCTTGAGGGTCAGCAAACATCTCTATCAGCAGGTTCATGAGAGACAGAAATAAATAGCAATGCAGTGGCACAAAAGCTCTTTAGCTATGACCTATCACTAATTTTTGCATCTGGTAATCTTCATATTGCCTAAACAGAGATTTTCCTCTAAGTGATAAGTGTTCTGTTTCACTGGGTGAAATCCATGCCAATGCCATTTGCCCTAATGACGACAGTCCATCATCTCAGGAAAAAGTGACAAACTGGCAATATCCTGCAATACAGGATAAAAACATTAGCTTGTTTATAATGTGTTATAATTGGAATGGAAATAATTCACAAATTAAATAAGTGAATAAACACAGCTCTCCAAAGTCCTAAATTAAAATACTCAATTGAAATGCTTGTCTTTGCCATTTGTGAAACAAATGTTAAAGCATTTGAAGAAAAGCTTTTGCTTTTTTATTGCAACTGTTCTAAATGGAAGAGTGACAGATGATGAAACACACCAAACATATTCAGTCCAGATCACAGGAAAGTATTTGTCACACTGTCACATAAGAAATCACTGCATAAAACTAGAAGACAATGATCAGCAGCAAGGTGATATCCATTTTTAGTCCTTGTTATAAAGCAGGAGGGGCACCAGAAATATGAATGAATCATCTTGAGTCATCCAGCAAAGTTTCACAAGGCTTAGCACCAGTGACTGAGGTTGATCTGAATGAAGGATAGCACCATGCAGACTTGCTGAGTCCATAACTCAACAAGGGAGAAGGATATCTTCCATCCAGTTTCCAATCATTCCCCAGGGCCTGATTTTCCAGAGGGTTTTAGGTGCATAGTGGTGTAAATGAGGACAAAGTGTTTTCCTCAAATTTCCCAGGCTCCTCAATAGACCAACTTATCCCACTGTTTTGACATGCCCTGGAGGACACACTTCTCTCCACTGACTGTACAGAGGACCTTGGGAGACTATTTTCTGTGCAGAAACCATCTGTATCTGACATTTAAAGCTGTTTGGTGCAGCTCCTCTGACCCAGTGGCCTATATCCGAGTTTAGTTCCAACTCATACCAAGTCCCACTGGCCTGCCCTCACTACTCAATATCTAACACCTTTGTAAATATGCCCATGTGTCCCTAATGTCACCATCCAAAGATGGCAGGCATCCCCATGCCCATGCTACCCCAGCAGGCTCCTTTTACAGGCAGAAGCTCCTGCTCTAGACCAGACACTGGGCATCACTCTTTTATATCTTCTAAACCATAATTTCATTTTCATGTGTTTGTAGACCACAGAATGAAAGAATGGCTGAGGCTCCAGGGTGCCTCTGGGGGTGGTCTGGTCCAGCCCCACTTCTCAAAGTAGGGCCAGTTAGAGGAGGTCATTCAGGACGTATTGGAAAGGAGGTCGTAGCCAGGTGGGGGTCAGCCTCTTCTCCCAGGTGACAAGTGACAGGATGAGAGGACATAGTCTTAAGCTGTGCAAGGGGAGGCTTAGGTTGGACATGAAAAGGAATTTCTTCAGAGAAAGAGTGATTTAACATTGGAATGGGCTGCCCAGGGAGGCAGTGGCATCATTATCCCTGGAGATATTTAAGGAAAGACTGGCTGTGGCACTCAGTGCCATGGTCTGGTTGGCATGGTGGTGTTCGGTCATGGGCTGAACTCAATGATCTCAGAGGTTTTTCCAACCTAATTGATTCAAGCATATATGATTCATTTTCGTATGGTTGTAGACCAGAGGATCACAGCAAGGTTAGGCTCCAGGGTGCCTCTGGTGATGTCTGCTCCAGCCCCACTTCTCAAAGCACCGCCAATTAGAACAGGTCATTCAGGACCACAGAATCACAGACTGTGAAATGGTTTGGGTTGGAAGGAACTTTAAAGACCATCTAGTTTCAAATGTCCTGCCATGGGAATGGATGCCACCCACTAGGATCAGGTCACTCAGGACCCTACCCAACCTCGAACACTACCAGGAACGGCGATGTCCTCAGCTTTTCAGTCACCTCCATTGGCAGAGACACCACAACCTCCCTGGGCAAACCCGTGCCGCCGGCACTTGACCAGCCCCACGGTACGGGGATAATTTTCATTTAAATCACTTCAGGCGGCTCTTGCTGCGAGGGAAAAGCCGGCGGGTGCCCGCGGAGCAGCGGGCGCTCGGGGCGGCGGTACCTCGGGCGCGGAGGAGGAGCGGGCCGGGGGCGTCCGCCTCCTTTTCCCCCCTCACCGCCTCCCACGCGCGCACCTGCGCAGGCGCGCGGGCACGAGGCGCGCCCCCGCCCCCTCACTCCCTCGCTCGCACCCAGGCGCACGCACACGCCCTGCGCGCGCGCGCGCGGGGGGCGCGCACCTGCGCTGCGCCCTCAGCTCCCCCCCC